>NC_092422.1:165433265-165745230 GCF_036169615.1 Heliangelus exortis | reverse complement strand
ATCTGAGCACATTTATATGTAAATCCCACTACATTGTACACTAGGGACAGCTTTTTAATGAAAGATCTCGTTCACACTTTCTTGATCAAAATGGATTCATTGAACTGGGAGTTTAGTCAATAGAGCTCTCAGTTCTGTAGTCCAGCCAAACTGTCAATGGCTTCAATTTTCTTGGTTTGTTTTTGTGTGTGTGTGTGTTTTTGTTTTGGGTTGTTTTTTGTTTGTTTGTTTGTTTTGGTTTGGTTTTTGTTTATTTGATTGGTTGTTTCTTGGTGGTTGTTTCTTTTAGTTGGTTAGTTGGTTAGTTGGTTGGTTGGTTGGTTGGTTGGTTGGTTTGTTGTTTTTTTGCCAAACAGTACCTCAGCAAATGTTACACGTGTTTCCAGATAACTAAGAGAAGAGTAGATAGTTCTTGGCATGTTCCAACAGAACTTTCAGGGAATTTCCATATTCTGAGAGAACGTGGAACATCCAAAGGCTTATTTTCAAATTCCCAGAGAGGAATTATGCTCCTGAAAGAGGGGAAAAATAAAATCCAGAAAAACCTCAGTCTTCACTTTAATCCTTCCAGATTAGTGCAGAGGATAACTTAATAAAATTTTCTTTATATGATTAATTAACATCTAGCACTTTTATAGAGCATGATGTGTACCTTTTTCTAAAACCCATTTAATTTCCTGGTATCCAAATTTGAGTAAGGTACTCCATGCTTCAGATAATTATCTATTTACAATTTATATTACCACCTAGATTATAGAAGGTACATGAGGTTTTTCAGCAGTTCCTCAGTATTATATTCTCTTAACAAGTTATGAAAGCTCTCTGTATGCACCCACTTTGCTCCTGTGACACTGAGGGCATAAACCCTTATTAAATTTATGACTTTGTTGCTGCTATGGATCAGAAACATCAATGTAGAAGGAAGGAGTGTAGGCAGATCTATAAGTGTAAAACATACATGTACTTTGAAATGGATCTTTACAGGAATATGAAGTTTAAAGAAACCCCAAACAAACAAACAAAAAAAGAAAACAAAAAACAAACAAAAAAAATTTAAAAACACCCCCCCACCACCACCACACACAAAGAAAAAAACCAAAACAAACAAAACAACACCAGACCCTAATATATAATAACATCGTTTACAATATATTTCCTACAACTTTCACAATGTCTGAAATGGGTTTTCTACATTACCATAATAGTCTTAATTCATCTTCATATGTTATTATATTGGATATTAGGGATATAATTTCTTATTGCGATTTAAAGACTTTTTTAACAAACGCACTGGCTATGACATCTGGCTAATTCTTTCTAATCCTGAAAATTAAATATCTGTTTCACCATTCCATTGGGCAAAAACCTTAAATATTTGTTCCAATTGTTTTTAATTTCCATTCACCTGGGCACTTCTCCCAGTCTGTGAATTTACTCACTTTTAGGTTTATAGGAGTCATGTTTCCAGTCACCCTCCTGGATGTTGACAATCATGAAGGAGGAACAAATCTTCCTTTTTAATTGTTGTCTTAAACCTGATTGTAATGCTTGAGCATTTCCCCCAGCATATGGATGCACTTGATGTAGCACAGAGCATGAGCTGTACTATGCCATAAGCACAGAGCCTGCACAGCTGTTAACTTGTAAAATCAAAATGTTCCTTAGAAAAGCATAATTTCATTAAGAGTATACATGCAAAAAGTTCAAACAGCATCTTACATACTACATATAACACTGATGAGATGACCTCTCTATATGAACACCTTCTTTGCAGGAAGCTCATGCTAGAAAAGTTATTTATATTTCTATCAATATGGAATTTAATGTTTTGGTTCACAAAACGTATCTCATCCATTACATCACTGAGATGAAAGGAACACTACAGAAGTAATACTCCATTAGCTCTTGCACAGCACTTTTATTTATGGCAAGTCTGTTAGGTCTGAACCCTGAGGAAAAAAGATGCTGAAGGACAAATGTCAGGGCACAGCCCATTTGTTCAGAGCATAGAACTGGACTTTGAATTGCTTTCCATCATTCTCTTTTGCAGACTAACTGTTAAAAGATTTATATTAAATTCCCCAAAGAAATTTTAGCATATGGGAAGTACAGAGTTGTGCTTCTCTGTTGTTTCACCAGAAACAGACTTTTGGGGTTTTTTTGATTGATTGTAATTGCACACAGCACTGCTATTCCAGAAGACAGATCCAATCAGTAGCATCTTAACAACCAAAATCATAACTCATCGATCAGTATGCTGCAAAATGCACATGCGTCTCTCTCTTCTCCAGTTGTGTAATTCTGATCCAGATCTTTAAAGTCTTAATTATTTTGAGGTTCAGCTATTTAGAGGCCCTTTCTCTAACTATAGTATTCCAAAGCAGATGCATCTGTTAAGCAATCAAACTGCCCTCTCTTTCCTCCAGCTGCATCATACAATTCTCAGCTGCTCTTTTTAAGTTAAATTCCAGAATGTTAGCCTGCTTTATCAAAATTTAAGAAATAACTTTTCAAATTTGCTTCCAAATAAATTAAACTACAAGAAAATTTCTGAGCGCGTATGAGACAGAAAAAAAAATTGATTTTATTTTACTTCCTTGTCACTGGAGGAACCTACGCAAGAAACTTCAACATTTAAGCATTCACAAATCTCTTGACTTCAGGATAATCCCCTAAGCATCTGAATCCCTTTTTGTCTCCATTTCTGCTCTGGGCATGAATTCAGATGCCTGAAGCTGTGGTTACGTGGGCAGCCAAGCTGCCAAGAAAGGGAAGCTTTGAACTTCTCTTGCATTCTCTTAGTTTCTCCCGCTCTCTTCTCTTCCCCTCCCCACATATTTCTGAAATAACAAGGCTTGTGAATCTGAATATGTCATCTGCTGGGGAGATAAATGTCTGATCCTCCATTATCACATTTAGAGACAAGTGCATCTCAGCTGCAAGCCAGTTCACAACTGTTACATGTTTTTCACATGCAAATTATTACCAGTGACACTATGTAGCAAGTCCAGCCTGCTTGTTTTGTCATGGACCTTAGTGGAAAAAACTCTAAATCATGTGTATCAGCAGATTCAGAAATTTGTGGGCCACTTAGTGTATTTACCATTTCAAATTACCTGGTAACCTTTTCAGACTATCTGTTTCAGACACATGTTTTAATTCCAAATATCTTCATTAATCCAGTTAAGATTTGTAAAGTGTAAGAGACTGAGTCTACTTAGTGATCAAACATTTCAGACATTTCAAGCAAATTAAAGTTGCAGGTATAAAATACTATATTTTATCATTCTTCTTTTAGAGAAGGCAGGAATATGAGTCTAAAGGTAAATGCCTTGTTCTCTTGTAGCATTTCTATTCATTGAAAAAAAATTTTTTTCCTTAAATTGATTACAAATTTATAGTGGAAAAATAGAAAGAAATTTTGGATTAAAAGAAATTCTTGCAGATAAATTGACAGAAACTGCAGCATCACTTCAGTAGTTCCAGAAGCTCAGGATATGGCAGATACAGATCCTATCACTTTTTTCGTTTTCAATCTCCTATCTGAAAACAAAATACCTCACACTGAGTTAAGCCAGATGATAGGTGGAGTCTTTATTTCTCCTCTCAAAGCTGTCACACTTTGTATAAAATGCTTACATAATCATTGATTAGCGAGTGAGATTTAGCTCCTAGAAAAATCCTGTCATTCATCTGCTCAGTGCTTTTAACTCCTATGGTGGCTCCATCATCTACTCAAACATCATCTACTCAAATGATCACAAAACCCAGCACCAAATCCCAGATGACAGCCCAGCTTCAGCAATTCAAAATCTCTACTCAATATTGGCCATCAGAAGCTGGAGAATGAAGTTGAGAAATTTCCCATATAGGCAGCACTGAAGTAGATAACCTACCAGCAATATCCCCATGACCATTTTTCTGTTCTAAGAGCTGAAGTTCTTTTTACATTTCTTGCAAATACACAGAATATAAAGTACTTATAGCAAAGTACAAATAGGAAAAAAGCACATCATTTCTAATAACTTCATTCCTTCAAGTGTAAAACAAATCAAAAAAGAACCAAGCCCCACATTTAAATTTAATTCATTAAAACCCAGAGTTCCTAGTGCATTATGTACCACAGACTGAACTGACAAAGTTCATAATCACACTGCCTTGCCTTCAACATAAATTCCTAGCAATAATTCAACTTCTTTAAAAGGTCTTGGTAGAAAATAGAGGTTAAAAAATATTCTTTATTTTCAGTTACTCCAGGTAGCTGTGCATGTGCATACATAGCCACAAAAGATTTCCTAACATTTTTTAATTACTTGTTGGATTGTTTTTAGAAACAAATGTTGCAGGAAAAATTATTCTCTATTCACATGGTGTAAATAAAATAAAAACTGAAGCTGTTTGTTTTATTAATATCACGCAACTTTCCAGTAGTCAGAGAACTATGCATTTCTGATAGGTAAACCTATAAATACCTTAAATAAATATATAGAGATTTCTAAAGCACGCTCTAGAACAACTCACAGTGATTACCCCCACCAAGACAGCCACACACCCACACCCACACACCCACACAAACACACATGCACTACCTCTCATAGACATTGTGAATTATAAACTCACCCGCACACCACACGCTTCTTTCCTGGGAGTGTGGATTTCTCTATTTCTATACCATCCTGCTGGAGATGTAGGTACACCAGACTTACGTGTGCCAAGGAAGCAACAAAACACATTCTCATGAGAAAGTCCCACATGATATTCACACTCCCCATGATATTGGATAAAAGGATGTTCAGTAAGGTCGAGGTAGAGATTATATTGGTCAGGCGATTTCTGGTAGTGTCAAACAAGTTTTTGACTTCTTCTCTGTTGCTTTCTTCTCCCTCCCCACTGTTACAAACTTAGACTGTTCTCTTGAGAACTCCTTTGATTTTTAGCTGTTTAGTGTAGCTGCTGGTTGTCTTCTTTAGCATTGTTCCCTTCTTAGACAATTTTGGATATTCTATCGACACTCATATTCACATCCCTGTGTTGAACTCACTGGGATGAGGGAAGGGTGGGCAGGCAGCCCCACAAAAACTTCTAAGGAATTTTCAAGGAATTTTCAATCACATGAAAAGGAATTTTTTTTGCAAGGAATTTTCAATCACATGAAAAGTCTATCTAGAAGTGAAAAGAAAAAAGAAACCCCACAATTGATTACAATGTATAATTGGTGAATAATGTTAAGGTTTTAATCATATCCCAAAGTCATTAGGCATAAACAGTCTCAGGACAACTGAAGGAAGATGGAAAATGCAAAGTAACTCGAACATAATTTGAAGTTCTGTTATTGAGCTTTACAGTAGTATTCTGTTTAATAAAGTTATAAATTTGCACAGACATTATAATAAAGCTTTTCTCATAAATCTTATTGCCATCTCAAAAATAATAGCATACCATAGTAGCACACAGGAACTAACCTTGCTCACCTCTCTTCCAGATTTCCTTTTTTTTTTTTTTTTTTTTTTTTTTTTTAGTTTTTTTTTTTTTTTCATTAAATATATTCTATCATTCTTTGGGCTTTCTGGCAGAATTTGCTTCTTTCCCTCTTGTCTATTCTTTTTGCAAGAATAAAAAATGATAGTTCATTTCCAAAGTAAAGGACAACCTCAGATAGTTCAGCATACACAATAAAATAAAAATATAATATGGCTCACAAGAAGCATTGGTGTTGGCACTTTGGTGAAAAATATGTATGTTGTTTCTGGTCAGAGTACACTCCCTCATAAGATTAGAAGAGCTCTATTGTTAAAAAATCATGGAAGGTATTTGAAATATGAATAATTTCTTTCCAGAAAAAAAAATAAAATTCAGATTTCAATTAAAAATTATTTCTAAACAAGAACTATTTAGCTAGTGTCTTATTTTAAACACCTTACTTATTTCTCATGTTGGAATCCTATTCTGCTTCTTAGAACCAGATGTAATTTTCATATTGATTACCTGGAAATAATTTCCCTTCATTCTCTAGGGATTTTTATCAACATCAACCCAGACAGATGGGTAAGGAACCAGATTCATACAGTAAGTATTGAGAAGAACTCCTTCCAGGTATCTGTGAGAAAAAAATTTTTCTTTAGGCTTTTTCTTGTTCAGATAACACCTTTCTGTAAGCTACTCATTTTTTCTTTCAATTTCTTTATTCTAAATGTGAAGAAACATTCATGAAGTATCTCAACATACATTTTTCACTTAAACTAAATTTATTGTAAGGAAACAGCCTTCTTTAAGTGGTGATGTTTTTTTTTCTACAGTTCTGAACAGAGGCAAGATATAAACTAAAATTGTATGAACTATCAGCCGTTACCCATGGCATGCAGAACATGAAAATATGGTGACATTAACTCAACAAGAAAGTTGAGAAGGCTTGGATATTTCTTCTATAAAGCTGGCGAATTAATTATTTTCCAATATAGAAGGATATATATTGACAATCATCTTTTAGGCAGATACTTCTCTGTCTTCAAAGCACTCAGAGTTGAAAATATATCTTTTCTTATTTAATATTCATGTGAGATCATTCTTTGATAATGCATGCAGGAGTGGATTCTTTTTTTATAGTATTTAAACCATGGTTTAAATCTTCTTCAAACCAAATAGTAATAAAATAGAAACTAGAGAAGATTTAAGGTATTACTTATACAGCAGTGAAACTTAAAAGGAAATAACAGGGGGAAGAAAATGAAAAATATCATAGAAATCGCTTTCTCTTTTTTTTTTTTTTTTTTTTCTTTTTTTTTTTTTTTTTTCTCAGTCACAGCGGAAGGAGTAGTTTGTGGAGAATAATGATTCTATGAATTATGCATGTTCGATAATGTCTAGAAGGTGCAGCGAGTTTAAGAAGCACAAGGAATTTACCTTATGCTGGCAATTTGTTACTGGTACATTAGCAAATGATACAGAAGAAGATATCTGAGGAAAAAAAAATCTGAGCTTGAACAGACATTTGGTAGATCAAGCGTAGACAGAGACCTCTGAGTCACAAAATGCTAGTAAGAGACAATTTCACAATAGGATAGACAATTTCACAGGAACACAGAAGCAGCAGATGAAGCAACTCTTGACATCTCTCTTAAAAGTGAGAAAGAGAATAAATGGCAGGAACAAAAAGGAAAATGAAGATGAACATAGAGGTAATAATCAGAGCTGTAAAGAACTCAAACATCAATAGCAGCTGTGATACCAGCGATGCTGACATTTGGCTTGAAATTTTGATCAGCAGGATGAATGTGGCTTTCATGGTGACCAGCTCTGTGTAAGTGGCTGCCTCCTAACCTGGGTGGCCACATCCAAATTGCCTATGGGTCCTGTGAAGGGTCCTGTTTTGATCAAACCATGCTGAGGCACTGTTTGGAGCAATGCCAGCTGACACCGGCCAAACCGATACCGGGAGACGTGGTAGAACATAAGGAGTACAGACAATCTTGTGCCACTGTCAGAGCCCATGCCTTGCCTGTGTTTTATTGAGTAGCTGAGACTCAGACTTTGTTTAGAAGAGTTCTTGATGCAGAAGACATATAGAAAAGATCTGCTCTGCAACTGGAAGACGATAATTCAGAATAATATACATAGTCGGAATTTCATGTCTGTGGAGAAGAAAAGGTAAAGTGACAGCTGAAAAAAGAAGATTAACCTCTGTAAAAAAAAACATGGGTGTAAACAATGCTTAAATTAGATGGAAAAAAATATATAGTAAGAAGGATAGGAAAACTATAAAAAACAAATAATTTTTTTCAAAGAAATTGACTGGTTAAAGTAGATCATGCAAAATAATAAAAATGTATTTCCCCAATTGGAACATTTCTTTATATTATAGTCTGATACTGTGTGGAATTTGTCCTTCCTTGATTCTTTCAAAAGCCATGTGTGTTTGAAATCCTTACTGTTATCACCCACATACCATATTGAAATATATTTAAATGCGATTTGACTTAAGCTTAAAACCTAACACTCAACACTATGCTGTTAAGTAGTTGCTGGCTCATTTGCTCTAAGATATATTTATTTGAAAAATCCAAATCTGTGGGGAAAGTAAACTTGAACTGTTTGATGTTGGTCAATAGGCTGCAATTGCCTGAGCACGTTGGCAGTCATCCATGGAATTAGTCACAATGTCCTGTTGACCCAGTTTGAGTCCTGTGTTGAGATCATCCATACTGTATTATTTGGACTCAGCTTTGAGTTGGGGAATCCCATTTCCAATTTATGCAAGTTTTAATTCTGTTTTCACAGCTGTTGACTACCTGTCTCCCCTCTGCTTTTATCTTGAAGAATTTATCATGTTCTATTCCCTTTTGATGCATTTATTTGGTGTTAGGAATAGGTTTACATTTCTTTGCCAATATTACATTCTAAGCCCCTCAGTAAATCCTCTCAGACCTTCTCAGAACCCAGCATGAAAGCTAGGAAGATATTTTAGGGCCACAAAAATCCCTCTTCCAATTTAGCAGGGTTGGGTTGGCCACCATCTTATTAATTCTTTGTCTTCTTCACCAGTCTAAACATCTCCTCAGTTAGTCACAGTCACTGCAATTTAATATGAGCAACAGTGACTGATATTTCACTAGGCAGGATGTGAAGCTGCCATTCAGTTTGCTTCATTATCTATTTAAAATCCAAACTTAATTAAACCCTGGAAAAAATACAGAAAGGATCTGGTAATTTTTTGGTAGGTATATCTTAGTCATTTCACTTGTTTATTCCTTGCTATAACCATGCAGACAAACAATAGTGAAGTCAAAATACAGTTGTTAAAGAATATACTTTCATTCATGAAAACACAGTCAAAAGCTCTCATTGCTTTTCTCGCCTTTCAAAAACCTTCCTAATAAGTGGCCCAGTTAAACTACATGTGGGCATGAACAAATAAATTTATCAAAAAAATTTCAGAGGAATTAGCAGCTATGTAGAGGAACAGACCTGCCTTACTGCCTTACTGCTGTCTATGAGAAAATGGCTCCAGCCTTATTAAATGCAAGACACTACATCTACCAAATAACAATTATGATTGCCATAATAGTATTAGAATGACAGTTCAAGCCTCATATGTGACAGCAGATCATCCAGTCATAACAGAAGATGCCATAGCAAGACTGGCTTCATTACACAGACAGCATTACTGGTTTACATAGACTGTGAATTAGTTGTTCTAGTCTTCCTAAACAGTACCTATCTCTAAATCAAATGTGTCACTACTGTTCTAGATAATATATAGTAGAAAATACATAAATCGAAGAAACTTTTTTAGTTATTCCAGCAGAGTGTCATAAAAAAAAAAAAAAACCAAACCCAAAACACTGGAACACAAAATATCTGCCCTCACTAGTGCATCTTACCTCAGCAAACCTCTGCTCCCCTCCATATTCATGTCCAAAGCCACATGTCTGAGCTTTCTGCCTTGCAGATTGATTTCAGATATATTAAAATCTTGTCTTCATTTGGAGGTGAGGAAGTCCTAAAATGCACTGAAGCAGAGAATTCCTTGCATTTCAGTTGTGTTTCTTCTTGGAATGTCTGTGAAAGAGCATTTTCCTGTGCCATTACTCATAAAATAATGAGGAAACTGGAGTACTTATCAGTAGAGAAGTAACTGAAATAACAAAAAATTAGAAGAAACTAGAGGCACAGCAGTCTATTGCTACTACATATAATTTCAATTTGAATTTTATTTGAATATTTAAACTACAATAAGCACAGTGACTATCATAGTGATATTTTAAATCCTGTGTGTGTGTATATGTGTATGTAAAGTATGTTTATAACACCTTAGTGTGCCTGACCATCATTACTCTTGCAGATATAGATATAATTTCTATGACACAATATTTATTTCCAAGATAGGATTTCAGCTATATTTGGCAGGATATACCATATAACCAACATTATTCTTGGATCTATTTTCAGGAGACAAGACCACTTTAAAATTTATTTATCAAAATATCTTGGAGTGTGCATGAATTTTTTCTTCGAGTACCCTTTGTAAAATGTTTCAGCAATGATTCAGAAACAGTTACCACTTCTGTGGTTTTCAGATTAATGGTATTTGTTTGAGATAGTAAGGCTATAAATTATTAATTGAACATCTATTGGTTATCCAAAAAAAAAAAAGAAAAAAAAAGACATTAGCCATATACAGTACAGATGCAGCTTTGCTCATGATATAATTTCAAGCAAAGATCTCCAAAACAAACCAAACAAACAAACAAAACCACAAAAAGATTTTACACCTTTATATGTGTGTATAATTACAGATGAGCAAGTAAGGTATATAATATTCTTGATAATTGCATAAATACACAGACTTACTTACTTTTGAAAATGATTACTGTGTGTTTCACTTATGTAACCAGCAACACTGCAAATTTTGCAGCAACTTATTGGCTGTCCCTGTGAACTCAGGGTCTCATGATACAAGACAAATTTAAACAATTTTGCTGTTGCCTGCTTATATAAGTTAGTTAATTAATAAAAAGAAATCCTATACTATTTGCTAAGTAACACTATGAATTAACAACTAACTGTGAATTACCTGTTTGTTAACAGTCTGTGGTCAAAAATATGCAGTAAGAGAATCTGTGAATAGTTCAGAAAAGATTAGTTAAAAAAATAAAAAGCGCTAAATCCATTCCTCTCTATATAAAAATTATTCATGACTAATTATTCAGAAAGTTATGATTTCAAGTAAGACCAATAAATAATATTTAAAAGTAACACCTGATATTTTATATTTTCATTCCCAGTCAGCCTTGAGAAGTTAGATGCCAAGATCTCATCTCTATAGGTTTAAAGTGCCTAAATCCCAGAAGCAATCAGAGAAGCCCATTCATAAATTAATACCAAGTTGAATAAACAAATTGAATTTTTTTACATGTTGGAAAATATAGCTAATCCTCTTCTATCGTTGATTTGTGTCCTTTGTACCCTATGCATCATTTTCTTCTTGACAGACCTCCCTAAGTAACAGCCATTCTAATGGCAAGTCCTTTGTGTGCGCATTACATACCTGATAATTTATGGAAAAACAACTGTCAAAATGGATTGCATGATGGCTGACTCCTACCACTCTTTTGCTCCAGATACATGTTTTCATAAAGCATCAATCCCTTTTTCAAGTATAGCTGAAATTGGCCAGGCTGCCTAGGAAAGGAATGTACAGAAAAACTGTCAACTAACAAATTTGATGGAATATGAAAACAATCTTTACAATTTTCTCTATTCTCCATGAGCATGAATTTCGGATCACTGGCTAAGTTGCCAAAATATAGTGTTTAGATATGCATTTCAAACTGTAGTTTCCACAGCTGTAATTCACAAATACCCCCTATAGCTGAATGCTCTGTCAGTTAAAGCTCTGAAACGTTAAATTTTATTCTAAGTTGTTATTAGTGGCAATTCTGGCTAGTCCACTGATATAGTTACTCAGTTTTTCTCAGCAGTCTAACAGAACATACCTCCAAAACTGAATGGAAAAGGTTTGAAAAAGCAGAAACTATTTTCAGTCTTTCCCTTATGTTTTCAGTATTGCAAATTAACACATCTGCATTCTTTGGATCAGGACCCTGTTATACATGCAATGAAATAATTACTGTTTAAGAAGTTTTTTATGGCTTGAAAATCACATGGAACATACAAGCAGAAAACCATTGACTCAAGAATAATTTACATTGGAACACCAGTTAACCTACAGCATCAGAGTAATGCATCTCAAGAGGAATCCTTACTAATGGTTTATCATCAGGCAGAGTTTATGCTTTGAGGTCTATTGATGCAGTGTATCTATCACAGTACTAGACATAGGATTCTTCTTTTATCTGTTATTTTAGGTCTTAAGAAATTGATGTGCCATCTTTATGCTATGAAGCCTTCTTGTACACTTTCCCAAAACAAAAGTTAAATATGCTCTCAGTGCCTGTTACTCCTATTGATAAATACTCAATGAGTCCTCCAAGGACTGAAGGGACTTCAGTAGTGATCAGTGATTCCAGGGACATGAACTCCAAAATAAAGAACATTTTCAGAATACTTCAGTTTTGCTTTAGCTGCTCTGGGCAAGGCACTGGATATGACTAATGGCTATCATAGGTTAACTACACTAAAATATCTCAGTCAGAAGCTTCACACAATGGCATTTGAAACGCAAAATTATTTTTTCCCAGTGGATCTGTTTATTCCAGATAAGTTACTGTTTAATTTAAATTATTTTATATGAAAGAGAGAAATAAATAAATGAATAACATAGGAAAAAAAACCCCATATTTTTTTGCATTTATCAGTGGTCTGAACTTAGATGATGTTTAGGCTGAAAACTTTAGCAAGGATAGCCACAGATTAGAAATGGAAAAGTTTAGATGTCATTGAGGGACTGAAATCCTGCAAACACAACTTAGCACTGAGTCAGTGGGACATAAGTATTTAAATTACTGAAGTGCTAAATCATTCCTTGAACAGTGCTAGCATGTTTTGTTATAATCTACATTAATTTAGGAGACTGGTCCCCTCTTTTTCATTTTACAGACTTTAATTTTTTATGTTCTGGATGTTCTGAATCACAGAATGGTTGAGGTTGGAAGGGACATCTAGAGGTCATTTGCTCCAAACCCCTTGCTCAAGCAGATCCACCTAGAGCTGCTTGCCCAGGACCAAGTTCAGGTGTCTTTTGAATATCTTCAAGAATGGGGGCTCCACAACCTCTCTGGGCAACCTGTGCCTGAGGCTCATTCACCCTCACAGTAAAAAAGTGCTTCCTGATGTTTGCAGGAAACCTCCCATGCTTCAATTTGTGCTCATTGCCCCTTGTCCTGTCACTGCACACCACTGAAAAGAGCCTGGCTCCATCTTCTTTGCACCACCCCTTCAGGTATTTATATATATTAACAAGATCCACCCCTAGAGCCTTCTTTTCTCCAGGCTGGACAGTCCAAGCTTTCCCATCCTTTCTTTATAGGAGAGATGCTTCAGTCCCTTGGTCCTCTTTGTGGCCACCAACTGCATTCCCTCCAGTGAATTTAAGTCTCCCTTACTGACTGAGTAGCTCAGAGGTGGATCTAGAATACCATGAGCATCACCAGAGATAAGTAGAAGTAAAGGATTAATCACCTCCCTGGACCTGTTGGCAACAATCCTTCATTAGCTTACTGTAAGTCTTCTTTGTGGCAACACCACTTGGCTAAATCAAGTAAGAGAAAAAGACATCTTTAAACAGACATATAACTTGTAACGTCAACAGATAAGTTGCTTTTCTCGGTGTCACTGGATAGACACTCAAACCCTGCCTAAAATTTTCTAGAATTTTCTAAAGGAAGCTATAATCATGTATATATTAACAAATATGCATATATATAGAGAGAGAGCACATGAGTATTACAGTTGCAGACCAATCTATCTTATTTTGGGCTTCTGGAAATTGTCAATAGCTGGAAAGTGATCAAGATAATACCTAGGGAAATATTTAATGTTTGTTTTTTTTAAAATTCTGGATCTGGAACAGTTTAGTATTTATAATTTTTAGTAAATGGCTCTTTCGGCCCTATTCTTTACTGAAAAAAGTAGAACGCTATTTTGCATCGGACATCGTGATGATTAACAACAGGAAAATAAACGATCATATTATGAAGCACACATGAGTGTACTTACATGGTACCTGTTTCTTCTTACAAATACAGAAATTAATAAATAAATAAACAAATAAATACACATACAAGATTTTGTGGGGCCAGGAGGCTTTGCCATGGGAAGCAGCGGAAGAAAATATTGAGATTCAGAAAAAGTAAATACTTTCCTGATTCATTGTGTTTAGAGTAAATATACGACATTTTGTTTAGGGCAGATCAAAGCAGGCAGTTATAGTTTCCTAACTTTATAGTTTCATGTAGAGAAGAGGCAGCAGCAGTCCCTTAGAAAATCTTTTTGGGCAGGAGGAAAAATTCTGTTCTGTTGTCAGAATGAAGATAATTGGACCAAATTATTTTTCTCTAGTTGTCCTAGATGCAACAAGGGCAAGTAAAGAAAGAATGTAATATATTTACAAATAGAAGTAAAATTTTATTTAAAAAATATTTTTTCAAATTTAATACCTTGTAGCAAAAATGTAAAAAATTCATTCAAAGTTCTGAAGTAGAGTTAACTAAAGAAATCCTTTAAATGTGTCATTTACATGTGCGGTGGAAAGAGCTGAAATGGATGCTGCAAGGAAACATTTTTAGCTTTAAAGCATTATCTCTCCATTGACAGAATCAGTGACTGATTAGATATATCAAAGATAACCTTGAAAAGGAAAAAATATTTGTCATCAGAAGAATTTAAAAAGGAATTATCAAATATTTTCACTGTCCACAGGAATGCAAATTGTTTACTTATTTTGTCTGACTTGAAGCAGTACTGTTAATACTCAACACCCTTCTAACTAAAAATGAAGCTGAGGAGCAGAAGAGGTGTAAGAGGAAAATGGAAGACAAGGAAAAAAACTGTATTTGAAGATATATTAATATCAAACTTTAGAAAACATAGGGATAGGTTAAGAAGTGGTTTCCTCAGTTGTAACTAAAACAATTATTATAACAAGTCTGGTGAATGTTAACTGATTCAAGATTTGACAGTTCTCAGTTCAGGAACACCCTTGAGACCATCTACTGGTGCACCATCCTTCCTTGTGTCAAGGCCTCACTTTTTGGCAACTTTAGTCTCAAAATCCACTGCTAAGACCTACAGAATCTTCCCAACAATTAATTTATACCCCTTTCTGGCAAAAAAACCCATAAATTGTATGTTTGTCCTTCCTCGAGAGTTCTGGGCTAATTTTCACACCATGTTTTTCAGAGATCCTTATAAAACACCTGATGATTAGACATTGAGAGAAAAGATCTTAGATTCTGTATTTGAAGAATTCTATCTTCTTGATGCTGGGACCAATGAACTCAGCTTTCAGGACTTCTCAGTGATGAATGAGGGAGGTATCATCTCAGCTGTCAATTCCAAGAAAAAATCTCACAAAAAAAAAATCTCTGCACCAAAATCATGTTTTGTGTAGCATCTTCTTTAGGAGAATTAAAGATGGAGATTTGTATGTTAACCCTGCAGGAAATGCTCAGTGTTCAGATTACTTGTCTGAGTCTTGCCCTTGAAATCCATCAGCACCTTCTCAAAACTCAAGTTACATTCTTCAAAAATGACAGCTTAATGGAAGGTCATGGTAATGTGGATATATTATACCAGTCCATCAGTTATTTTTTCTCAAGCCGCAGATGGTAAGCTTAAGTGTGCCAGTAGCTGATAAAATTTTCTAATAGGTGAATGTAAGCCCAATGCTACATGGATAAAACTATTAAGAGCATTATTGAATCATAGAAATGACCTTAATATATTGATTTATAAAAGCTTTCAAGAGAATTCATTGTTTCCAATATCATCTTAACTCTTGCCAGAATATTCTTCAGCAATATAAAAAAAACATTTAAATATATATATCTCACTGTATCTAATTTGGACTGCTGGACCACCTCTCCCTGTTTCTATTTCCTCAGGGGACGAAATAAAAAATTCTAGTTCTTCTGCTGATAAAAATTGCTTTAGCTTACATCATTCAGCATTTGAGGACCCAGAGCCTGTGGCCACTGTGCTGGGCATGATTTTATTTGACTTTGTAAAAACATTCTTACTCTTTTCCAAAATTCTGTTGAGCACATACACAAACAGCCCATAATAGTTCTCCATACCAGAATATGAGCAATAACTGTGAAAATCATTCTAATGGCTTGAGGGTTTGCCTCTTAATGAATACTAAAAAGTGAGGGCATGCTCATTTCCTGTGTTGAATATTACCTACTGTCATCCAGGAAGAGCATTATGAACATGGCTTACTCTCAGGTGGCCATGATTTAGATTCTTTCAATCACCCTTCCTCCTGCTGAAGTACACCTCTTCAACAAGGACAGCATGAGGTAACTCACTGTCATTAATGAAATTATTGGTAAAGAGAAAAGTTACTTCTGATATGGTTACACCCCTCTTTTTCAAAGTTTCCCAAACTTGGTCCCCAGTTTTCCAATATATGAAGTCAATTTCAACATATCCATCAGCTCAGAATTTCTGTTTATCAGCCTTTTACACTATGGCAAGGTTAAAAAATCCCATTACTTCCTCCAGAAAATCTTTTGAAGCCCTTGTTGTAAATGGTACATTGTGTTATGGAAACGGCAGATCTCCAGAGGAAAGATAAAACTTCTCTATTTGGACTTTTAACAAAGAGCAGGTGGAAACATTCTCAAAAAGAAATGTAATCATGGGACAAATCAGTACAGCTGTAATGAACACCTGAGACCTTAAATCCTGTAGAATGAAAATGGTGTTTTGACTCCTTCTCTAACAGCGTGAAAATGGGGCTTTTGGGAGGGGCTCTATCTAACACTAATTTGATTACACCTTCAGCATACTAATACACTGGACAGTAACTCAAAGCTGCTTCATGTTATTTAGTTCCTTTCTAGGTACACTAATACTAACTGCTGGTTCTTGATAGATTATTTAAACTCTTTTGTATGTAAACACCACTGTTATGAAGCCTATTATGAAGCCTACATATTAGTCTACTGTCCAGTGTTATTTTCATTCTAAGCAAAAATGCATTTTTTTTCCATAGGCAATGTATTATTCTTTTGTCATTCACTGTCCTAATATTGACTAACATTACAGGATTTTTTTGAAACTTCTTTTTATCTGTTTGCCCCAGTTCTATCACTGAGCCTAAAAGAAATATGAAAAAATCGGACCTGTTACTTGTAAATATACGATGAAAATTTGGTTTATTTTGTTCCCTCCCACTTCAGGAGTTACTTCAGATTAATGAAGCAGTCTGAGAAGTAGAACTTAAGCCTGTACTTTTTTTCCTTGAGCTTTGCTGTTACAGTCACTACTTTTTCAGTCCTAGATTAGAGAAAAAGAAGTAAGCAAACTGAATTACTAAACAGAAACTCCTAAAACTCTTAACCATACTGTAATTACTGATAGCAGGGAAAACATGAAAATTGCCATCCCATGTTTTGTAGTGTACCAGGCTTCCATTTTAACCTCAGGAGTAGGAAAGAAGCATAATAGACCTGAGAACAGGACTCAGAGCCAAGAATTCATGCCAACAGTCACAGATTAGATGCCCTCTAGGACTTGTCCTCTCTGCTAAAAAGAAACTAAATTAATTTACTTATCACTTATTCATCCTATGTGGTTGCAAGAGAATTCATGAGGCATCACAAAAGCTGTGCATTCTTTTGGAGATCAAGGAGAGGAGCTTGAAAAGAGTAAAGCAAACAGTAACTTGGTTTGCAGTCTTCCTTCTGATTCTCCATTTTTCAGTTTGAGTGGTGTCTAGCCTTTAATTTTTCAAGTGGATTTTTCTTAAAGGAAGATCAGCAAGGGAAGGTAGGTCAGTCAGATAGGAGAGAAGAGGAAAAGAAAGGAAGAAAAGAGTGGAGAATGGCACCAGTGGGAGTAAGACTAAAGCAATGACTCCGGATAGAATGGTATGAGCTGGAACAAATAGCTGAGTAATACTAAAGGTGTTCAGTCTGAAAATTATATATATCCTGGATACTGTCAATGCACAAAGGTCTCTAAGTCATTAGTAAGATCCCGGCTGCTGGATTACATTTCTGATGTGAAGGTTAAGCTATCTTAGAGACTCTGTGAACCACAGGAAATAGTGAGAAGTAGCTGCATAAAACTTGTTTTTAAGAACAATTTTCAGGCCTCACTGAATGTATCCTGACAAGGCTGGGTTTTACAGTTTTACTTTTCACTTTATGGGGGTTTTTGTTTGTTTCTTTCATCACAAGTCCATTTTGAACAGTTACAGAGAAAAAAGGAAAAGCAAAGTAAAAGAATGCATATGGCCAAATCCCAGGATTTATTGCAAAAAAGCTCAGTTCTGATGTCCTCTAGAGCAATTCTTTGGGCTGACAGTTTGCTAATAAGGAAATGGAAGTAACACACAGTCAGAGCAAAACTGAAGAGACATCCTTGGGATCATTGATCCCAGCAGCTTTAGCTTAATTAAGGGAGATCCTACTGAATATGGTAATCTTTGGCTGGCCATTGTAGATCTTATTTTGTAATACCTTGGGCACAGCATTAGCTATCTCCTAGGAACTTTATGGAATGTTTTTTCACTCTTTGTCTAGATTTTGTTGAGAAGAAAGCTTCTATTCCTTCTTTTGACTTGGCCTAGCTCAGATACACGTACCCAAAACCAAATACAACCAGAGTCCTTGGATTGTTATAAATGTGTTACATATAAGATTAGAGACAAAATTTAGACAGAACAGAAAAACACATTAGTAGGGAAAAATCAAGCAAACTAAAAGCTGGGTTTGTTCCAATATATTTGAAACTTCTGCTGTTACAAAATACAAGGGGCAAAAATTATTTGCACTTTACTCATCTCACTTGCTTAAACACAACCCCAGCAGATAAGTGTACTTTTTACACTGAGATGATTTAATGAACAAAGATGAAGTGTTTTTTCCCTAAACATCAATCAGTACAGTCATTTCCCAAGTATGGAAAATGATTTCTCTAACTCTCCTGTTAAAAAAACTTAAATTTAGATGATTTAAAAGGCTAGAAATGTCAAAGATGTCTTGCTTTGTAGATTATACTAGAATCCGACTTTCAAGCCAACTGTAGAGAAAACTGATCCAGTGATTCAAGGATTAAGCTTTGTGATGAAACTTACTGTATGTTTTTTTGCTTCTGTCCATCATTTAGGATTTCCCAAGAATCATTTACCTGCTTTCTTTCTTTAGTTTTCTAAATTTATAAGTTGACATTTAAAACCTTTAGTCTGGGTTTTAAAACCCATACCTGGTTAAAACCCATAGCTAGAGCCCTGAGCCATCTACCAGCAATATAGAATCTAAGAAAACCTAGTAGTAAGACTAAAAGTCATTTATTTGAAAGTAACGCAGACTCCTCAAAACTAACAGAATACAAATTCCAGACCCTTCTGCCATTTTGATTTTTTTTCAAATGGAATTTGCTTAATGTGAATTAGACCATATGAGTGGGGCTGCAGAATCTGAGCTCATAAGATTTATGAAACCTTATATATCACCATGTATCTGTGACCTAGTTTCGTTTTCTTTTTTTTTTTTAATTTGTGATACCTAGTAAATTCTAGATACATATACACCAATGAATAATACAGTACAGTTATGTCTACAGCAGAGTTTCTGAAAAATGTACATTGAAAAAAAATCTGTACTTATGTATTCAGTCATATTACAAAAGAAGAAATAGTCCCTAAGAGGTGGTGCACATTTTGTTTTCATCACGTTGCTTTCAATCTGTTAACAGTTTTGTTACCTGTGTATAAGATAATGAAACCTGAAAATGAAAATCAATTTTTTTTAAAGACCAAGTTAAATTCTTCCCTCAATTAATGATTTTTATCTTAGAAGCTGTGATAGCTATCTTGCTGCTATGTCAGGTTTGGCACCTTTTTTTTTTTCATACAACACTGTCCACACTTTCAAACCACTCCTATTTATGGTTCTTCGAGCACTTCAGGTAAATTTGGTCGTTCATTTACACTTAGTCTTTATTAACAACAGCATCACCCTGAAGACTATAAATAGATTTTGCTAAAGAACAAAAATTTTCAGACATATTAGTCCTATTATTTTTTCCCTGTAATTGATATCCATCTTAGAAGACTTTCTGTTACATTTTTTATCATTTGTTAGTGATTCTAAGTAACACAGCACTGTATAAAGAAGAAAAATAATAGTTCCTGGTAGTTTTATTTAAAATTAATCAATGCAGTTTGTAATTTTACATTTTTAACAATTCCATTTTGAGTAGATCAAAGAAATTTCCTTAGTAAATTATTTCTTTTCATTTTTTATTGCATTACAATTCATTTTACTTCTGACACCTTTCAGACTTTGGTCTCTTTAAGGCTTGAAACAGATCCACATTTAAAGGCTACAAAAGTATTTACGAATTTAAAACTTTATTCTAGAAATTTTTAAAAAATCATTGCTTGCTCACATAAGTTTATTTATGAATGATAACTAAAGGGAAAACAATGAACTAAAGGCAGGACAATAGTTTAAAAAGCAAACTGCAGAAGTGCTGTAAGGAATAAAAATGGACATGTGATTCAGCAATATATCTAATTTCCTTCTAAACAAGCTCTAAGTGAGGTACCAGAAGCAGTTACAGACCAGGATAAATTTATTCTGCTCACAATAGCTATCTTTGTGCATTGCACGTATATCAAAAAATGAGGAAAAAAAATATTTCTAAAAAATATCTATGGAATTTCTCATTGTCAGTGCTGATAAGTTTATAACTGCTCAAAAATATAATATTTTTTTCCTTTAAAAAATGATTTACTTATCTGATTTCAGCAAATCTGTTCAGTGAAATGCAAGTGGTATTTTGTTTCTTAGTTTCAGTGAGAAAGGGAGAAAATAATCTAACAGTGAAAAGATAATGAAGAATACGACATGTACAAACATTTGTCATTACTATATTTGCTCATATTTCTCTTTTATTCTTTCAGTTCAGAAGTCTCCCAAATGGAAACATTTAATCCAATAGGCATTTGAAAACACAGTCCAAAAACAGATTAGAAAGAAAACTGGGAATTGATTTTATATTGCATACAGGTTTCTCTATTAAGAAGAATACTTAAATTTTAGGGAGGGAAATTTAGCCTTTTAGCAAAAGTTTTTTGTGACGACAATGTATTTCATGAAATGCATTTTATTAAAACCCAAAACACAACAACCCTAACTGTAAGTATAATGTAGAATAATTCAATATAAAAGTAATAAAATCTGGATTCTGTTGTGGAGCCACACAGGACTTCTCACAGAATCAGAGTGAAATGTAGATCTTCATTCCTAAATTCTCTTTTTAAAAATTATTGTTCTTTTTATTATTTTAATAGAGCAGTGTGTGCTCTTTGGTTAGAATTTAATGTGCTTTACAATAAATTCCTCAACATAATAATGTTTTTTTTAACCTTGGGTCTGCAAATGTTATTTGCATTTCCTTCAGCAGCCTTCCAAACAGCAGTGTTATTTGATGCCAGCTTATGTATATTGTTGTTTTCAAAAAAGTACAGAGCAATCTTCACAGGACACAAATCCCTCCAGGCTATATCTCTACATTACACAATGCATACAATACTTCCAGAGTCCATCCCAAAATTATTTCTGCCCTTTTTCTTTCCATTCCACCTTAGACTTTCCTCACTCTTAATTGCCTTCTTCCTTAGAATAGGATTTTTTCTTTTTCTACTTTGTAACTTTATCTTCAGGTGAATTGTGCACAGCAAATGTTTTACTTTTAGCAGCTGTTAAAGAAAACTTTGTTTAAACACAGTACTTCTGAAAAGAAGACACATATTATAAAAAGGCTGAAACTTTTCCTTTTTCACTTTGCCGTCCGTAAAATTGGTCTGGTATTGTACCACCTTCAATGAAATGTGTATATAAAAATAGTTTTAAAATCTCTTTTCATCACCTCATAAAAAGTTCGATTCACATAATGCTTGAATCCAAAGATACCAAGCCACGTAGTTAAAGTAGATATTTTCAAGACTAGGCAGTTTATTATCCCTGGCCTAGTTGTGATGCATTAAGTAATTCAGATTAGAAGCACATCTGAATGATGTGAATTATTAAGAAGCCACAGAAGATTCCAGTTTATCCCTAGGAAGCCAGGAAGTGCCAGGACATCATATGTGTACACAAAGATGTGCATAAGGACATCAAACAAGATGGGACCTCCATCTCACATTTGTCTGGACTTGCTTATAAGATCTGCAATGTAGAATCTTCAGTCTGATATATGCTGACAGTACCCCAGAACAAATCTGTTCACTTCCTCACCTCCATAGGCTTG
The DNA here is from genome assembly GCF_036169615.1 of Heliangelus exortis. Taxonomy (NCBI): domain Eukaryota; kingdom Metazoa; phylum Chordata; class Aves; order Apodiformes; family Trochilidae; genus Heliangelus; species Heliangelus exortis. The sequence goes on along the minus strand of NC_092422.1, from coordinate 165,723,285 downwards.
TGGTTTGGCACCAAAGGCAAAACAGATTTAGCAGGCACATTTCCCACGTGCAACAGCTCAAATATGTTTCTCCACTTGATGTTTATGTATGAAAATGGAACTCAAGAATCCACATTAATAACAGAGACCATGAGAAGACTTGTGTATGGATAAGGTTAAGGAATTAATGGGGGAAGAAGAAAATCCATCCAAGCTGAGTGCTAGCTGGCACAAAATCACACCTCTATAATGTCTCCTTTGACTGACAAGACACGTACTGAGACCCTATTTGACTACTTGACCCTGCTTGAATTACTATCAGCTTGACAAGAGGTACAGATATTGAAGCACAAGCACAATGAGACTTGACCATCAGAAAAGCACAATTATGGATAAAATATATTTCTCTTCCATCAGGAGCCTGATATGTTGAGATTAGTCCCACTTGCAAAACTGAGTACAAAGATACCCTCTGCACAAGATCAACTAATTCTCAGGTTCTCAGGCATGAGACCTATAAGCCTACATCTTGAAAGAACATAGGAAAGATTAACATCCCTAGTTTAACTTTATTCTGTCTGATTCCTTATGTAGCTTGAATTGTGAATACTCTACTAGGGTTATGAAAGAATTCTATTTATGCCCTCAGAGGAATCCAAGAAGTAAAATTAATATCACACTGAGCAGGATTCAACAGGGTTCCACACTGTCACGATTACATAAATAGAACAGTAATGTCAGTTAGTAGACAGATGGATGTTTTAGAATAAATTCCCCTTTTAAATAAAAATCTTTGGGGAAAACACAACAAAAAAAGGTTTTTTTGAGGTTATGTAGTGATTTGATGTCATTTGTTACATCCCAAGGGAGATGCTAAAATCCCTAGTTGCAAACCAGTCAATCTGCTAGGGAAGTTCCACATATAAAATCAATAGAAAACCCTAAGGAGCTGCTGGGGAGCTAATCACAGAAGGAGATACTTCTGTTCATTTCGTATACAGAGGAGGGAACCCTCTCCTGAAATAGATCCTTTTGAAAGACAAAGCCATTTCTTTTAAAATAAAGCTATAATACAATGTCATCAGGCACCAAATGCATGTCACTTTTCCCCTGAAGGATACTCTAACAAATTATAGGCAATTTTTGTTCAGAAACTGTCTTTATCTGCCAGATGAAGATCTACAACTATACATAGGAGAATTCAAGACCCACTAGAAACACCCAAGACATGGCTCCATAACCTTGAGGGGTGGGTGCTCATCAGGGAAATAGTCAATTATGGGTTTCTTGTCAAGTCTACTCATCTCCTTTCCCCAGAAGACTGGTTACTAAAATGTATAAAGGAGTCTTGTGAAGCAAAGACAGAATTTATGAACACTATAAATGCTGAATTATAGCACAATGTGCTTTCTAGTTCTTCTCTACTCACACCCCACCAATTTTTTTGGTTCCTCTCTTTCTATATATTCCTAAGAATCACATAACATTTCCTATAGAATTTCCACAGAATAAGAAGTGGGGAGTGTTTCTCCTTCCTATCCTCATCCCACAGTATGCACTAGAAATAAAAACACCTTCAGGAACGTGTGAATTTTAACCCCTTAACCCAAGGAGGTCATTGAACCTGAGTCTATGAATACTATAAATCTTGAACATGTTTTTATTTCACTGAGAGCTGTACAGTCAATGTCAGTCAGTTGCTCTTAAGAAATGCATATTAAGTGTCCTTTGGAGACCTTTGGTATTTGGCTGCTTTTAGGCATGTGATGGCCCCTGAGCTGTGTAGGCTGCAGCAATTTCAGTGCACTTGAGGCAGAAAGTCGCCCAAGGCACTGGGGAAGTTTCAGTCAGAAGGGGAGATATTTGGAGGCTTAAACACCTGCAACATTAGACTCTATTGTAGTTTATAATTTTATTCTGTAAAACCTGCCTATACCCTTCATTTGACATATGTCTTCCTGTCCTCAGGATTCACATATCTAACAATTTAGAATTCACTGCAGCAGAGTAAAGAAAAAAAATAAAACAGCAGAACAAAGCCTTTGAGGTAGAAGTGAAAACAAAACAAAAATATGATCTGTTTTTTCAAGGCAGAGCAATACATTATTTTAATTCCCTAGTTTAATAGCAACTTATTTTGTTTGCCTAAATTGTTCAATCATTTTTTTAGAATACGCCAGAATGTAGCCTGTTTCTTCTGTGTAAGAAAAGCAGTCAATTTTAATTAACTCAGTGTGCAGGAGTCCTTGGCATTTGTGGAAACTGGGCACACAGCCAATCCCCAAAGTACCTCTGATCAGTTTGCCTAGGAAAAAGTAAAGAAAAAGAAGATGTTTGCTTAGAGAGCTTATATTATAGTCTGAAATCTCAACAGCTGGAAATAAAATTAATTACACAGTCTTGCCTTCTTTACCTATCAGTGTAGCACCACTAGCATCCCTATAACTACTCACATGAGTAAGTGCAAGGGAGCCTCTGGTATGGAGATACTGTTTACTTTATGCAAATGTTGGTGCACAAGTTCAGCACTCATGTTTCTCTTGAAATCAGTATACCTAGAGTACCTAACATAATAATAACAAGAATAATTCCTATATTATTTAAATTCATGCATGTCTGGGAGTGTATTCATGAATACAGCTTTTTTAATTTTTAGTGGAATCCTTTTTGAAGTGATACTGAAAAAATTATCAAAGATTTTTAGTGTATAATTTGAACTAACTCCATGAGACATCACTAAAGTGGCAGGAGATGTACATCAAATTTTCAAAGACCCAGAATCTTTTATTCTTCTCTTGATTCTGAAATATAGAATCCTCAGTATGTGCAACCTTTCCTCGACTCCTATTATAAAGCTGCATGTATATGAATGATAAACCAGTATGTGTGTGAATATAGGTAATTTGTTTTACAATTGAATAAACCTAGAAATAACAAGGTAACCTTTTAAGATTAGCAGTGGGAATTTTACAAGGAAAAAAGTGTGTATTTTATCTGACTAATCAAATAGTCACATTTAGCCCATTGAAGCATGTTCTACATTAAGAAAATGAGTGGGGTTTTTTCCCCTCAAAAAACCAGAAATCACCTGAAAATATGTTGTGCATAGAACATTTCTTACATAATTCAAATCCTTTTTAGACAAAAAAATGTTGACAGTATTAAAATTTAAAGTAAATATAACAATTGCCCCTTGATACTAATAAATGTAAACTTACTGGAATTTTGTAGAGTTTTAAAGGACATTTTAAAAAGTAAAAAAAGCCACAGGCAGATCTGAATAAACAAAACCTCAGCCATTATTTTAAATAGCGTAAATCCCTTCTTCTAGATATTTAAACATCTATCATGATTTTTCAAAATTACTTTTGAATAAGATTTTCATGAAGATATAAACGCAAAAAGTGTGAAATGGAAAAATATTAACCCAGCATGTGATCATAGCAAATGATGCAGACCATCGAAGCCTATAGCATTAGTGGTCTGCTTCTGAGTAGAGGGTTCACTGTAATAGAGCTAACTGCAAAGCTGGAACTCCAGTTTTTAGCTGTAAATTTCCACAGCAGGTTTAAGGTACAGTGCCTGGCATTTCTGTCAGTCTATGCAAGCAGAAGGTTTTCCACAGAATACATCAATATCTTAATTTTAAAATAAAACTGCTGTGAAAACTGAAACTTGGGCTGGGGTCAGAAAAATGGAAATGAAGTCTAGATTCTTTCTCTTCTCTGGTCCTTGTATTCTGTATCTTTTATAATCCCTAACTAAGTAATAATTTTACTCCATTTTTTTCCTGATTTTTTTACTAGACGTCTGCCATTGCAAATTCTGAAATGTACATAACCTAAGTACTTTTTTGCTGCTTTACTTAAGAAAAACATACTTTAAATTTCATAATATGAATTGTAAATGCATATTAAGTCATGCTCCTTTGTTCTTCTGTGCAACTCTGTAATAGACAAATTACATTGTTGAGTAATAAATTGCTCTTTCCCGGTGTTGTGAAGTCTCAGAGACTTTCTACCTACCGATTGTGCTCTAGGTTCCATCACCTGTTGACAACACTGTAAAATATGCAAAAACTGACAAATGTCTTGTGTTCTAGAAGAATTGGGGTCTAGTGACTTTTATATCATGCTCCATTATGCTATTCACTCACCTGCGATTCCAGCTGAAAGTAGTGGTATAAATTCTATTACTGAAAGCTACTTATTGAGGCTACTATATAGTCAGCATTCTTCTGATACCACATTCCCACTGAAGAAATATCTTTCTCCAAAGTCATGCAAGCAGATATTTCTAATTTCTCCATGACGAGGGAAGTTGGATGTATGTTCTGTTTCAAAATCTTTGGCAACATGATCATTTAATAAATTATATCAGAAACTCTGCACAATTTTGGCTCCTGCTGTGTTGTCCTGGACAACTTACTACTGTCGGGTTACATTCAGTTTTAAAGTAGGAGTACTGGTAGTAGTCATTTGAGAGATGGAGTATACCTGGTCAGGTCACAGAGCATTGCTATCTTTGCTAGCAGAGTCTGCATAGTGCTGTCTGGTGCATATCTTACTCAGAGCATAGAGTGAATACATGAATATCTGCACATGTCCATGTAGATTTTTTCCCTTGTCACCCACAATTTCTTGTCCTATGTCAACAACATGAGACACTGCAAGTTCTCCTAGAGCAGACCCTGTGTAGCAGCATGAATGTTTTGATTATTCACCAGCAGCTGATGATCAAGCTTCTAGGTCCATGCAGAGATTTGTATCAGGAGATTCACTGTGATTCATGGACAGAAGCCCAGCAACAATTAACACCCCCAAACAAGCTGCCAGAGTCTGCACATAGTAATTTAAATTATGCTTCACACTTTGTCTCATTTGCTCTCTCTCATTGCTTATCATATGTTCTTAAACTCTATTTCCCACTTTACAGTGCACAGAGGTGCAAGATATTAAATTCAGGGTGCAATAGATGTGTATTCACCTATGTGAAGGGTTTCCCCTTCACATTCAAAAACCATAGACCTGAAGTACAAGACAAAGAAATGGAAATGTAGCAGTAGTGGAATTCTACACCATGCTTACGAGATTTTCAGGTCCCTGTCTCTATAAAAACAGTGATTCTTTTTTTTTACACAATTATTAAAACTAAGCGTATGAAGCACTGACCTCCAATTATTTACATCCCAGGATATGTTAGTCTGAGTTCATTTTTCTTGAGCTTGCAAACCAATCATAAAGTAACATTACAACATTTTTAGCACCATGTGATACCAGAATAGAATATATGCTATGGTTAAAAGTGAGGAAGTATAGAACACAGAACTCTGTGTTAAACTCTGCAAGGTTTTACAGTGGTTTTCATATAATCGTTATTACATTTTTATAAATCTCTATTTTTTTCCTTAGTTCCATTAAATTCTATGTAGCTGTTCAAAATTGCTCTTCTTGTTACCCTCATCCCTTTTCTCTGACAGCTTTGTTGAATTTAAACTCCACAGAACTTACATTAAAAGGAGTCTTCTTGAAAGAGAAAGGAATATCCAGGGGCATATATTCCATGAAATTTGACAGTCTGGCCACAAAAGGAACATATCTTTCAAGAAGAAGATTGTCATGTTAAGGATGGGACATTAATTTTAATAATTCATTTGAGAAATGTTGTACTTGGTAAACACCAAGAACTTGTAGACAAAAGAGCTGGTAAACAAAGCAGAAATCCATAACTTGTAAATTATTGAATTTCCCACTTCCATGGCTCAGTAGGCAATCATGCACATGACATTGTACAACTCCTAAAGGTCATCATGGACAATGACTCCTTATATATTTGATAATGTTGATAAACAAGGTTCTTAGTGAGACAGAAGCTGGAAAAGAAGCTCTGCAGTTTTCACCTTATGTGTCAGAGAGAAAACAAGCCCTGACTCTTACTTGTGAGTAGCCAAGGAAACAGCACTATTTATTCTATTGTCTGATCTAAACTCAGCCATCTGATACAACTCAAATAAGTTATTGAAACCTGAAACCCTTTCCACAAGCTGATATGATGAAACAGCTGTTTTATTTCTTTGCAGCAGTGAAGTTTTAGCTTCATTATACACCAGACAAATAAACAAAAAAATGGCCTTTTGTCATCTATTTCTTATCACAAGGACACATTCCCTTGAAATGTGGAAAACAGATAAAGGGGGGAGGGAGAATAAATGGGCTTTTTTCAAGACAATATACTGTGCTTATTTTATTAAGCAAGATGGTCTTCTTTGATTTCTAATACAAGCATGGGTGAAATGACATTTTAGAGCAGAATTATTTCACATACTCCAAATACTTTTGAGCTGTACCTTACTCTCTGTTGTTAATTGTACACAGATCCTCAGGAGACCACCAGCCAACTCGAAGTAAAAGCAAGCAGGTCACTACAGTATTCCAACAGCAACATTAATTATCAAGCCTACATCTGATGATGATAAAGGTGATAAGGATCATTTGCCTGCAACAGACTATGATTAATCAGGAGTAATTGTCCTAAAGCATATGATCTTTCATTCCACCATGTTCTATAGCCAATATGAAATATGCATGCAGATGAATTTAAATGTCAGAATAAGATGTTTACTCCTTTCAGATATGGAAGATACTATTTGTAAAATAACATTTTCTGTACATACTTTCAATGCTAAAACCGTAAAATCTAAATTTGGATTGTTATCTATATAAATGTCTACATTTTCCAGAACTTTTATAACTACATTTATTAGAAAACCTTTCAGAATTTATACACTTACAAAAACATGTATTTTTTTTTACCATTTGTTCCCATCTTGTACACCCAGGCTTTCAAATACACATAAAATCATTAGTAAGCATGTTACTTCACTTCCTATCCTTCTTTAAGCCTCGATATTTTGCATATAGTTTTTTCATTTTTATATAAAAAACCAGGCTAACATGTTTCCCAATACTTTGCACATCATTACTTTTGCATAAAGATTAAAAATTGTGCACTTTTTTCAGCTGCTCAATAAGAAAGCAGTCTACCAATACTCATCATTTAAATAAGAATTTTCAACAAAAATTAGTAATTCTGAAAAAAAATAAAAAACAACAGAAAAAGAAAATATGAAAGAAATTGCTCAAGCACTAATATCCTCAAGCACTAATATCAGCATCTATATTTCTCATATGACTTATAATGTACATTCCCAACTAATATATTAAAGTTAGCAAAGAGGAGTAACATCATTCTAAAATAGTTCCTCTTGCTAGCCACCCTCAGCCAAATCCAAGTTTAATCACTTGATAGCTTGGTACTTGGTGTCCTGAAAAAAGTTTCCAACCATAGGTCAGTGCTGAGTTCTTTCATTCCTTGTGAATACAAGGTTCTCGAAAAATTTGAACTTCCCTGTTACTTCAGGGACTCTGAAGTCCCTTCCCATTGTTCCCCTTTAACATAAATTGCTCCCTCCCTTACCCAAGATTAGTGTCTTTTAGCAGCAGCTGATAAAACTAGTCTCAAAGAAGAGAAAGAAAGAATCTCTCTGAAAGAATCTGGGTAGTAATTCTTGACTGATATCAGACTACCAAGCAAATGATGTGTTGTCTCCACATAATGTTTGAAGAGATGAGCACAATGTTCGTAGAGTTGATGGTACATCTTCCCATCTTAATGGAGACTTCAGAGCCCCACATTAAGCCTGTTAAAATATTTAAATTCTTGAAGATACAGATGTCAGCTGAGTAATCTCCAGTTTGTATTTTATTGTTTTTACCAAAATCATGTGTGGATATCCATAACTCAGTCCCCAACTCCATAAAGCTCCCTTTTCATAAATATATGTTGTTGACAGTCACTACACTCTCTGCCCATGAATATGCCTTATAACTGGAAAAAACATGTACAGTTTCTCATCTTAATTAAAGAACAACTAAAGAAATACCCCAAAAATCCACTTTCAGGACACTCGATTAAATTTTTATATGTTTTCAATTATTATTTTCTCCTGATAAATTCCTAATTTCTCTTGAAATCATCATCCATAGCCATTAGGAATGTAGCTTCTATGCCAGTCACCATTAAAATCTGCTGTTTCAACACCATTTCTTCCATTATTTTATCTTATAGCATCTAACACATTGCTTTCAGTGAGCTGTATTTTATTCCAGTTTTCTGATCTCTCATAAGACACTTTTCCAAACTCCCACAGAAAACTTCTTGTTCGATGCAAAAATGAGATTAGAAGATGATAGAGATCATAGGGTCAACATTTATGAACCTAAACTGATCAATATAAATTTTAGTAACTAACAAAAAAAAAACTGTAAACTCTTGCTAATATTCAGGATGCATGCTGCTTCTTTGTCACTATATTTTCTGTTTACTAAGGATTTTCCAATCTTACTTCCTTCTCATTTTTACATATCAATTCAAATGTTACCTTGCTGTCTTATGGCACTGAAATCAATTATAAACTTCTTATAAATAAAGATTGCTTGAACTAGCACATAGGAATCTGAAAAACAGAAGTGTTACCTGGGGCTTTTTGTACATGCTGAGTATCTCTTTCATTAAATAATAAATCTTTAAATTATTTACAATTCTTCTTAATCCAGGTTTTCAGTTACTGTTTCTATTAAGCCAGTTATAATTCTCTGAGAAAGCATAATCTGTTTGTCCTCATATCTTCAAAACTGAAAAAAGGAAGTTTCTCCCAGTATAATTTAATTTCATTATTCATAATATTCTATCATATTTTCATTCTTTCATTTTCATTTTTCATTCTGAAGAAGAAAACAAGAGTTTTCAAGAAGTAACTAACTAAGTATGTTAAGGGAACAAAGTCCTCTGGTAGCTGAGTCATCCTGTGCTTTGAAAAGGAAGGAAAAGTTATGTCTAGAGAGGAACTTGCCCTGAAACCTAAAACAGGACTAGTATGGAATGAAAGAACCAACAATGTCAAACACATGAAATGTCTAAATAATTACTTCAAATTGAACTCCAAGTCTCATGGCAGCTGCACTAAAGCTTCTGTAAGGCTTCTCTGTGTCCCTTCCATTTAAAAAACCCACCTAAAATGTGTGGGAACTTCTAACATTTCTCTGGGTTTTCTGGATCTGGGCTTACTGGAACAAGAAGCAGCATCTTATCAGTTATATAGCACAGATGATTTAAATCCTCTGATACATCAAGGAAATCTTGACTACAACATTCCTTCAACAAAGATCTGTACAAAAACTGAAAAGGTAAAGCACTTAATTCACTGTGACTACAGAGGTCCCTTTGGTCAGAAAACATACATGATTTGCTTCCAGAGGTAGAAGTACAACTGCAGAAATATTTGCATGCAAGTATATAGACTATAAAACAGGAAAAATGAAGGCATTTACAAACAGATTTTAATTTAAAACAATTTCACCTGTAATGTTCAGACATATTCAATAATTCTGGCTTATTGCAGATGTGTGTGACTGCATGGGACAGGCATATGTATTTGTGGCCAGGTAAAAATTATATTACACTCTGAGAATCTGCCTTTGCATATAACTTCAGCAAAAGCCACAGAACAAAAGTCTAACCTTTCACATAAGTATGGAGCTTCCAGCAGACTCCTTCCTACTGATTTTCTGGACTTCTGTAATAAAGATTTTTGCAGCCACAGATGAATCTCCTGCTATTGATTTAGCAAGCAAAATCCCCCATTTGATTCAGTACAGATAAGTGCATCTAAAATGGAACAGATGAGTATGACTCAGTAGAGATTACGATCTAAAATCAGAAACAATATCTTAAAAAAAACACAACATAATCTTTATTTTTGTTTTAGAAATCCGTAGGAAATTGGTGCATAAAAATAGGCTTCTATGTAAAAAACTATTTTATTGCAGAAGTAAAATAAACATGATTTTCAAAGTATGCACTAAAGCCACAAACACCATGTATACCTTCTATAGACAATAATATTCCTATAAGATTATTTTTTAATTAAAATTTTTACCATGTTTGACCATTTCATTCAATGTTATATTTTCACCTCTCAATTTCTTTATGTCTACTTGATTTGTTATTCTCATAATTGCTTTGCATTCAAGAGTGGACTACTCAATCTCTTAGAGCTCTCATGTTCTGTACATTGCTGAGTATCTTGGAAAATCAATAATTGTGTGTGCCCAGATACTCAAGAGCAGCTTTCAAATAAAATAGAAGCTGATAATGCATCTCAGAGAGAGAAGCTAAGTTCATTAGTACTTGCAAGTTTATACCACGTATGCATGAGTTGCATTGAAGTATCTGATACTCACATTGTGGTACCATTTTTGCTGTGAAGTAAATAGTGTAATTTAATAACCTACCTACAATCAATCAATAATCAGAGAAGTTCCTCTTTGGATTTAATAGTAAGCAGATATTTGTGGCTGGTTATTCATTAAAAATAAAAATAGTTTCATATTCCTGTCGAGCAACAAACTTTTATGCAATAACTCATTATAGACCAATGAGCACAGAAAAAATACTGTTCTAGATTTTTCTGCCATCTCATCCTCAATTTTTTTCATTCAACTGCATCAATTCAAATTGTCTTGTATATGCTTTAGAAAGACTGAGACCTTCATTTTGCAGAATGTGAGAAGATGATTTTTAAGTGAATACATTTATATTTTTAAAGTTGTATTTAAGTGAATACATTTGGTAAATTTTGGCCAAGAAGAGATGAATGTAATTCATAAAATACTGTCAGATCATGACCAGTATATATATATAGACACTTAAGACACAATTATACATGGGAAAAGGAGGTTCTCTGGCATCCTTATCAGGTCTTTGCTGATATTTCAAAAATATAGGACAGGAGAATTGTGCTAAAATGGAAGGACAATATGGATATATGGTGTGTGAGAGGTCCCACTTCAGTTTGAAACAACACCTGCAAAGAACCTGATTGACTGTAAAATTAGTGGCAAGTAAAAGACATCATTGTTGGAGACATTGTAAGGATTGAATTAATGAACAAAACCTTATAGCATTAATTTATCACTTAACATGGGCACTCTGAAACTCCAAGAAAAGAAGTCATAATATCATAATTAAATTCAGTCTGCTGTCAATGTTTAACACAGTCCAATACATGGTGACAACTTACACTAACTGCAACCATTTTTGTAGATCTTGTGACTGTATGGGGCCTCTTTAGGATTAAAAAAAGATCTTACAGTACTGACAACAGCATGAAACCCAGGTATTTTTTATCTCATATAAGAAAAAAAAATGTTGAAATTTGTAATAGAAGGAATGATAGAAAAATATCTAGAGACTTTGTAGAGTTCCTCCAGACTGAGGAACTAGAGGCAGAAGCTAAGCTGGACAATGATAGGAACAGTGGGAAGACAAGATCCTTATGATATAGCAACTGTCATACCGGTTGCTGACAAAAGCAAGAAAAAGTTTCCAGAGAGAAGGAAAAAATAAATAAAATTAAGTCAAGAAGAAATAGCTATTCAGAGGAAATCAGAATGTACTAAAAACAGAATGTGGATTTCAAGATACCTGGGCAAAAATTGAAAGACGGTTTATGGCCATCATTATTATACTTCACTCTAAGCATTTTACTGCTTTTTTAGTTTAACTGATGAGACCTACATTTAAATATGTTAGGATGCCTTCTTGTTTTTTTCAGAAGGAAGCTAGGCACCCCTTTTTCCATGAGAAGATCAAAGGTGAGTCAAAATAACAAGAAAGAAATGTATCCTTCTGGCAGACCATCAAAATTCTGAAAATTTAGAGAGCTGTAGATCTTCTATCACCTTATAATGCTCTGACAAACATTAGGAAAGCTCAGCAATATTTTTCATAATTTGTCCACAATGACACTCTGATCAGAGCTTACTTACACAAGTTTGGTTTTCCTCAGTTTTACGTAATTTAAAATCCTCGTGAGTTTCCATGTTCTTGCAATGTGTTGTAATCTGTTATCTAGTGCCCCCCACATGCTATATTATCTGTGGCTCTCTACAGTGATTAACTTCAGAAATTTAATTAAAATGTAATTAATTTTATGCTTTGTTTATTTAGCAGATCTTTGGTGAAAATAAGTTATTAACTGAAGCTTGGATTTAACCATTTTTTATATCAAAAGAAATTGAATGTTTTATAAACTGTGAACTATCCTCTGACAGTAACAGGCAGGAGCCTCGTGAATGATCACCCTGTCTGTGAGATAGAAGAAATAAAACTGGATGTTTGAGTCATTAATGAAATTTCCAACTGGGACTGAAATTCTCACATTAGAAAATTATTTGATGCAGTGTTGGTGCATACCCTGATATGCAGTTCCTTGTGATTATAATTGTAATCTCAGTCATTTATCTGTTAACTTCTATGCACAAGAGGACTGACATCCATGAAGGCTTGGCTGCTAGTTGTCTATTTTTCCACATGAAGTTATCGTCCATGCTCTCTCAAGACATCAGCAGGGATAATCATCTTCTGTTGGCTTTCTTATGGTAAATGAATGGAGGCTAAACACTTCTCAAAATCCAGCTCTGTTGGGCATAAACCTAAAGGCAGTAGCTAAAGATATTTTTATTCACATTCATCTCATGCACCTTGAAGAACCCGAGACTTTTTGTTACTAGTTTTGTTAGCTGCAGCTTCCTTTTAGAGAGGTAAGTGGCCACCTCCAAAAGACAATTCATCCTATGAAAGATTTAAGTCACTTCCATCATCTCGGATTCTTTCCTTGTAAAAGATTAGGCATGATGAGTCTAGGCCAATGACTTTAAGGCATGAGCAAGACAGAATGTCCCTTCTGATAGGATGTATGCTTGAGGCATTCTCTGATCTCAGATTCCCTGATCTTAAAATAAATTTAAAAATCAAAATTTATTGTTCTGCTTTGAGCAGCAGGGATCAAGCACAGGGTTTCCAACAGGCACATTACTGAAGATCCTCAATTGCATCTGCTTCTTCCTTTTTAATTTCTTTTCTTGATCTTCTTTGACACTACCTCTGCTCTCCCGGATAAACAAACTTCTTCTCTTTACCCTTTCCCCATTGGGGGGTTTATGGCCTTAAATGTTACTCATGATAAAACTGCCTTGAGTGTTTCCATCTTAATGATCCTTTTTCTAGCAGCCCCCTCTCACTAGATCTATTGGTTTCTCAATATTTTTTGTTCCCTCTGTTGATAATTTATTTCTGTTGTATCAGTTGCATAGCTTTACAATTCCCAGATAAGTCAAGAGTGCACACCAGTGCAGGACATTTGCAAGAACAGCCACAAGCAGCCTCTTTCTTAGTCTCAAATGCAAAGCAGCTATCCTCTCTTTTGTCAAAAGAATGTGCTAATATAGTCAAAAGCAAAAGCCTAACAGAATTTATCTATATTTCATGCAGGCCGAATAAAATGTAACCCTTTCTGAGAACACTTTGTGGATCATCAAATACATTTCTTTTTTTTTTTTTTTTTTTTTTTTTTTTTTATATTTTTATTTTTATTTAATGCTAATGCCTGTGTACACCTTGCACTTCTACTTCAGGAAGACCCTCTCCACAGAGAGATGCTATAACACAGCTTGATGTCTATATGTTTACATTAGAGTTTTTCCCGTGGCAATGCATTTGAGTGTCCCTAGAGGAACACCAGCAAAATGCACTGACTGTGAGGAAACAGCAGCTCTCTAATAGCCAAATATCCTATTTTAGTTTTTTCTGGAATATCAACAGAAATTCTTTTTCTAGCATGAATGCAAGGACTACAGGATTCCTTGGAAAAAAAAAATAACATCCAGATTTGTGATGAAGTCAAATCTGCTGTGGTAAAACTGAGAGCAGAATGAGCTGCACAGTTCCCTCAAGTATAGTTTATAAGGCAAGGTCTGTCAAGCAGCTGCCAATATTTTTAATAATTAGCATTCAATTTCACTCAAAGTAGTTGGCACCCTGTTAAAAGGGGAGACCCTAGAAAGCCAGCAGCAAGGAAAGGCACTACAGACAGTGCAGCAGCCACTGCTGAACAGGATCAAGGAGGTTTGCTTTCCTCCTCCTGTACTCCATCTCTCAGCTACCCTTCTATCTATTCCTGTCACATGTCCCACAGTCTCATTCTCTTAACCAACGTATTTCTCCCTCCCAATCACTTTTCTCATCTATTACCAAGTACCAGAACCCCTCCAGCAAATACATGCTTGCTCAACAGATAATCTTTTAGAAAATAGTCTGACTATTGTGTGAATTTTCTGCTTCACACAATTGTATTTCCCCTAGATAAAGCCTCTTAACAAAAGCAGATTGCACCAACCTTTTTTTTCCCCTCTCTGTTTTCTGCCAGGCTCTGGATTCAAGATAAAGTGGATGAATGCAGGCTGAATGAATTCCTATTGCATGGCCAGACTGGCATAAATGCCAAGCTGAGACCCTTTGTATCTTCATCAGTAGTATTGTTTAATTCACCAGAATTCACAATAAAAAATCTTTTCTGTCCTTTGTTTTGGTTTGGTTTTTTGTGGCCATTTTTCTAGTTTTGTTTTTTTCAAAGAGAATAGTACTGCATAAACCTTTGACTAAAATATCCATATTTCAGTTACCAGTCCAATTCAGACCTCCAAATTTTAAAGGAATGACCACTTAGATTGGTTGATTTTATTTAGCCTATTGTATTCAGGAACAGACTCTTTTTAAAAACTGGAGAGTTTCAGAAGAAACTAAAAATACAGACATCTACAACAAATATACATAAATGTGTTATTCAAGATTGTAAAAACAGAACTCTGGAACTTTTTCCTTGTGAATCTGTGATATGCTATAAAGACTATTTTCACTAAATGGAGTATTAGAACTGTAATAAGATATTTCTTTAATCCTCGATCCACTTATTCATACTTTCGTTATGCACCTTAAATATTCCTTTTTATCATTTTAATAAATTGGCATGGTTTTTCACCAGGCTGATACAGATCCCCAAGTATACTAGTGCATACGTAAAATTTGATTACACATTTCAGGTTTACTAGATGACTACTGGAAGAACTTTGCGATTTTTATGCTAACTGTTTAAAATCAATTAAAACTGATTTTCATATTATGTTGACGATATTCTTACTGTGTCTGTATATCAAAAATATTTAGAAACTATAATCATGGTGCATGATATTTTGAGGGAATACCATTGTCAATTTTAATACATATTTAAGTGGTTTAGGTCTGCATCAATTTTTCCTTTGTCTGATCTGATGAGGTTTCTATCCTGATAGCAGTCTGAGTTGACAAGGCATTCTAACACAGGAATAATGTTCAGTCTCGCAGTCTGACTGAAGTCAATGACACTTTTGAAGGCTTAAAATTAGGCACATGGTGAACTGTCTTCCTCAAACAAGGTAATAGTGATTATAGTTATTAGACTGTCATTTAAAATAAAGAAAAACTTGTGACTGAAATTTTTAAACTAAGTCTGGACAAACATCTGAAGAGCATGCTGTGAAAAAAAAAAAGTAAGAAGACAAAGGTTGAGTTGATGTAAATGAGCAAATTCTTTTTCAAATTTTGAAATTCTTAAATTCTTTTCATGAGACAGGGAGATTTACGGAATAAATATAACTGCATAAAATTCAGTTTAAAATGTTGAGATATTAGTATTCTGAGGCTCTGCAAGTGGATATTTCCTTAAAAATATACCTTTAAAATGTGTTTAAACAGTGAGAATTTTTTATATTATAGGAATATAGTCTGTGTCTATGAATACAAATACATATTTCTAAGCATGTACCTTTGTGTTTTAGTTGGATATACCCCACTGATTCTTTGACTTTAAAAATAAACATCAGAAAAATACTTTAGTTTCTTCTTTTAGTATCAAATCATCCTGTCTTCTAGACATTTATGAATTAGTTTATTAAAAGATTTTCCAAGCTCTCTAGCTCCTCCTTTGAATCAGATTAGTCCACTGAATCAAGCTTGACCAAAACTAGTCTTGTGTTTTTCTACATAGAACAGCAGGTACATAAGACTTATTAAGCAAGAATTGGCTAGAAGTTAAAATCGAAAAGCTTAAAGTTTCAGTTAAAAGTAGAAACTCATTTCTTTTGAGTTTTTAAAAAATCCCCTCATATCTTATTTTCCTTAGGATATCATGAAAATTTAAAGGCTATAATGATAATTCTCTGTAGCAAAGCTCATATGGGAAAAATACTAATTTTTAATCAGCATTTCTTATAGTAAACTTAAAGACAGCAGAAATCTTTTTATTGAAGTACTTGAATGAGGGGAAGAACTTTCAGCATAGCCAGCAGGCTTCATTCCATTTCTTTGGATATCAAACATGGACTAACTCATCACATTCAAATATGAAATATTTTGGGTAACAGGGATATCCTTATTTCTCTTCTCTTTCCATGGAGTGTTCTCCACTTAAGATTGCAAATGTGTTCCATAACAATAACTCATCCCCTTTCCATCATTGCTCTCAATCTGAATATGGGAATTGATGCTTTTAGCAAAACTTTGTTCCTTGTCCATATCAGGGCTTTGATTTTGGACCAGTTGCATACAAGTTTATCTCATATGATCTGTATCTCATCTTGCTAGAATCTAAATGAGTCTTAAATATCTATTTCCATGCTAAGAAGTATTTGGTGAAGTAGTGGATCAAAGCACTTGGTTCTCAGGTCCGTATACTTACACTTTGTTTAGAGATTCTTCAGGTTAAATTTAGTCAGGATCGTATCTCCATGAATCATGCCTGTTCCACACACAAACTCTGAACTTATGTAACAGGTGAATCATTGGTTTGGAGCCTTCACTCCCAGGAAGAGTCGATCACCTTCATGCATGTCCAGACTGGAGCATCATGTTTAGACGTCTCAGAAAAGACTCAAGGCACAGCCTGGGGAGCAGAGATGAATGGGGGCCTTGCTTCAAAACCTCACTACTGGTCTTTGCCAGCACACACATGTAGATGCAGTCTATGTTCAACTGCAATTCCTTTAGCATGGGTTTAATTTCATTCTAATTATGTCTACCCAACTTTGTTGAATGCAGATAAGAAGACCTGTACATTATAACTTCAGCTGTATTTGATCTAATAGAAACTTCATATTCCACAACTCTGAATATGTTACAAAACCTGATAAAGTAAAATGAAAGAGTTCTACTGACTTCAGTTGGTCAAGCATCAACAGCCCAACAAGAAACATATTCAGTTCACTTCTACTCAATGAAACACTGTGTGTTTCTTAACAATCCTGTTTCTTAACAGCATTGATGTTGTTCTTCGATCTTCAACATAAGAAGGACTTAAGAAGGACCTGTTGGAGCAAGCCCAGAGGAGGGACATGAAGAAGGTTGGAGCACATCTCCTGTGCAGACAGACTGAGAGAGTTGGGGTTGTTAAGGACTGGAAAAGAGAAGCCTCCAGGAGGACCTTGTATCAGCCCTCCAGTACCTGAAGGAGGCATCCAAGAAAGCTGTGGAGGGGCTTTTTACAGGAACATGTAGTGATAGCATGAGGGAGAATGGTTTCAAACTGAAAGAAAATAGATTTAGATTGCCTATGCAGAAGAAATTCTTCCCAGTGAGGGTAGTGAGACACTGGAACAGGTTGCACAGGGAAGCTGTGGGTGACTCCATTCCTGGAAATGTTCAAAGCCAGAAGTGGATGTAACTTTGAGAAAGCTGGTCTAGTGGGAATTGTCTTGGCTCGTGTAGGGACTGGAAGTAGATGATCTTCATGGTCCTTTCCAACCCAAACCATTCTATGAATCTAGGATAGTATGTTTGTTTACTTCATTTCTGGAATAGTTGGTTTTCCATAGGACATTTGCTTTATCTCCTACCATATAAGATTCATCTTAAATACCAACAAATCTATGTAAAATTACTTTTGAATCCTAGTCAGATGCTTTAACATCCTTTAACTTTTAAGTTTACTGAGGACTGGTTTATTAAGAATATTTAAGTTTGCTTCAGATAATATTGTATCATTTGAGAGCTTTTCCTGTATCTACTGTAAATAAATCTTTCTGATACTTTGGAAAATCTAGAGTGGGATCAAATGAAGCTATCATCTCTCCTTTACTGGAATAGATCTGTGCACTAATGAAAATTTTAAACTTATTTTAAGCCGATTAACTTTTTTTTTTTTTTTTTTTTTTTATGGCTTATCTATAACTTAGCTCTAGAATGAGTAATTATAACTTGATTCAGTTTTGGATTTTTATAAACTTTTCATAGTTTTCTCTGACTATATTTGATCTCACATTCTTAGATACCTATATAGACTACCCAAAGCCATGAAAATATCTTAGTGAAAGTGTTTCTCTGTTTTCTGTGCCACTTAATCCAACCTGTTCTTTTTTTTTCAACAAATCTGTTCCTGAAGACAGTGATTGCATAAAAAAAAAATGCTGTGCTTTAATTGATTACTCTTATCACCCAAGAACTTTCTTGTCCAATAGTGAAAAATTTGTCTAGGCTGCAGAGTAGTACAGGCATATTAAAGTCAGTTTTAAATGAGCTAACTCACTAAGATGGACAAAAAGCTGGACATTAATTGATGTTTTTTCAATGTCTTCAAAGATTTTTCAGGCTGTATTGAGCTTTGTTCTGCTGCTGCCACACCACTTTGATTACTCATGCAAGTTACTTTAAAGTGAGTTTGAGTGCCTTTAACACTAGAGTGCAGCTGCAGAGCACATAATGATTTTATAACTTTTCTTAATGTTTTCATATATTTTGGTACAATTCAATGTCCTTGAGCACAAATAAGCAATTTTATTTCCACAGCAATTTTATTGGATTTTCAATAAAATCGTTACACTTTTATAATATTATTATGTTTTCTTTACTGTCCTCATTCTAAGTAAATAACCATTTTTATGCTATATAATCTTCATAGGCTTAATTATCGTTTGCAAACAAAATTCATTTGGGCCCCTTCATCACCATCATAAGAGATTAAACATATTTTTTATTATAGTGAAAGAAAGTGGTGATCTTTTGTTCCCATTCATCATGGTTTTCAAAGTTGAGACAAGCATAAAAATGTATGAATGGAAAGCACTAGAGCAGTGCTATGGGAAAGTTGTAAATAGTTCTTAAAATCCACCACAAATCCCATATTATAAAGTAGATGTTTGCTGTTTGCGAGTAATGTATTTTGAATTAGTTTACCAACCTTTTTAAAAGAAACGTAATTTTCGTATTTTACTTATTATAGACCTTCAATTCTCTTAATAACCTTCTCACCTACAAGTCACTGCTATTGAGATTGAAAAGGACAATATTTAAATGCACTTTAAACTCATGAGTTTTCCAACATTTAAAGTTTTATGGAAGTTCCAGTAGAAAAAAAATCAGTCCCTGAGAAGATATTTTTCTTCATTCTTCTAAGATCTGCAGGATAGGATTCATATTATCCAGGATCTTTAGAGGTAGCTTTAGGATGTGTTATATATTGATTGAGGAAGGATGAAATACATGACGTAACTGAGGAGAGGAGAAGAGAGGAGTTTAGAGGAGAGAGTCAAGATTTTTAAAAAGTCAGATCTTATCCTCTGTTCTTGAAATTGACCCAAAGCACAATCTCTTCAGAGTGAGAAACTATAGAAAAAGGAAGTGTCTTTTCTTTTAAGCAGTGATTAAAATATTCTACGGTGAGTTTTAGCTTTTCCTTTTATTCCCCTGAAGCAAAAAAAGTTCTGAAAAATATTGAAATTCATGCTTTCTTATACACTGTATTTCCTTTGACATCAGAAACTATTTTGCTTTAGCAAATTCCAAAATTATTTTGTACTTTGGTGATTTTATTTTAATTGAGGAAGAAATTTACACTCAGATATTGTGTATGATTGCTTTTTTAAAGCTCAGACTATACTAAGTACTCCGAACAAAATTAATCTGTCCAGAGAAATATATGAAATTAAATCATTTACACTTGTTGAATATGCTTTAATGAATAATCTGAAAACTTAGTATTGAATGGCTTAAAAAGGTGATTTATCCTTATTGGTTTATAAAGGTTCCTGACAACAGTCTGGAAAATTTTTAGAGATAGCTATTTTTATGGAGCTTTTTCATGTGACTGGGACAAAAGGCTGTTTATTCCTCACTGTAACTAAGCTTTTAATTTTTTTTTAAATTATTTCTACTTCATTTAAGGATGATAAAACAATAATTAAAAAAAGAAAAATAATAAAGCAATGACTCTTTAGTGTTTGAAAAATTTCAACAAAATTTAAGCTGACTGAATTTGAACATATATTTATTGTTTTGAACCAAACAATTAAAACTTAAAATAACTATTTTTTGAGAGCTAAAAAATGAATAAAACATACCCTATTCCACTGTTACAATTTAAGGAAAAGAAGGGTAAACAGGTTTCTCAGATGACAGTTTAGGTTTTCTCACTTTTCACTGTTTGATCCGGGAGATCAAGAGATTAATTTACTCATTTCTACATTGTGATACTGTCCCTCTGGTGTAAATACTGTTTAGAGCTTCAGATGGCAGCACTCTGCTTCACACATGCTGTAAATCCAGCCTGGTCTTTAAGTATAAACTTATTCTAGATAGTTATTGTATTGACATTGTATTTACAAGATAATAATAAACTTTTCACATTACATTGTATTAGACAAGAAATATTAATTTATAATAATAATAATCAGATCATTAATTTATATGGATGCTTCCTAAATAAATTACTTCAGAGTCATCTGCTGTTTCCCATAACCTTTATTGATGTCATTTGACTTGTGTACTTGGCTGTCAGTTTTAAGAGCTTCTGAATCATAAGCCATTTGTTTCTGAATTGTTTTCCCTAATGTTTTAAGTTAAAAGTAAAACTGATTTTCTGCTACAAATCTCCACTGAGTTTTCTTGATTTACTGTTCCCATTTTGTCAGATATGGGTTGGCATCAGGAGTCTATTGTGTTCTGTATCACTATTGAGGATGTTGAATACATTAATCAAACCAAATATATTAGCAATCCCAAATAGCTCTGTCTTAGGAGGTCATGCATTAAAATTGATATTTTTGTTGACTGAAACATCTTGTTTCAGATGCAGCCCATTCCAGGGAATAGGATTTGTCTTTAGGAACAATAACCACAGGGATACTATATGTCAATTGGTTTTGATTATGAAACATCATATGGCTCATTAAAAGAAATTATTTAAATTATTTAAAACATTATCAACATTTCAGAGGAAAAAGAATGGCACAGTCAATGGGTCAACTCTGGGACATCGCCAGACTGAAAAAGTACTGGCCTACGTAGCTTTGCAACTTGACTAGATACATACAATACAATTTTTGTTCCATTTTTTCCCTCCAGATTCTAAACTCAAATAGACTGTGGAACTATCATTTATTGCACAAAAGAGCAGCAAGCTAGTGAAGTATAATATTTAAAAAGAAAAAACAATTTTTTGATCAGTGAATCATAACCCGTTAGCAATGTATTATTTTTATTATCACCTTTTGTAAATATGTATTATTCACAGATTCATCTGACAGGTGAGTTACATGCAGCTGAAAGAGCAAGAGGAGGAAGAAATGTTCATGATGGTTTCTGAAAGAGATCCCAGTTTTTATGCCTCTTCACAAAGAGTTCACTTTTCAAAGGCCTTTACCATGCATTTCATCAGAAATGTATGTCTATAGAGGTACAAACATCCAAAGAATTTAATCAAAAGCAGAACAAAAAACTGGAGAAGTATAGATTAAATATGTTCACTTAAGCTCCGTATATCTGCTATTTCCTTATAAGAGGAAATCCACTGAGCGTCATCCATTTTCATTTCAAAAAAAGGAGAGAGAAGAGTTTTATCATGAGGGAGATTGTGAAAAAATAACTTGGAAGGCAATATTTTAATTTACTAGAAAGTTGATAAGGGCAGGAGGGAAAACTGTGAAAGCAAAAGGTCAGAGAATAAGTAAGCAATCAAAGACTGTAGAACTGTGACTGGTACTAGAGCTGGTTCTATTCTGTCTTCAGATGAATCAAGCACCAGAAAAAAGGAAGATACAAGTTGCTCTAAACATACCATTTACAGTTCTTTGAGTGTTAGACCTGCTCTCTCAGGAGCAAGTGGCTGGTCCAGTATTACTTAGTATAGTTGCTAGATATCTGGTAGATGCAGTATAGACCATGTACTAATGCAATTTGTTGTTGATAAAAGACTGAGGATAACAACAAATTGCTTGAAAAAGGGCAGTTTAGGAAAGAGACAAAGTCAATTACATGTGACTCGGTAGAGTGGTTTCTGTGAAAAGATTAAGTTAGGAATATCTCCTGACCACAGAGGGGAAAAATAAGTCAAAATCAAAACAGAATGCTGGAACTGAGTGCTGGAAGTACTTCTTATTACTACTGGTGACAGCATGTTCTGTTCGTTTGTGAGGTTTTTTGTTTATTTTGGTTTTGGGGTTTTTTCTTTTGGTTTTTGTTGTTGCTTTGTTGTCATTTTGTTTGTTGGTGGTGATTTGTTTGCTTTTTTTTTCTCATAGAGAAATCAATACAAATGAAGACATCAAACATATAGTTGAACAAATTTAGTGGCTGTCTGCAAACAGTGCAGATGAGCGGATGAGCCTACTGGAAACTCAGGGGATTCCAGAAGAGACTCAGTGCTGGCATGGACTTTGGCACCAAAGTTATTGGTTAGGTACTGTTAACATTGATTAATCTAGTGCTATAGGTTTCTATACTAACTTAAATAAAGCTAAACATGACAACTACCCCATAGTTACTCACTTTTTATCTTCAAAAACGTAGCTTATAAGAAGAGCTATAATGAGCAAACTAGCAGGTAGAAATTTGATTAAAAACCAAAAAATTCCGCTTTAGGGCATCTGTTTAATGAGGATATCAGTGACTGACTTGTGTATTTACATTAGTATACAAAGAATCTTTTGTGGAAATATTGTATGTGACTTTTAGGTTTGATAACAGATAAGGAGTACATGTTTACATGTAATGCACATGCACAATACATAACGTGTATTTACATAAAAATAGATACATATATGGATGAGTTGTGGTCATTTCTATTGTTAAATATAAAAAAATAAAAAACATTTAAAAATCCACCTTTTCCTTTTTTTCTAGAGTTCATTATCTGCACAGTTATAAAATGTGAGCTTTATTCTTAAGGATTTTTTTTCTTCCCACTGGTAGCTACTGTTACTACTATTTCCATCATGTTCATCAAATACCTCAAAGTCCTGTCATGGCTCATTTTTTTTGCATTTTTCTAGTGGAATGAAAAACCTCTAAGCACCTGGTATTTTCGTCCTACAAAGGTACTTACGCATAGTAATCAAATCAAACCTCTATCTACCTCCTGATAAGCTAAGTAGGCTGTAATTTAAATCTCTCACTAAAAGGACTTTTCTCAGACTTTTAAAACTCTGTTTGCACTGTTAATTTTTTACCTATCCTATAGAAGTTGGAAATAAAATAAGAACCTGTCCTGTTAAAAAAGTTATGACTGTTTGACTCCTGCTGACTCTTTATATAGTCAGGGGATAGGTTATCATTATTTTGGACAAAGTTCTTTCTAGAAGTTCATACTGTGTTTTCTTGTAATAGTTTCTCAACAAGCCAAGATTAGCAACAAGCCCTGATCCCTCAGTCCCTTGACACACACTAAGTGCCCCAGCCCCAGCTGTCACGGTGGCACTCAGCTGAACTGACTCCAGACAGACATCAATGTCGTTTTGTACCAGAGAGACCCCTCCTAAAAGAGGAATGTGGAATTCCAACATTTTTCAGGATGAAGTCCCCCACTCTTCAGGTAGAACTGCAAACTTCTTCCCACGTGGTCTTGTACTTCATAGAATCACAGAATGAATGGCTTAGGTTGCAGGGGACTATAAAAATCATCTAGTTCCAAACCCCTTCATGAGCAGGGGCACCTCGCACTAGACCAGGTTGCTGAAAGCCCCATCTAACCTGGCCTTGAACCCTTCTAGGGATGGGGCATCCGCAGCTTCCTTGGGCATCCTGTTCCAGTGTTTCACCACACTAAAGAATTTCTTATTAATGTCTGACCTAAATTTCCCCTCTTCCAGTTTAAAACTGTTATTGCTCATACTATCAGCACATGCCTTTGTAAAAAGTCCTTCCTAAGCTTTCCTGTAGGCCCCCTTCAGGTACTGGAAGGCCACTTTAAGGCATCCCTGGAGCTTTCTCTTCCCTGGACTGACCAAACCCAACTCTCTCAGTCTGTCGTCACAAGACAGGAGCTCCAGCCCTTTGATCATCTTTGGACCCTTCTCTGGACTCACTCCAATGACTCCATGTCTTGTGCTGGGCTCTACAAAACTGGACACAGGACTTCAGGTGGGGTCTCACCAGAGGAACTGCAAAGTTGTTCCCACCTCTGTAATCTTGTATTTTACTATAGTAAAGCATGTTTTGTTTCAATACAAATAATTTGGTGTTTCCTGTGCTATTCATTTATGCTTGGCATCACCATTCCCAGCTAATTGTTCAAAATAAGCTAAAAAGCAGATGTACATAAAAGTCTGCTTCCAAGCAGCTCCTTTGAACAGTAGTACATCTTTTAAAATTATTTTAAAAATTAGCAATTTGCTAGTTATTTAAAAATTTTCTTCTTCCACAGAAGTATTTTGAAACCAATGTGTTATGTTCTAGTCATCCCTCTGATAAAATGTATTCCATACATGAGATTTACAGTACTGGTCGTATTTGTTGCCTCATAAAAAGATCCACCATGGAGATTTTACTTATTTTCAGTAAAACCACACAGCCTGCTATTGATTGTATCCGTGAGCCTGAATTCTTATTTGTTAGCATATTAGAAAACAGTATGGACTTGGAAATTCTGTTCTTTAAACTTGTAATCTTAGCCGCATGAAAAATAGCAATAAAATAATCCTGGTTCTGTGTGGAAACCTTTTATCCCAAATTTTTCTTCATAAAAATAAAGATATTAGCATTAATTTTGTTATTTTTTTCTTTGCTCCCATAAAAATATTTTTTGACAATAAAAACTAGCTTTGTGAGTGGCCAAGTTATACTAGAATTCATGGAACGTAAAAAAATATTTCATTTATAAAATACCTTGTTTTTAAACAAGGAACATATGATTAGTTTAAAAGTGATCATTTGCTTTACAGTTATCTGTATGTGTTTGTCTGATGTGTCTAATGAAAATTGTTTTGAGGATTATTGGTGAATATATGTGTACCTGGTAATATCGTTTGCAAAAGATACCCAAGGCAAGATCACTAAACAAGCACACTATTTTTTTTTAAGACTTTTAAAAGTTATAGTCTAAGAAAGGAAGCTCATTAAGTGTTCTCCTACCCAGTGCCTATATCTTAAAAAAGTTAAGATATGCCAAATTAAATCTACATAGATTTATGTAGATTTTGTCTGAAATTTTGTCTCAGCAAGAATTTGAGTCAATGACTTATTGAAAAAATGCTGCATTGCTTTCTTAATAGAGTACTATATGTGTGCCACATGATCAAAATAACCTGTACAAAGAATATCAGTACAAAGATTCTGAGAAGCTTGGTGTCATCTTGTTTTAAGTTTCTCCTTATTGATCGGTTTTCACTACTATCAAACTGTAAAAAGTAAAAGAAAATCCTGATAACTCATAGGCACAGCTTTGAGGGGTTTTTTACATTCTTTTTTTTAAATAGGGAATCATTCAGGGGGCAAAAGTCTATCAAAACAGACAGAATCAGAAAAAAAAAATGCACACTAGAGGTCTAAAGCTAGACATGTATATAATTAAAAGTTACATTCCAAATGCAATGTCATAATTTTTGAGGATTCAGTGTACAAATGCCAGTGGTTTATGTTTAGCCATAAGCAGACTCTAGTTTCTTCTTTTCTTTAGAGAGAAAAAGAGGGACATTTAGTAACAATATAGTATGAAATATCATCAGCATAATCCCCTTACCAAATACATATATATATAACCTGAATCAGATGCTTGCATGTGTTGCTTGTCTGTCATCGTTATTTGTGGCAAGTGTGGGATTAGAAAGAGCTTGACATACATGGAAAAAAGAGTCCACATCATCAAAGCCACCAAAGGTGAAAAACATTCTTTAATGATTATGGTCCTAATCAATCCTCCCTGCATGTACTAAAAAGTTTACTGGTAACATTCTGTTCACAAGTGCATTCAAGCAGATTTACTAAAAACTCACAAGCCAACTGAGTAGTACTTTGAAAATTTTGATACACTTCCACATACTTAAAAAACCTATTTTGTTTCAGCCAATGCTACAAAATAGCACAGTGTTTAGCCAGTAGAACCAGATGCAGCAGAGCTCAAAACCACAAAATTTCCCCATCCCATTTTTTTCTCTCACCCTTCTCTTACAAAACAATTTAGCAATGTGTGTTACTTCTCATTATCAGTCTTTGGCATGCGAAACCCCTTTAAATAACAATGCTAACATATGTTCAGTAATTTTTCATTTGGCAGACTGATTTCCATTGTTAGAGAATCCATTTCAATATGAAGAAAATGTTATCACCTGTGATCGACCATCATGCTTGGAATTTATTAAGGAAAACACTAATTCAGTGGTTACCTTTTCAAATACATCTGCGCCATTACACACCAAGGTCTGTAAAGGATTGGGTCTTCATCCAAGTGGAAAATAATCTGGAGCATCCTAATTTAATGGGAAAAGTGCAAATACACATTCATACAGAAACTGAGACCTTCACAGGAAGCATAACCACAAATACAGAGAAAAGAATCTTCTCACTGGCATCTAACACCTAACTTTCTGAACTTCTCATTGGGCAGCTGAGTTTCAGCTTAGTCTCTTTTTTGTTTTTGAATGAAGCAAGAGAATTTCTTGATCAGGATTAAGTGTCACAGATGACAGATGTTAGCAAGGTTGTAGGAAAACAATCTGCAACTTGTTATGAGTTTTTAAACAAGCTGAATATTTTGCTTGACTTTGGGGAGCAGAAAGAGGACCTGTCTCTTCATTTAAAAAATGAGAATAACCAAAAATGAATGCCTTTCCTCTCAAAAAAAAAAAAAAAAAAAAAAAACCAAACCAAAAAACGATTGAACTTATTTTTGAAGACTAGTCTAGAGAGAATGGACACTCCTCTCTGCATCAATTTCTCATTTCTACAACTGCTTCCTTAAAAAAAATAGGCAATTCTATCTGGATTCAGGGTTTTGGTGCACTAGTGTGAGCCATTGGTCTTGGCTTTGCTTTCCACCATTTCTTGAATGTACACTGCAGCTCCAGTCACCAAAAATTTTACCTATATCAGCATCTGTGACTGTCACATATGTCACAGAGTTTTGAAAATCCTTATAACGCCACCATTCCCCCCAAAAAATTTGTTTGAAATCTTGTGTAAGTAGATTTCCTATGTGCTGAAATAATTGCATATGTCCATCTAATAGCATTCAGGTTGTATGACAGAAAGCACTCTCTACCATTTTGTAAATCTTTCCTACCTCAAGAAAATTAGCAAAATTGAAACCTCTAAAATGAAACGCTTCTTCTTTTGATGGTATTGTTATTTAATAAGGCTTAATTCATCCCTTACTTATTTTAAAAAAAAAAACAAGAAACAACAACAAAAAAATTCTGTGTGGCAAACAAAACTCCTAGTAATGAAAGCATTGCTTAAATAAATCAGAGCTCAAATACTTTACCAGGAACTCAGTCCAGAAAACACCTACTTGTGTTATTTATCCTTCTCTTTTCCTAAATGCCAACTACATCCCTCGTATCATGCCCGATAGTAACCAGATTTGAGCTACTTTGGAGCAGGTAGGTGGTGCAATGCTTTTGAAATCTCACTGAGCTAGAAATGTTCTCCATCAGCTACATCTTCTTTTTCATAGGAAGAGCAGATCACTCCCAGGACTTCTGCTGACTGCAAAATAGCACTAATATCATGCTCTTCATACTTCAGCATCATACACAGTCTATCTACATCATTTAATGTAATTTTAGTGGAGTGACAAACATCCAAGTTTTACAAAGGTAACAAAAAATATTGATATATTGGATCCAAAATTATTCCACCATAGAGAAGATAAGTGATAGAGTAATGGTGTGAAATCAGAAAAACAAACCCTTTTTGCAGGACTTCTCTGTTGTTATTTTTAGCTGCATATTAATAACTTCATCCATGCTATCTTTAAGTTGCCTATGGCAAGGGTAAAATCAGAAAAGATGGGACTTTATACTATCTGAAATAAGATAATATTTTTAATATTGACAATATTTGAGGCAAACTGCAATGCTAACAATGTAAATTGTGAGAAACAGACAGAGATGGCAGATAAATTTGCCCTCCAAACAAGATATTACTATAATCATTTATATCTTGAAACTGCTAGCCCCAGAAACCCAAAGGAGCAAACATAAATAGAATAGATGGTTTTATCTTCCCACGAATAGGCTATTATTCATACACTAAATTAGAAATTAACATACATGAATGATCCACTTGAAATTACTGAAATAGCCCTCAACAATCTCTTTTTATACAATTTAAACCAAAGAAACTATAATAGAAGAGAAAGCAGCTAATTAATTTTTAAAAAGATAATTGGGGATGAGGAGAATAATAGATCTTAACTATAGCTGCCTGGCAGAATAACCAGAAATAGAGATCTTCCTCAAGAAGGATATTCCTTAGTCCCCAGGCTTTGACACAGCACTAATGAAGGTCAAGCTTTTATAACTTAAAATAAAATGAATAATTGAGAAAACTCCATCCTGTAGGAGTCAGATCACTATATACTACTCACTAAGCTCCAAAGTTCTATATGTGGATCTGCAGCTCACTTTTTTTTTCAGTTCCTCAGTGTGTTAGCCTTTGGGTAGACAATCTTTTATACAGACTTAACCACAGTATCAATGACTCACTGCTTTGTATGAATGAGTAAAAATAATTCTCTATATAAATGCCATGCACATAGTCCATTATCGCTACAAATAACATTAATTTTTTGTGTGGAAAGAGAATGTGTAAAGATATGCAGGATGAAAAATGCTGGCAATACACATGGAGATACCACAGGGAAACTTCCAGATTAAAAAAAAAAAAAAAAAAGATATCTTGATGCCTTTGTTTCCTCGTATCATCCTGTTTATATAATTAGGAAGTTGAATCATTCACCAAACTGCAATATGACAGTAGCAGCAGGTAGAACATAAGTCATAATCAACCCATCTCCTGAGTTCCAAAGATAATAGCCAAGGAAACAGACAGCTACTTAATTTTGTTGTCCTTTCTCAATTACATAGCTCATAACTGGAAGAGAGGATTGCTGGTTTGAAATTATTATCTCTACTTACTAGGTTTCAAAGGGAAATAAGTCTCAAGCTAATTCAGAAAAAGAATTATTTTAAGCAGCGATTTTAACATATTCCTTTGTGACTGCTGATTTAAAAAAAAAAAAAAAAAAAAAAGCAGACAGTATGTCCATGATTCCATAGGCAGAGCAATCAGTTTTGAACAGAGAAATCTTACCAATATGGTTAATCTCTAACTCATTTTAAATATGGCCAAATCATGGAGATTATAGGGATTTTTTTTTCCACTTTCATTCAGGCAAACTCTCATCAACTTCACTGGCAATCTTATGTATTTTCCTTTTTCCTCATTTTGTGGAACAGACAATATGGGGAGTTTGCCTGGGTTAGAAATGAGTGCACTGAGACAAAATTAAATGTAATTTTATTCTCAAGAGTAAAATGAAGTTTAATCACTTCTAGTTCTGCCAATGAAAATTTATTTAAGCTATATCATCTTATCTTTTAGCAGCCCATTTATAGTTTAAATTACAAGTACAGAGACTGCAGACAGTTACATTTGCAATTCTGGACTCAAATGTGAATCATACAGCTAAGACTTATCCTAACCAAAGATCTAGCTTGGTTAACACTCAATTAAAGGCTGGAAGGAAAGAAATAACATGTCACTGGTGAAGACATCAATAGGGACTGTTCCTTGTCATGATTTACAAATGAATGTACACTTTAATATTTTAATAAATTGGAAGTTTTTTACTCCATGCTAAGCTATTAATACAGATTCTTACTTTATAAGGACTGTATCACAGTTTAACATCCTCTCCACACTAAGGTACCTCCAACTTAGGTTACATAACAACTAAAGCAAAACCTGTCCATAAAACACTTCTGCTAAACTAAAAAAATACAAGGTAAAAACAGAATAACAAGTTAGTGACAATTCCCATTCTGTTGAATTTCCCTAAGATATTGCTTACACACTATGTATCTTAACGGCCCCTCAGTAGAGTTGTAAATCACACAAAAAGCTACTTCTTCAGCAGCAAATACAGTATTGTGGAAGACATCAGTGAAGCTCTGGCCCCTTTCAAAAGTTGGATGACCCAAATTTCCAATTATTTTACCTCACAAAAGTGACCAACCTCTTAAATATGAGAGTTTTTCTTTCTCTAACTCCTGGAAAGACTGTGAATTTCTGTATTGTTTTCTTTTTTCAGTATCCTATTATGGTTAAAATGTATGGAAATTTAAATATATTCCAGTATCAATGCATTAGAAGATGCCTAAACAGCATTAATCCTGTCTAGTAATGATGATATAATGGAAGAAAGCACTCCATGGATTTTCAAACTATTTTGTGGGTCTGATGTCTAGAATATTAGGAAGGTTTTAACAAGTCATATTTTTACTGTTATTATTATAAGACAGCACTTTTATTATTTGTGTACAGCATCCAAATTTTTATAGCAGCAAGCTGCTTATATATTTATTTTGTTTTGAACATTGAATAACCTGTGAAAAATTATTTAATTGGGGAAATATTAACACAAAAATCTGTTTTATTGTATATTATTGATTCATAAATCTCTATGAAGTTGTTGCTTGCAAGTATTTTATTGTTTTAATATAACAGGATTAAGCCTTTCTATGTTCAGAGTTGAGCCGAACATTCAGGAGAATGTTGCTTGTGCCCCAAGGAGCTAACATTCTAATTGAGGATTTACCTGTGATTTACCTGTGACACTTGCTTTTGAAGAGAGGATGTAAACAGTCAAGTTTACTTTCCTCTCTCTTTTCAAGGTGTACTGAAGCATTGTACCTAACCTACAAAAGAGGATCATAATGACTATACGAAAACATCAGCAGTTAACTAGGTCTAGTCATAATATGCAGTTCTAGTCTAGTGTTGTGTAACCTTCCCCTGATATAATTTTTAAGATAATTTTTTGCATTTCTGTTTTCTTTCAAGCTGTGTAGTAGAGGTTTTTTTAGTAGGCCACCAATAATGGATCCTGTGTAGCTGGACATTTTTTAAAATGATGAAATTTATTCAGCTTTTCATTTGTTGTTAGAGAGCAAATCTTGTAGATACAGATACTCAGGATGTGAGTTTTTTTGTAGTGATGATAGCTTAGTTCTTGCTCCAGTTATCTGATAAGCCTACTGGTTCACTTTTAGAAAGGCCTTTTTCCTCATCTGTTAGTTTGCTAAAATGCCTGTTCACAAGGTTTTATGTTGGTTTGAAGATAAATATAATGTCTGAAAACAGATCCTGAGGACAAGCAAACCAAACAAAACTGATACTTCAGGTTCTCCAATGATAGCTGCTTGGAAAAGGAATTTAGCTTTCAACCTGGTAAGTCCTGTGGGAGGCAGAATAAAACATCATTTAATACATCATTTAAGTAAATATTAAACAATGTTTTGCATGTCAAAATTAAGAAAACATTATGCCATCACTTTTTCTTCTTTCTCTCCCATTCACACACACAAACACTCTGTTCAGACACAGAACAACAGTTCACCACTCAAACAGTAGATGACTGACAGCAGGAGGCAAATGAAGCTGTCTTTTTTTTTTTTTTTTTTTTTTTTTCCTGGCTTTGTTGTGTGGTAAATCAAACCACAAACATTTTGGTTTTTTCTTCAAACTAACTCTTCCCCTGGTCACAACCATCGTTTTCAAACACTGCACTGTTAGGGCAAGAGATGCAGAGGACATAATCAGCGAGACATCATCATCTTTTACCTGAAGAGATTCAAAACCAACAGAGATGGAGGGATACCTCAAGGTCAGATTGAAGAAGTTTGTGCAAATCTTATATTAAAATATCTTAACAATGTTGATTGAATCATAAAATCTGTTGAGTTGGAAGGGACCCATCAGGATCACCAAGTCAAACTCCAGTCCCTGTGTGAGGAACCCCAAGTATGTACCTGAGATTGTCATTCAAATGCTTCTTAAACTCCGGCAGGCTTGGAGCTGTGACCACTTCCCTGGGGAGCTTTTTCCACTGCTCAACAGCCCTCTGTGTGAAACACTTTTCTTCTAATATCTAATCTAAATCCCCCCTGATTCAGCTTCCTACCATTTCCCTGAGTCCTGTCATCAGTCACAGGAGTGAAGAAGTTGGTGCCAGTCTCATCTCTTTGTTTTGTAAGGAAGCTGTATGCTACTATGAGGTCACCTCTCAGCCTCCTTTTCTCCAGGCTGAACAATCCAAGTGACCTCAGCTCCTCCTCATAAGTCAGCCCTTCTAGACTCTTCACCATCCTTGTTGCTCTCCTTTGGATGCACTCCAATAGCTTGATGACTTCTCTATACCGCGGTGACCAAAACTGATTTGCTGTGCATCTACACATCTTCAAGAAGCTGAAGCATCATGGTCTTTCATCATATAATATTTCTGTATGGTAATGGAAACTTTTATCCATAAGTTTCCGTCTTTTGCTACCTTAGGAGCTACAGGAGATAAGACAGAGAAGCAGAGAAAAAGAAACTTATTGTAATCAGGCATCAAAAGAAGCATTAGCAAACCATTTTCACTCTTCCTGATCATGTGTCAAGTTAAGTTTTGTTTTGCTTTAATGGGCTCAGCAGAATCAGAAGTGAAGCTTCATTTGACTGTTATTTCCTGTGACTTGATTGATGACTTGGAGCTTCAAAAGAGCAATGTATTTTTGTCTCATCTTTGAGCATCTATATCATATGTGAATAATTTTTTGGCCTGCTGATTCAACTCTGTCACGAACAATTTAAAGAGTAATGTTGTCTTTGCACTAACACACCTACCATCTCTCTAGTGCCATTCTGCTGTCTTTCTTTCACTTTAGATAATGAAAAAAAGATTCTGCTTTAAAATAAGTTTCCTAGCCATATTGCTTGTTAAAATATTCAGCAGGATAGCATTGATCAGAGAGTGCTGTTTAGTTTTTTTTTTTACACAAGATATATTTGTTTTCAGTAACTGCAAAATTAAACTGGAATACTTATTTGACACCACAACAGAATGCCAACAAATCTTCTCAGGTTTATATTTCAACAAGTACAAATAATTTTAGCAGTTGAGGATAGTTGTAAACCTGTGTTAAGCTATAAATTATATGATTTTTAGTACTATTCATTCATGAAGGAAGTTGATATTCTTTATTAAAAATAAATAAATAAATAAATACGCTTACTATTAGGTTTAAGTATTAATTTCCAGTTTAGAATGAAAATTTAATTAAAAAATAATAAAAAAACTTTAAAAGAGCAAATAATTTGCATTTTTAAGATATTTTTCTTGTCTGAAAAATGTTATTTTAAATAAAGTGTTGGTAGAATGCTAATGTTGAATAACAGCTTCCCCTAGTGACAATGAGCACATCCCAGCCCACTCTTAGACAGTATAAAGACTGCATTATATAAAAATTAACAAACTATTGTAAAGAAAGCCCACCCTAGATGTCTTCATAGCTGGTAGCAGACCTTTTTAAAAGCCTAAGTCAATATGGACTAAAAACTTAATGTCAAAGTACATTTGGTGAAATTTGTGAAGGCAATTTCTTCAGAATATTTTCAGTTCAACCACTTCAAATTGACAAAAAAACCAAACCAAAACAAACCAAAAGAAAAAACCACCAAAATCAAATCAATCACTCTAAGCCTTTTCATAAAGCTGTAAAGACTCTAGAATACATAAATGCTAGGCACTTTAGAATACATAAATACTATATACATTTGAATTACACATTAAACAAAAACCCATATATATATGAGGTGTATTGATACTGTTTTAATTACTCTGAAGTTTCTTAAAAAGGAATGAAATTAAGTGTTAATTATCAATCTTTTTCATCTAGGAGTGTTTTGAAATTCTATTTAGATTTAGGTTGCAAAAACACAAGTGACAGCACAAAATGAAAATTAGTGAAGAGTCAGGATTACCTGACAGTAAGGAATTAGGATTTAATGTCTTGTGGCTTTTCATTTTCACATAAATCCTTCTGCTTGACACCTTCTCCAAGATTCATACTTGACCTTCAGATTGCCTATCATTGTGAGACTTTTGTTCTTTTTATTAATCCACAGGCATGCAGCAGGCATGGAAACAAGATTAAAAGTTTCTTATTAATGTCCAGGGAAAATCTAAACAAAAGAAGAAAACAATCAAGCAAACAAAAAAACCCCTCATGAAACAGAAACAAACAAAACAAACAAAAAAAACCAAAAAACACCAAACTCCAAACAAAACACCAAAAGGATAATGGACATATAAAATTATTTGCAAATGAATAACAGTTTAAAATAAAAATTTCTTCCTATAAACTAAATTAAATATTTCTGAGCAGCCACATCTAAATTATCAAGCGGATCCACTCCACAGTGGGAACCTCCTCCAGAGGTTTCTTCTCTCTTTTTTTATATTTTTTTTTCAGTAAGTTTGTCAAACTGCAGAAGACAGAAAATATATCAGAAAAAAATATCTCTCACGAATTCATGATAAACCATCCACTGATGTACAACTATGAAATTAGATAGTTTAACATGGTGTTTTTCTGGTGTTCAGGAATAAAATTGCATTGTGATGGGAAAGATACTGAGAATCACACCACTGTTTCTTCAGCATAATTTTATCTTTTTTTGCAAGAGAATGGATTCTGTAAGAGAAGAACTAAATAATGATTTTTTTTTTTTTTAAATTACAACAATCAATATAAATTACAAATAATCAATATTTTTCGATTAAATCACATATTTTCACCTCTGTAGTGCTAAAAATATGAGGTGCCTTGCTGGCCTAGATTCAATAAGAGGGTTGAACTGGATTTTGCCATTATCTTGGTACTGAAAACTTTTTCATTAAAAAAAAAAAAAAAAATTAAAAAGAATTATGTCTATCTAAAAGGAAATTTTTCCCAAGTTAAAGAAACCTCTTTTTCCTGCATCTCACAGGCACTGAGACAAAACACAAGTGCTTAGCAGACTTTTGCTTAACTCAGCAAAATGGAAAGGGATATACTGGTTTTATCTGGGATAGCATTAATTTTCTTCATAGTAGTCTGTATGGTGCTGTGTTTTGGATTTATGAAAATAGTGTTGATAACACAGTGATGTCCTAATTATTGCTGAGCAGTGCTTGCACAGCATCAAGGCTTTTGCACTTCTCACTTTGTCTACAAGGCCACCAGCTTTATCAGCTGCAGCTGACCATCATGTACATCATACAGCTTGCTTAAATTATAAGTTGGGGTGGCAGCAAGTGTGAACATGCAAGAAAAGGCCAATTGAGAATGGTACAGAAGGCCTGACTGCTGGAGGAATCCCATCCTCCCCTTCCCTATGCAGGCAATACATAAATCACACATATTTAGACTTCTCACTGACATGCCCAGAACCAAGACAAGTGATACTTCCTGCAAAGCCCAAGTAAAGAGTAACTTTCAGTCCAGTGCTGCCACAGTTGCAACTTAGCATGAGGCACGTCGTGCGTCAAGGTGTGAAGAGACATTAAGGTGAGAAAAGGTCACTGACTGCTCCCACTTGCAGCCTTCCACAGGTTGGCTCCTGCCTTGTTGGGTTCTGCCATCTCCCTCAGCATGAAAGTGCTCTCAGCTCCTCTCCAATCTTATCCTTACCTTGTTCATTATCACCCTTCTATTAAATGCATTCCATTCCCCCAAACTCCTTGCAAACCCTCCATTTCTGTCAAAATGAGATGTTACCCTGAACACTTACCTAATCTTTTCAGAGCACCTTCCCACATGACAGCAACTACCTGCATTTGAAAGCAGCTGTCTCTACCTGCAGCACAGAAATTTCCATTTGCCCCTTCCATCATTGGTAGAAGTTTTTTCCAAGGCAGCCCTGAAGTGCAAACATCTGTGAGCATTAAAATGTCATTTCAGTGTTTGTCTGGGTATTATTGATTTTGTCTAACAAGTAGGTGAAAGTCTCTGGGGAGCAGTGCTGTGTAATTGCTGCTGTGACACAGCCAGCCAACACCTCTCTGGACAGAAGTTTTTTGATCATAATCGATACTAAATCCATTTCTTTCATGCTCAGAGTTCCTTCAATAAAATATGGGCATGTACAACACCAAACAGGCAGGTGATATTATTTCCACTTTGACAGTCAGACCCTCATATCACCTCATTAGGAAGTCTGAAGTGACATTTGCCTCTTTTTCTTTCTATCAGCCTCTGTTTTGGTTTTTGGTTTGGTTTTTTTTTTATTATTTTTTTTTACTCAGTGAGAGCTCTGTCTTTTACCCTGGGTATTTTTTAATGTCCTAAATCGATTTTCTTTTCAATTTCAGCAAAATCCTTGAGTTTCCATTTCCTGTTTGGAAACAACGGGAGAATACAGTTTCAACAATAAAACACGAAACATTAGAACCAGCATTACTTTGGCACTGTTATACATTGAAGAACAAATAAAAGACTATGAGTTTCATTAGTGCTACATTAATTGATAATGGACTGACTTTTAATGCTTACGACACGGAGAACCATAGCTTTGTCTAAGATTTGATGAACATCCTAGTGAAGTTAAACACTTTTTGTCAGCAATGCCAGAATCTCAGCAATTGGCACTTATGTTCATATTTGGTTTAGAACTTCTTTTTTTTGACTCAAAGTCTGGAAGGAGGCTGGGCTCATACTTGACTGCAGAGGAAGTAAATAATTAACCCATCAAAGAGATGTCCAGTAATCTAATGTCATATTTCATTCTGTATTGCTGTGAATAGGTGCTGGATTAAAGTAATTTCTGCAGATGCAGCATCCTACAATTTAAGCATCTATTTCTGCTTGAAAAAAAAACTACACAAGAAGGAAAGGAAATCTGGATAGATCAGAAGCTCAGCATGAGCCACCAATGTGCACTTGCAGCTCAGAAAGCCAATCATGTCCTGGGCTGCATCAAAAGAAGCACACGTAGACAGTCAAAGGATGTGATTCTCCCCCTCTACTCTTCTGGAGGACTTCCCCTATGAAGACAGTCTAAAGAAGATGGGTTGTTCAACCTGGAGAAAAGGAGGCTCTGAGGTGACCTTATAGCAACCTTTCAGTATCTGAAAGGGGCCTACAAGAAAGCCGGGGTAGAGCCTTTTACACGGGTGTGTAGTGAGAGGAAAAGGGGAAATGGTTTCAAAGTTGGAGGAGATTTAGATTAGACATTAGGAAGAAATTCTTTAAACTATTCTAATTTTATGATTCTATAATTTATTGGAGAAATTCTGGTACTCTAGTGTAATTAGTTAACGGATTATGCATGTATTTTTTCTTTTATCCATAAAACAAATTGAATTGAGGGGTTAGTTTGTAAAGGACCTAACATTACAGAAACTAATACAGATTTTTTGTATGCATTGGTTTCTATGATATGGGTAAAAGAAATTTCTGGTATTTATAGCCACGTGTTTAGAAGGTCCTCACTGCAATTCTTTTTTTGGGTTCAGTTTAGCTTATATCTTGACTCTTCTTTGTTTATTATCAGCAAGCAGGAGAAACAACTGCGTTGCCTTCTCTTCGCAAAAACTCTGGGAAGGAATCTTCTAACTCTGAGTTCTGTTCTTAGCATCCTCAAATCTAATCCATCCAGCAATGGAACACTGCTCATAATTAAGTACTATTTACTGCATTAATTCCATTGGGGATTGTTGATAATTATATCCCAGTATGATTTCCTCAAAGATATCATACAGGCCATTGATAAACAGCTGAGGAGAAAAATCAGGGGATTAACTGCAATTATAGCAAGTGATTTGCTATTAAACTAATTGAATAAAAAGTAATTGGATTATGTATGATCTTCAACAGCTTCTAGACTTTAAACTTTAATTAAATTATCATACTTTCACAAATAGAGTGGTTGAACATTAGTTATTTGACGCTTCCAAAGTAGGAGGAACAAAATGCAAAATATTCATGCTGAATGCAATGTTCAGTATTGGTACAGTACAGTAACAAAAGAACCTCTCTTGTCTATTTCAAGACATTATGTTATATTTCATTCTTGATTGAAAAAATAATGATAACTGGCAAAGAGTCGCTTCTTTTTAAACAATTCACCACATTACATTCATTAAGCAAAACCTGATTGCATACTTTGCCTAAAAATTTTCAATTGGAAATCTATGTTACTTCCTAGGAGAGATAAGAAAGTGTGCTTGACCAAGTAGAACAAAAAAAAAGTTGATTGTTTTACTATTTTGTTAGACGATAAATGAAATATGTATAAAAACAGTAACCTATTATTTTAAAATGGGCTATTATTAAAAATGTGCATATTTTATGCATTTTTTTCAAAGAAAAATTTTCATTGAAAAAATAAAATGCTTTTTTATGTTAAATAGACATAGAGACTAGATGATATTAAATCCCTTTAGCTATGATAAAAATTAAAAAAAAAGTTATTTGAGGTAAAAAAAAGTATTAGCAAAATTCTTGGAAAAAAATTAAAATATTTTCCCCTTCAAGCATTACAATAATAATAATTAAAAAAAAGGAAATGTATAATTACTTCAAACTAAATAATATAAACCATAACCCAAGAAAAAGACAAAGAAAATCTCAAATAGTAATGAATTTCAGCATTCAAAGGGCCTAATATTTTCTGTGCATACAAGAAGTTGTCCTGTATATTGGTACTGAGGCTTGCAAACATAGCAGATGTTCTTTTTGGGTTCATTATACCTTCACACCATGCTTTAGGGCTATCCACAAATGCTCAAGTATGTATGCAGTTGGTTATTCTAAAAAGATAAGAACTCTAGAAAATAACTAGCTGTCTTGCATAAAGACTCATTTTTTTTGCCATTATGGCTGTTGTAAGCTCTGATATATAATCAATAAAATAAAGGGTGAAAGTTAATATTGTTGATGACACTATCCAGCACAGTTAGATGGGGTTACTGAGATATTGTTGGAAAACAGAATAAAGGGTAAAACACAATCAAAGCATTGCTCAGAATTTCAATGTAAGCTCTCTGTGTGTGAAAGTCTCCAATAAAAGTTGATACAGCTGAAGAGTAAATAAAAATTGATGGAAGGTAGAGGTATTCAGCATTTTAAAGGATTAGACATAACTGAAAGTGGATGCAATCAGGAAGCAGGGTTTTTTTATTTTTTTATTTTGTTTTAGGTGTTTTCCTGAGGGGAAAATGTTCTGTGGGGTGAACTGCTTGTAGTTTAACTGGAAGTAAGAAATATTGGCTTTCCTCAGGAGTCAGATGCCTGACTTTGAACATATCCTTTATTAATCTAAAAGTAAACTTAGTATAAATGGTGTGCTCAGGTTCATATTTTAAATTTCTGTGGAGGAATAGCTAGACCACAGTCAACCTATCAACATTTTCATCACCTCTATTAAGTGGTATTAAAAAAAAATAAACATAAACTTTTATACTAGGTTATATGCAGAATACAAACATTTAATTCATGTTGGCATTTCTTTACATTACTTGATCAGTATTTCTTCTTTTAATCTTTCTTTATCAATTTCTATACTATAAGCCCAGAATTCAGGCTTTATTACTGAGCTCAAAGAAGTTCCCAAAGGAGTATCTGGCAAAGGATCCTTCACAGAAGTTGGGCCAAACAACAAGCTGCCCACATCAGCGTGCATGCTGAGCTTCTGAACCATAATCCAGAGTCCCAGTAGGACTGAACTGCCATCTACTTTATTCATCCATCTAAA
Source organism: Heliangelus exortis (assembly GCF_036169615.1). Lineage (NCBI taxonomy): Eukaryota > Metazoa > Chordata > Aves > Apodiformes > Trochilidae > Heliangelus > Heliangelus exortis. The sequence goes on along the minus strand of NC_092422.1, from coordinate 165,683,331 downwards.
ATAAAAAAATATTTTACACAAAAAATTCATACTAACATTGTTAAGGTACTTCTGTTTTAATTCCACTCATGGGCTCAAGCCAATATGTACCCTTTCAACACTTCATCACAAGCTGTTCATGTATGAGTATTACTGACACATAACACTGCAAACACAGTAACTGATGTACTCAATAACTTAAAAATTATCAAAACATTCATGAAAGATAGAGAAAAGATTGTGGATATAATGAACACTGATTAAAATCAGCTAAGATCTTAATAACAAGAAAAAAAGGTGAGTACACGCATTCCTGATAAATGGAGTAGTTAATTCCTGAACTGATTTAAGAGTATGTCAAGTTTACTACATAGATATAAAAGGGCAAGATTTCACATTTCAAGATACATAAAAACCCTATTTTATAGTAGTGGACATTTCACTTATAAGGAAAAAAAAAAAAAAGGTGTTTTCCTACATCATTTAATTGTGGTCCCTAATCACACCTAATGCAGGATCAACTTGGGGCCATTTCTCTAGAGCCAGATTTGTCTAGGAGTTTTAACATGGGCAATAAGATTTCAAAGTTTACGCTGTACTCAGGAACTGGATGTAACAAAACTCAAATTGGAGTAATATGCTCATACTTTTTGGTTTCTTAGCCTTGCAGCTGAGTCCCAAACTCACTAAAGTCTATTGATCAATTTGATGAGCAGACCTGCTAATATATAATATGAAAAATATAAGAAATTGTATTAGCTTTTCAGATGAATATTTGAAATACAAGGTAAGACCTACACTGTCTGAGATCAAAAGTTAGATTTAACTTTTACTATGAAGATCAGTCAAGAGCTAAAACAAGGAAAAAAAAACAAAAAACAAAACAAAACCACACATGGAAAATACAAAATCCTTCCAAGTGTCAAATACCATCCACCAAAGAAATTTGCAAATGTAGATACAGTTCCAAGTTAAGTTTATAAAGCCACCAGTATAAATCCAGAGAGTTTTCAGATTTTAAGGGTCAGTAACATGCTTGTTTGTATTTAACACAAAGTGAGTGGTTTCATCCCTATTTTTATGGCACCTCAATTTATCACTTTAAAATGACAAATTATTGTGAAATGTAGATAAGGTTATCTTAAAACAGAGGTAAATAATTAATTTTTTTCTTACAGAAGTATTATGCTATTTATTTTTCCAGCTTTAGTATCCTACAGTAAAAGAGGCCGTTCTGATCTTTCTCAGCAAGGGAATAAAATTTCTAGAGAAGTCTATTTTTGAGGTCAAGGCCTCCCAAACCGAATTTTGTCGATAAATCACAATTTCTTTGTTAGAAAAACACCAAGTAAATATTGACAAAATAACTGCACAGAGAAAGATCAAGCATGCCTTCAGCAGTGGAATAGAGTGGCCAGAGCCTCCTTTCTAATTTCGGTTCAGAGATGGTGGAACAGTGGCTAGAAGAGGACACAGCTCTTGCATACACCAGAGGAAAATAACAAAGTTTTCTAGCAAGTGTCCCCAAGAAACATGGATAGAATGCTTTCAGAATTCAGTGGTGGGTGAGGAAAGCATAAGAATCACAGTTTGCAGTGGAAGGATATAAAGTTTGTATTCCCCACAGTGACTGTTCAGGTACCAGACTGAATTTCTCCTATTCAAGGAAGCTGATAATGTGATGAAAGCCTCACTAAATCATAATTTGTGTCCAAATCTGAAGACTCAGAGCTGTTTAAGTAGTGCCACTGAGAATAAAAGATGGACTTTTCTGTATGGGTCTGGAATTAAAATACAGAACAATATCACAGTTATGAAAGGCACCTGAGAAGTTATTACATTAACAATGGAGAAGAAAGTACAATTGGTAATTTTTAATTCCTAGCTACATATTCCTGTTGTTTATGAAGAAATATAAATATGTGTATAATTTGAATTATTTTCTTTGAACAACCTAATATTTTGACCATTTAGAAAGACTGGTTTCCAGACATGTGACCTTGTATGCCAAGTCTGAATTTTATAACAATTTTTTACAGCTGAGTTATCACCCCTTGAAGACTGGCATTATAATGAAAGTGCTGACTCAACCTTTCCTATAGTAATTCTGTTGTAATAAAATTTATAAGGGGTAATCAAGTCTGGAATTTCTCAGGCACTGTCATCTCTTGATGCTTTTCTTGGTACCAAAATGGATCAAAAGAGTGACAATTCAGATGATTATATTATTGTAATAGCAAGGCTGGAAAGAACACTGAAGTGATTTAATTTGGGGCATTTTTTTGTTGTTCCTTTGTGAAATATAATATTATGGAATTCTTGTTGAAAATAAAAGGTAAGAAGTGAACTGAGGAATAGTGATCCTTGTATACTACAGTTATCATTACCTCTTATTCTTATCAAAAACTGTCACGGCCTAACATAAAAATATCAAACGACCCACAGTTTCTTTAAAAAAGAGTAATCAAAGATGCATATAATACTGAATTTTGACTTAAAAGGAAATAGGTACTACTGCACAAAGCAGAAAAATGTTAGCCATACATCCATAGACTATTCTCTCAAATACTGCACTCAATTCATTTCAGAGGAAGAAGTGAAGAATGCATTACTGGAAGTCTGTAAAATATGAAATGGAAAGGCAAACACTGTGTTTCTGTTGAAGAATGCCTGTGAAATGTTGCAGACAGATCACTTAGTATGTACTTTGAATCAAAAGCGCTATAGCAATAAATACTAATTGAGAATCTTCCTGTTTTCTATTCAGAATAAAAACCATTAGAATATGCATGAAATATGAGTGCCCATACTGCCAGTACCAAACCGCCAGTTTTACCCTGCAAGTTAAAAATGCTAAAAAATTAAACTTGACAAGTTAGTGAATCAAATGATAACCATAGATCAGAATTCGGCTTATATCAGGAACATAATGCTTTTACAATGTAAAATAGAGCAGCTTCTATTCAAAGTCCTTTCACCTCACAGCAAGCAAAGTGAAGATGTGCATCTTGATGACAGATTTAGAAAGTTTCTGTGATGCTCCTTTCTCCTGAACATATCTAACACTGGTTAATGTTGAAGACCTGATCAACCATCCACATCTAAACACATAACATCAAACCACCATGTATTTATGTAACCCATATAGATGAAGATCACAGTACCATTTTTTAGCATCTTGTATACATGCCTGCACTTCATAAAATCATAGAATCAGCATAGAATCAGAATTATTGGGGTTGGAAGGGACCTTCCTATCAAGATTCAAACACCCTGCATGGGCAGGGAGAGCTCCCAGTAGACCAGGTCACACAAGGTCTCATCCAACCTGGCTTTAGACACTTCCACATCAGGGGCATCAAAAAATTCCCTAGGCAACCTTTTCCAGTATCTTACTACCCTCATGGTAAAGAAATTTTTCCTAATCCACCGTTTTTCAGTTTAAAACCATTGCCCCCTGTCCTATCACTACCCTCTAAGGTTAAAAGCCCTGCCCCAGTTTTTCTGTAGGCTCTGTTCAGGTACTGGAAGACTTTTCTAAGTTCTCCCTGGAGTTTTCTTTTCTCCAGGCTGAACAACCCTAACTCTCCCAGCCTGCCTTCATAGCAGAAATGCTCCAGACCTCTGATCATCTTCATGCCCCTCCTCAGGAACCTCTCCATCTTTCCTGTGCTGGGGAATTCTGTACTGCCATGTCCAAAACCAGTTACAACAGCTGCAACACATCTCTAAAGGGTTCATCTAGACTAATATTGGGCACAGAAGGAAAAATATTTACACAAAGTTCACGATGTCCTAGTTGGCCAGTTCTGAAGACACATCCTTACAGTCATGTTTCTGTCACAGATGCTTGGTCTGAATAATCTGAAGACACCTTGAAAGGCCTGCAAAGTTCAGGCTTGTGGAATTTTTTTTTTGTTTTGTAGCAGATCCCGACAAAATGCAAACAGGAAATGCTGATGCATTTTCTGAAGTGTTTTGACTGCTACTTATTTTTTGGTCTTACGGAAGTATACAGCTTTTAATCACATTGTGTGTTTGGGATGTGGTGTGTCAGGGTCTGCCTCATGAAGCTGCCAAGTATCAAGCAACTGCCATATAGATTATGATCTAAATCAGCATATTTTCACTTCTTCTTGTGCAAAGCCTATCAAATTCTTAACCATAGAGTAAATCCTGGAGGAAAAACAAAAAGAGAACTGCATAAAAGACAATGTATGTCTCTAGAATTTTTTCGCTTCAATAAATCAATTTCAAAGTTGGAAGCCATCACTTTGGCAAATTATAAACATTCACCATGCCTAGAAGGTAAAAAGAAAATAAGAATGACAATTATAGGGAAAACATAGGTGAACAAAAAAATATATTTTCCAACATCAACAGAATAATAACAGCCTTTGTATGAATCATTCTGATGAATGTTACTGATGGCTAGAATATCATAAGTGTTACTGGTTGTTGGTATTTTTCCAGAAGGTACAAAATAGTATTTTTGTATATTTTTTTATATTTTATTTTATTTATAAATAGTATTTTTGTATATTTATATTTGTATATATTTGTATAATATTTTTTCCTGAAGAGACATTTACATGTTTTTTAATAAAGCATGTATTATGTTTTTGAAATTTTTTTAATACTTTCATAACTTGAGGAGGAAATATGTGCACAGTGCTAAGTAAGAAAAGGCTGTTTCAGGAATAAAATTCTTTGACTAATCCTATCCTAAACAGAAACATTATCACTATGAGCTTTCTCACTTGAGGTTAAACACCACAGAATTTATGTATTTTACCTTTTTGTGTGTGTTTGGAGGGATAGACAGGGGAGGACATTATTACAAACAATATTACAGAAGTTCCTAATATTGAACCTGAATGAGGTTTGTGAACTGCGTAGAATTCCATGAATGAAAATGAAACCAGAGAACTGTCAGATACAGAGATACAAGATCTAAGCTTTGCCCATTGATATTCTGTCTGTTCTTCAAAGTTTAATGATGAGTTTAAGTGAGCTTTTTTCAATTAATTATGTATTTCAAGGTGAGGTTGGGTTTCACATCAAAGGCTCAATAGGCACAACAACCTTATGCAGTTGAAGAAATGATGTTCAGAAAAAGAGGCCAAGAGACTCATTCCTATTTGTCATCTGGTGAACCAGAGAAACAGTGTAGTGGATAAGTTTTGTACTTGGGCTTCTGCAGTCTCTGGGGGTATGTCCCAGGCACAGAGAGACAAAAGATAGAAACCACCTCTGATGCTGAAATAGGTTAGAAATGCCAGTTTACTAGAAACACTCATGCACTAACAGCTTCTAAGATGACCACATGGGGATTCCTTCCCTTTTAGCTCAGCAAATTAATAGCTCCATCATGCAACCATCTCACCATATATATGTCAAGTGACAGAATGACTGACCTTGAATGACTTGCATGGTAGTTCACATCATTCTTTATGAGACTGGAAGTACAGCTGCATTTTTCTTCCAAAGAAAAGGTGAATGTGTGATGATGAGAACAGTACCAAGAGAGCACGGCCTGTTCTTCTCACAGAAGGAGAGACAATGGAGAGCTCAGTAGACTGAAACACAGAATGTCTGGAAGCAGCTTATTTGTAACACCTGTTTCAGGAAAATGTAATAAACAAATTATTTTGTGTTTTGTTTAGTTTTGTTAGTATTTTTTCCAGTTGGGTTGGGGGTTTGGTTTGGTTTTAACAGAATGTTCCCTTCTGCCCTTTGTAAAGGATAAACCACCTTGAACATAAGTTATGAGACCAGGATGTCAACTGGGCCTCAACAGGAAAAAGTAAGTTATTTTACTGTTCAAAAGCTACATTGTGTGCTGCTCTGAATGGAACAGAAAGCCCTTATCTTTTGTGTCCTTAAGTCTCTGGAGTTAAATACAATTTGTATACCACTATCTCATGGGAGTTTTATGAAGTCTATGCTCTGAATTCCCAGTGCTTTTTGCTGAAAGAGTCAGCATGTACAGATAGCTCTATCAATTTAACCAACCCTTTCCATGGGTTATGTGATTAAAGTACAGAATTAGGGAAGGTTTAGTATTATGCATTTATGAAAAACAGTATGCAAGGGAAAACCTTTTGTGTCTTGGATGAGATGACTTGGATGACTCCTGGACTATACCCCAACATACAGAATCACAACTGCAATCTTATTTCTGAGTCTGTTAACTGTCTTGTTTCACACTTCTTTAAAAGACATGGGAAATTAGGCCTTAACTTTGGCCTACTGAGCAGCACATTTCATTTCTGGAGCTATGAACTGAGTTGGCACATGAAGCAGTAAGACTCCTTTTTCTTCTCACTTTGCAAATAGTCTCTTACAACTAAACGTTAGTTTTGAAAAGAAGTTCTTACATTTTTCAGTATGTTTCATTTTTATTGCACATGTTCACAAATATTTTTCTATTTTTTGTTCAGTTAATGTTTAATAACCACAAGCTCTTATGGACCCTGACATTGAAAGCAGAGAATATAGGTCCTGCCAAATAAGAGTCGCTCATACACTTTATGTATGTCTGCAGTTACTTTTCTTCTCAGCTTTCTTAGATAAATTTATCTGAGGCTTTCAAATATATTAGCTAGCATTTTTTCTTTTGCAGAGATGGACCAGAGGAAATCTGTACCAGGCAAAATCTGTACCAGTCTGCCGGAAAGTAAATCTCAGCTGCTCCTGATTTATAAAACTGAACAACAGAGAATAGTTAAGTATTAGTATAGAGATTCTAGTAGTTTTTCATGAGTCTATCATTCTTCATACATGCTTGCCCAGTGTCCTAGTGCCATGGATGAATCCAACATTGAGTGTGTTAACTGCTTCTCTATCTGAGCCATAGGTACAATAAAAAGAAGAAAAAAAAGAAAAGTTAAAAAAGAAAAAAAAATGAAATTGTAGGTTTACATGAGAAAAATAGACTGTTTGTTCATAGTAGAGTGACTGGAAAGAATGAAATTCATACAGCTTCTGCATGGCTAAAGGAACCTAGTAATTATTCCTTTTGAACGGATGCAGTCTCATATATAAAAGAAAACTAATGAAAATAATGGATATAACCTGACTTTTCCATGGTGTGTATAAATACAAAAGATAACTGATTTCCGTGTGTATCAAGTTGAGTATTCTTTTTTCCCCAAATACATATAAACTTTAACAATAATTCTGCAATAAAAAACTATAAATGCAATGTATTACAGTCCAATAGAAAATTAAGCAGAGTCAACTGAATAAAATGCATTGTAGCATTAGCAGTAGGTCAATAACAATAGGAATTAATAAAAATAGCTAAGATTAGAAAATAAATATAAAGGTAGATAAGTAATTCACTCTCCAATATGCTACTTCAGACTCTTTCTAGGCAGCAGTTTGGCTACCTCTCTGTCTTTCATTCTCCTCTCCCATAACTTCTGCTGGCCGATTGAAAACAAACCTAAGAAAGGTGCCCAAAGATATCAAATTTTCACAGCACAGTAAAGGAAATTAATAGTTATCTTTTCTCAGCCTGCTGACTGTTAATGTCCAACAGGAAAATTCTTCTGCTTAGCAGGGAATTGTGAAACAGTTGTGAAGTTGTGAAGTCAGCTGGGCAGGTAAACCTTGTAGTCTTGTTTGTCTTAGCTGAAGGGCATGTGGTTCAAGTGGAGGAGATGGGCAAAAAATGGTGAGAATGGTCAAACCAGAAGTCTACAGCATGACATAGACCAAGGCATTCCTGAAAAATAACAGAGAACAGGCATATGGTCTAAACACCAGCAGAAAATAGTTGATTTTCAAAAAATCCAGATGTGACAACAAAATGGTTGCAAGCATTTCCAAGAAACTTTCAAGGATATGGCAGTAGGAGTATATTTTTCAAAGCCTTTCTATTTATCATAGCCTTTAAGTTATCCTTATTCAAAAGAGTTCGTTATACAGATTTTGTTCAAATAAAACCTATTGTAACCTATAACTCCTTTCACCATCTTCAGTATGTTTTAAAAAAAGTGGCCACGTCAGCGATCTGAGTTCAAGGCTGTTATTGCTGGTCATTTAGCACATGTGACACTGGATGAGTGGCACCTGACCCAGAACTTTCTGCGTTTGGAAACCTGGTGGTGGTTAAGTGCATCTGAGTCCTGAAGATACTGGGAGTGTTGTAGGTTAGCAGGAAAACGGAGGGGATGAGGGCCTTGGAGATGGTGGATTTGTCTGGTATTATTCATGACTAAGTCACCCAGTTCTAGAAACTAGCCATAGAGTGTTCTGATTTACACAGCTTGACGCTCAAGATGTTTTGTTTTGTCACAGGACAAGACACAGCTTCCTGTGTGTAAGCTTCTTTCAAAAAATAAAAAAAACAAAACCATCAAAACAAAAACAACAGACAAAAGCAAAAGAAAACCAAGAGATTCACTCATACTAAGAAGTTGCCATTCATCTTTTTTCAGTTAAGGACCCATCATGTCCTAGACCTATATTGTCTAATACCAACAATGTATTGACTACACTTGCTGACTTTGGAATGTCTATGACAGACTTCCTCAGGAAAGATTTTGGGCTAACAGGAAATACATCAGAATTCACCAAAATAAATGGCTTGATATTTGAGACTGAATCAGCCAGAGAGACTGTAGTTATAAGTCAGGCCTCTTGTGCTACTGAGACATCTGACAACAAAGGAAACCTGAGAGTTCTTACACCCTGTCTTTGGAAATATATCAAAATTTGCCACTAATAACCTTCAGCACTGATTCTATGGATTTAAATTGTTTGTTTTGGTTCTGTTTTCTAGAGTGCTGAAAGGGCAATACAATCCTTTCCAATAAGAAAACAGAGGAAGAATATAATTTAATTTAATTTTTAATTTTTCTTTAATTACACATTGCCATTTTCACTATTTTCTTCATTTTTAAAATAAAATTGAGATATCTTCAGGTCACTCTCAACCATGAAGCAATACATATTTTTAAGTTTTAGCTGTGCTTGTAGAAGATCAACTGGAAACCCACATGAAAAATAACTTGAGAGCTGTACAAACTGTTTGATGTATTTCATATTTATGCAACTAATGTTGCAAAAAGATTTTTGAACTAAGTCCTGATAGAACAACTGTCAAAACATCTGGAAAAGTGTAATATGTAACGTGTCAGCTTGTCCCCACTCACAGAAAACAGATAAGTAAATAATTATAGTAATAATATTTCCTTCCAGAACTGTGTTCATTTCTGCCATGAGAATATGAGAACTACCAACACTCAGGGAATAAAATATCTCAATAATATATTAGGAAGAGAAATCTAGTATCCTGAAGTAGAGTCAACTAATAGATCTTGTGGGGAAGTATGGCAAGTTGTATATGCAGAAGTCTGTTTGTATTTCACAAACAGATTTCATCCCTAGTAGATATTCTTCAGAGAATAATAACCAGCACATCTCTGAAGGTTCCTCTCAGTGCCTTCAACAAGGTGGCAAGATTGATAACAATTCACCTCACCTTGAAGAAGATTCCCTTACTGTAATTCCCTTTTAGGTATCTCAGGGGAACTGCAGAACTCTTATTTGAAGGTGTGTCCAGAGGCAGTTCTTTTGGACAAAAATACATTTTCAACAGCAGATATAAGAGGAATACTTGAATAATTTTGGAATTGTGGGGTTTTTTTGTTTGCATTTTCCACTGTATTTGAAGAAAAAGAAAAAAAAGAAAAAAAAAAAAAGTCATTATAAGACCTGTAGGCATTTCTTTCAAGACCTGAATATAACCTGATGATCACCTAATATCACACTCTTATCTTCTGAAACCTTGTGGAAATCTTGCTGCATTTTACATCAGCAATATTCTTGTTCTGAGGCCAGAACTGGATACTTTGAGTTATGTTTTATTGCACCCAAAACAATCAATTTACAGGACTTTTACAACACAGATTCTGTCTCTAGCTCCTCTTTAATTGCCAATCAATTCTTCTTACCAAGGCACAGGATTTGACACAAGCTTTATTTCCAACAGCAAACACCTTGTTCATTCAGTCTCATGACCTGACATTGCCATTAGGTCACTAGCCTTTTTCTTCAGTTTCCCTTTTAACTCATTCAATCTATTGACACCAGCCTTCACTCTTGGAATTATGACTTCCAAGGCTTGAACTCCTGATCAAGTTACTGCAGCTTAACTTTGGCTGATACAAAGTACCTGTTCATTTCTACACATTTTGTCTGCAACAATATAAATTAATGCATTTAAGAAGCTATAGCACTGCTGTTGCTTGGTTCACTTTGGTCGTAAGCTAAATTAAGACACTGTCAGTGAACTGAACCTGTGCACATATTAGTTATATTAAACTGATGTATGACAAATTGTTTTGAATAATAGATGGATCAAGACTTTATGCCTTATTAATTTATTTGAGTCAAGCAGCTAATGGCCTTAATCATCCAATTTGAATGGGGCTCTGCATCTCTCCTCCAGGCTTTAGTTCTGCCCCATAAGCAGACATGCTTTGGTCAAGCAGTCTGGGATGTATATGAGGGAAGAAAGATTTTCTGTCCCCAAGAACTCATTGCCATTTTATATTGTGATGATTGCAACTGAAATCTAACTTTATTAGGTGAGACATCTCTCTTTAGGTTTTCTAAAATAGATCTAAAAATGATACCTTAAAAATTGACACCGGGATTTTTAGCAATATAAGAACAAAATAACTCTGTTTTATGAATAGAACCAGTTTACAAATGGTTGCTCATGGCTGATCTGACTTCTGACCTCGTGTTGTCCATTATTGTCCCTCCTTTACAGCTTCCCAAAGGTACAGATATATTTGTTAACCTCCCATATCTGTCTGTCAAATAATGCCTTCTGGAAAAGTAAAACAGCTCTTTTAACATTTTCTCACACTTTTAGTCTTATCAGCCTTGTTAGCCCTCTTGCCATGTTTTGCTAAACAGGGTCTCTGCCATCTCTCTCTCACAAGAAATTCAGAGGTTCCTTAAAACGTTAAAGTTTACATCATTTAAGGCATAGTTTCAAAGTGCTGTTTTGTTCAAATGTATCAGAGGTTAAAATACTGAAGAAAAGCAAAAAGAAGGAAAAAGAAGCTTTTTTTGACAGCTCTCAACATGCACCTCACTTAGACACCTCAGTCTAAAGAATTTGCTGTCTATTTGACTATGCATGCACATATGAAACTGTCAGAAAGCAAGCCTATACATGGTCAATAGAATCCTCTTGAGAAAAGTCAGTCTTAATTTCAAATCCCCACAGTTTCAAATCCTAAAAGTGGAATTCATGTTTTTATTTACCAAGGACATTAAAATAACCACTCTGTACTTGTTAATCTAATTGGATGTGTGACATAATTTTAAAAATAGCACCACTGACAGAATGGGCAACTGCTGTGTAAATCATTCTTCTATCTCTCATGACTAGCATTACAAGAGTACTAAAAAAATCCAAAATAAGATGTTCACATACACATGGCCTACAGCAGGCCATAGCCCACCTTTTTCTTTTCAGTAGAAGGAAAAGAAAATCTCCAATTTTATCTACACATGGAAAACACTAGTCCTATGATACAGCATAAAATGGAGGGTAAAGGCATCTTGCCTTACCCTTGTCTCTGAAGTTCTAGAATACGTCTTCTAGAATACTTCTTCATACTCATTCTGTGTTCTGTCTGAAGTTACCACTAGATTTACTCACTAAAGTTACCTTTCAAAACACAGATCTTTAAATCTATTTTCAATGTAGTATGTTTCCTAATACAATTTCAATTTGAATAGTATTTAATAGACCACCCTTTATCAAGGTGTGCAATAATTCATTGCTTTCCTCATGGACTACAGATATATTTCCTACTGTTATTTCTCTAACTACAGAACTCAAGTCACATAAGTGTATTACAGGGGGGAGAACGTCCTTCGTGTTAATTAAATTTGCCATTTCTTCATACTGTTAATTAACTTTCAACCCACTTTGCGAATATCTGATGGCATTAGTTGGTTTCCAAAAATAAGAAATTCATTAAGCATTAAAAGACTAAAAAGATTCTTAAAATGTCTCTCTTTACACAAATCGTCCACTGCCATCTTCTAATCAGAGATATTTACATGAAATATATTGCCTGGAATATTAATACCACCTTGTTATTTTCCTAAATGGTCATCAGATGTCATCATCGTTACCTGGGGATATGGTCAGAATTAGTCTTAAATGTCCTACAGAATCTCTTGTTTTGAGACACAAATTCTCTTTTGAAATGCCATAGGTATCATCCTGTCCTAGGCAACATTTATGAATATTGCACATTTTACAAGTTCCATATGAGCAGATAATCCTGGAACTTGATTCAAAAAGGCTAAAAATATTTAACACATGGAAAAGAGTCAGCTCTTTTTTATTCAGATATTTATAAAGAGGCATAATTTATGTATGTGTGGTTTTCTTCATGCCCACTTCTTCATGTTTGCCTGCATTACCTTTGGGAGGTGTTAGGTTAACCTAAGAAGCAGAATAATTAATTCTAGTGACTGTAGAGACTGTTCACTAAACTTCATTCCTACAAGAGAGACCAAATATATAATGCCAAAGGGTTTTATTTCTTACTGCTTTCTCCTAATTATTAGGTATTTAGAAATAAGGTTCAGTGTAGCATAATTCATAAGATCTTATGTTAGAAGAGTGGCAACAGACCCAGATTTTACCACACAAAGGAATATTCACAAAAGATTGTAGTATCAGATACACATTAGTTACAGGAGAGCCTTATAATAATAATAAAAAAAAAAAAAAAAAAAAAAAAAGGTTTTTCTAATTTGCAGAATGTATATTCCACAGAGAATCTTACATAAAGGACCAGACAAGACTGTTTTAGGAACCTCTGTTCTCACTTGCTTGTGTTCTTCATCCTGTCTGCCTCTTTTTAGAGGGTTTTTATCCCTTTTAGATAGTATCAGAAAATACAATAAAGTGATAAACAGCATATTTCAAGACGTGCTTGTTGCACTGTAGCAGAAAGGGTGGATCATTTTTAGGTACATGGGTACTAGTTGACCATATGTGCTAAATCCCAACACAAGTTCTATTGTGAAGAATCTTATATTTCTTATTCAATCTTCAGGATGGTACTATCTCAGCTCAGAAAGATTATTCAGGAAAAAAAAAAAAACAACTCTAAAACAAACAAACAAAAAAGTGGTGCTCTTCATATTTTAGATCAGTTGTATGAAAAGGCCATGTCATACTATGTTTTGTGAACCCATGAAATCTTCTCAGGTCTTTGCCAACAGTTTTAATTAGTATTCTCTAGTGTTTTTACTAAAAGTATCTGCCCATATATTGCTACATATATTGCCAAACTTCAAGTATTTCACTGCATACAGTAGTGGAGATTTTCAAATGGGCATATGGAAATCATAAAATTCATTCGTATTTTTGGTAAACATCTAGACGTGACAATGAAGTTATTATTTCAATAAGTGAGCAATATTTTGTAATCAAAATAGAAATCATCCAAGATTTTTTTCCATACAGATATGTTCACATGAAATTATGTGTGTCTATGTCTTTTCACTTGATGTATAGTCAAAGGCTTACAGCAAGTGTGATTCAGTGCTTCATTAGTGTAGTCCATGGTATTGCAAATTTGTAAATCAGTTTGTGATCCATGTGCAGCCAATGCCAAATCAGTGTCAGATCTGGTTTTATCAGATCGATTCTGCTGTAGGGATATATGCAATTATAATGATAATGCTCTTATGTTCATGTTTAGTGACTAAGATATCCTTGCACATATTGTGCATATTCCGAATCAGCTTGGAATACATGAGATAAACTAAGTCCTAGATAATGTCTTGTAATGCAAAATTTGTGGATACTTGTATATTTATTTTGTTAGCAGCAAATCAGCAAAGAGGATTGCCTGATGCCTTATGGACAGAATGAGCACTTTCCTAGCATTCTAATCAACACATATGAATTCTGCATAACTATATCTGTTTCAGAATTACATATTACTTGTCCTTGCTATCCCTCACTGTTAGATGGAAAGTAAACTCATGATGCATAGAACATTCAGACAAAAAAATTGTAATTGCTTTTGGTGAAAAATAGTTTTACAATACTTAGAGGGTAAGTAGGCACCATCCCCAGTTCCCTTAAGTCATGCTCTACCCTAGTTTAGTGGTTTCTGGAAACTGGTTTCATTTGCATCTCCAAATCATTTATGCCCATTGTACCACTGCTAACACCTCGGATTATGATCTCAGTTCTTCTTATAACATGGCAATCCATTTGAACAAATTCCACTTGTTCTACTGAGAATAGAGCAAACAAACAAAACAGCAGAACAACAAGGTTTGGATAGGATACTTCTCTGCTAATGAACTTCAAGGTTTGGGGTAGGAAATTTCTCTGTGAATTAACCTTAGGAGCTTGTCTTAGATATCTGTCAAGGGAACCTATAACCTCCTTTCCTTGGGGAATGTGCAAACTGATTGGCCTCCCAAAATGCTGCCTCCATGCCAACTTATGTGCTTTGATGTAGTTCTAATGTCCCTCTATCTGTGTGCAGATAGCTCTCAGCAGATAGCTCTCAGCTAAGACTCACCAGAGAGGGCAAAAAATGTGGAGAAGTTGGAGAAATAATGGTTGAATAGTGTCACAACTGCAAAAACATTTTTTGTACATATATTTATAGCAGAATGGACTTCTTTATATTTCTCATGAACTTATTGTACATTTTCATTTACCAGAGGAGTGACATTCACACTGTAATAGTCTTAAATCCTTGTGAATACGATGTAAGGCTTATTTCACCAACTATGTCCAAAACAACAATGCAGCATTTGCATTATTGCTACTTCCTTTTAAATATAAAGTTTTATAAAGCCATCCTTATCAAAATTATATAAAAAGTCAAATGAGTTGTCATGTAAAGCACAGATGGTAACAGAACAATTTCAAGCTTTGGTAGTTTTTCCTGCATAAAGCCTTTCCTCAATGGCTCTTTCTAGCCACTCATGTCAAAAGAGAAGGAAAGCAAAAGTCCATTTTTCCTGGAGTGTAGTGTTCTTTAAATCCAACAGAGGCAGAAAAGCATAAAAGCCCTTTCCTTTGCTTGGCATGGTGGAAGAAAAAGAAGTATGATTACAGCCAGTTTCTGTGATGATATTGCTAGCAAATTGAGAAAAAATTGAATGGACACAAAGATGGACAGATCAAGGCAATGCTGAGACCTAGTAGAAGAATGTCAACGGGTCCTGTGGATATGGGGTGGATTCATTGCAAGGTAATTTTAAGACTTTGAGACACAGCTCTAAAAAAAAGTATTTTACAAACCCAAATAGATAGGTGTTCCTCAGTTCTAAGTTCACCAGCAATAAGGAATTGTTTCACTGCGTGGATCCAGAACAGTTTTCCGCAAAAAACAGCAGCATTTTCAGATATCCTACTTTATGATCCTTAAAATGTATCTAGTATATGATGTGCACTATCTCCACATTTTTTTACAGCATGAGTTAACAAATGAGAAAAGTTGGTATTCTATTTCCCATATATTCCTGCTTCTAACAAATTGCTATTTCTTTGTCTCTTCGGAAAATAATTTTTGCCAGCATTTCAAGGTGATGCTATAAAGCCTTTTTTTCCTTGCATTCTGGTTTGCTATTGGGTTTTTTCCCCCCCTTTTTAAGTCTATATGGCACAATAAATCATATCTAAAGCCGGTGATTAATAATGAGACACTTCATAGTGAAGCCCCTATAAAGAAGGAAATTGTGCAAAGAGGCAGAGTTATCTGTCACCACATGACAAAGTTCAAGTTTAAGAAGCTGCTTGTCAAATACAATCGACTGAATGAGTGATAGATTAGATCTTAATAGCAATAAAAGTAAGCTATAAACCATTGCTTTCCCTTACAATATAAAAGCCTCTCCTTTTAAACACCCTATGATGAAATGCAGTAAAACAAACAAACAAAGGTAGTTGGAGAACCAGTGATGTTTCTTCCTTACCCAGAACACAGTGAATTGTGTTAATATTTTCAATGTTTCTGTCAAGGTCAATTTTATTCTGGTGTTGTTGTTGTTATGAAAAATTAATCTAGATAAAAATTCACCGAGACACTCTAATGATTTCTGTAAGGTTAGTGGTGTTTCAAAATCTCTCCTTAATTCTCCAGTCTGTAAGCAACTTTGGAAATAGTTACTTGATATATATTTCAGCTAGGATAGTTAAATGTTTCTGCTTCTTCTAAATTGTACAAAAAACATATATTATCTTCTGTATTAAAATACAGAATAAATTCCATAACTGCATGATGATTATAGAGAAGAAAAGGATTTCTATTATTTAGGAAACTCACCTGTTTTTACTTTATTTCTATTCTGAAATGTAAACAATGTTTTTTCTTCGGTTCTTCAAAAAAAAAAAAGTAAAATTCATCAAAACATCAGTTATCAAATCAGGCAAAACTTCAGGTGAAACCTCAGAATGTTCCTTCTTAATTGCATACATTACTATTTTTTATAAATGACGCAACATATATATATATAATATTGATTCTTTATGATGGTACTTGAAAAAGTCTTGAGTGGTCATTTAGTCCATTTCATTTCCCCAAGGGCACCTTTGGTATATGCTTAAAGGGGACTACTGAAACATCATGTAAATACGACTCCACAGAAGATATCCTCATTCCTTCTTATTCTATTAATATATTTATGACTATTTTACAGGATTTATTAATGGTTTAAGTTATATTATTTACACTGTTTGTGCCAGTATTCTTTGAGTCCATTGAAGCATAAAGCTGCTACTTTTTCATACATTTACCACCAGCTGAAAGAAGAATCAACCTACTCCAACTTAGATGCCACAAATTTGAATATTAGGCAAGATTTTGTATCCTAGTCTGTCCTTTTCATTCAGTGTAACTGTGTTATAACTTCTTGGTTTAGTAGGTAAGGCTAAGGAAACACCTCTAGGCTCTGGCAAAATGTTCGCCACTTCAACCTGATCTTTGCAAGAAGTCACCTAATTTCATTCTTCAGTGTTGCAGGATACTGTTATTTTGTGGATAAGTATAAATAATGTATGAACTTAAGCTGTTAAAGACAGTGCAGTCTGGAGACTGGAGTGTGAGACTAGTGCTCCTGGTAACTATTCACAGTTTTGTCATGGATCTGATGTGTGATGCTGAACAAGCTACTTTCTTGTGTTTGTACTGCCTTTACTCCAAAAACAAATTATGAAGTCACAGCTACCCCCTTTGAGAAGCACTCTGAAATCACATGCTATTAATTCCAAAATTAGCTAGAATAAAGCAGTATATTTAGTGATAAATTCTTTAGTGAGACCTTATAGCATCCTTCCATTATCTGAAGGGGGCATACAGGAAAGCTGAGGAGGGACTTTTTACAAGGGCATGTTACAATAGGGTAAGAATGGCTTCAAATTGGAAGATAATAATAAGAACAACAATAAAAAAAAAACCCTTTGCATCTTTGAGGATACTTGCATCGTTTCACATAAACTTTGAATATCCATAAATGTACAAATATGAATGTCCATAACAAATAAATTAAATAAAACAAAAATGCAGTGTCAAATAGAAAATATTTCATAACTGGAATAACGAACTTGCTGCACAAAGTCTCTCCTCCAAATAAATAAATAAATAAGCTAATACACCTGGGCTTGCCACTGACACACTTTGTTAACATTCATTAAATACACTTCCAACTTAAAGAAAATATTTTTTCTGTTATTCCACAGAACCCAGATTCCTAAAATATCTCAGTGAACTTGTCCCTTAACAAGAAATTCTTCACAGTCTGAGTTTATGCATTAGAACCACAAAAAAGGGAGAAACAAAATTTTTTTCCTCTTTCCATACATTCCCTTTCCAAACTGTACGTCAAAACTCCCTTTTAATGCCTATAATAACATTCACTAAAAAAGCAGAAGAGATTTATTCTCACATGATGGAGATTGCTCTGAAAACTGGGTCACTGAACTATTATTCAGTATTTATACCTATTGACAAGATCTTGTCAAAAAAAAAAAAAATGTCAGGAAGAAACTCAGGAAGAAAACAGAGGAGGGTTTGATGAACAGTGTTATTTGACTCCTAACTGAATTTATTTCTGCATTAAAAGATACCACAGATGAACTAGTGTAGACTACCTAATGATATTCCTACCACATCCTGTAGAAACTTAGTAGGATAAGTTCTTGAGCTAATGAAGCTTTAGTGACTTCATGGAAAACCTTTTTAAATTAAACGTACAAAGCTAGAACCAGGAGTTTGTTTGGGCATCAAGGCACACCATGGGTCTTCTTTGGAACAACAGAAAATAGTTGTTGTGCTCTTGTATTTATGGCATGAATTTTAATTTAGGTCTGAGCAGCAGAGGTAGTGCAACATTAATGGAGAAGCTCCCAGGAAGAAATATCTACTTGAGTTTCAGGTATTCTGGTGTTTCAGTTTAAGCTTTTAAATGAACTCACAGTCCTGACTTCCACACTGCTATGGAATCTTCTAAGTCCTAGGCTTTGTACCAGAGAAACACCATCATCTTATGCCATCACAGAGCAGAGACAGAATCACATCTGAACACTTCTGCTGAAAAAAATGGAGAGCATAGAGTTCACAAGAAAATATGACAACTCTCTTAAACAGTGATGGGGATTTCCACTTTTTAGGAAAGCATTTTTCCCTGCCAGACTGGGAGAGAAACTACCAAATTGTTAAAGAAATTGTCAAAGCAGGTAAATGTTGAGCAAACCTATACTAGATATACAGAGGTATAGGATGGAGTTGCTACATACCAACAACTCAATTGCAACAGAAGGGACCTTGCCCTAACAACTCCCAGGTCTACAAGTGGTAGAATATATGTATATTCACAGGTGTTATTCCCTAGAATTCATTTCAGAGATCTGCAATTTTTGGATGTTGTTTCTTTTACTCTTACATTTCTAGAAATATAGTGAGAAAAATGTTGAAGGTATAGAAAATTTCACTGCAGATTAATAACTGGAGAAAAATTAATTAGAGAAAAAAGACAAGAAAAAAGAAAAAATATTTATGCATATATTGAAAGAGAACTCAGTGCATATCTGCAGGGTGAATAGACAGATTAAATGACTCCTTTCAGCAGCTAGGACCACCTTAACCAGGAAGGGTTTCTACATAGAACAACAGCATGCTGTGAACATTTTCACCACAATCATTCTTTATCACATCAGTTGGCAAAAGTATTTGGGCTTTTGACCCTGTATGAATGCCATCTGAGTCACAAGCTTCCAATTTCTCACTGCTTGAAATCTGTTCATTCCCATCAAGGGATTTTCCTGGAGGCAACCATGAATAGAAACAGGGACAATTTAGCGTCTCATATGCATAGCTACATTTTTGATAAAAATAGGACAAAGTGTGTGAATCTGAAGTGTGCTGAACAGACTTAAATTTGCATCTAGAACATCTAATATGGTTAGATTTTCCACTGGTGGAAAAGAAAATCAGTAAACAAAACCAGAATACAACTGTGAGAGGAAATTTTAAAAATATCCAGAATAGTAAATAATAGTAATAAGAATAAATTGAAGCTACTGACATGGTTAAAACTTTTTAAAAATTCATTCTCCTTTTTCAGAGGAGAACAGGAGCTTGCATGCACTGAGAAAAGAATTTGTGGTATCCTTTGTGAGACTTTTAAGAATGCTACCATAATATCCCACTGCTGAGTGCTTTAGGAAAGAAGGAAGCTGCAGGTACATGCATTACATTCAAGCTGCTAAAGTAATGGTTTCATACATTAAAATGTCAAGATCTTGCACTACAGGAAAGTGAAAGCACAGTAAATTAATGACTTCTAATTTGCCAACAGCAAGTCAATGCAACATATTTTCCATATTTCCCCGTATGCTTTTTTCTTTACTCGTAAAATAACAAGCAACACTTTGTAAATATTATTTATGCAATAGCTTAGTTGTATCCACCTTGAAAATTTTCCTCAAATCATCCTCTTTATAGAATGATTTAATGTGAGTTCAGGATTTGATTGGGTCAGAAAAGTTATTGCCACTGGGGTAGATAAAGTATGCAAGAAAAAACCCTCTGTTTGCATTACTTCCTTGTACCAGACACACTCTGACAGAATTGTCACTCTGTTCAATATTTTCAAGTCAGCTTCTGAGCTTTCCAGCAGAGCTAACCTTTTAAAAAAACCCAGTGGAGTAATACAACAGCTGGTGCTTAGCTTTGTCAGAGAGGTTCTCTAGTCAGTGTTTCATCACTGACTTTTGTAGCAGTCCAGAACACGGTGGGAATGAGGGGGAGCCTGGATTGGAGAAATCAGGTGCAACACAGAAATTGGCTGTTAGCTAGCAAGGCTGAAAAAGACATAAAAATTATCAGAAAAGGAACAAAATATGACTAAATAAATGTCAGAGTAAAGACAGTGATGTCACATGTGAATTGCATGTTTGCTGTATGTTTAATTAATCAACAAAATGGCCTTTTTGTGTAATTTTTAGACATTATAATAATTTTTAGAGCTTCTAATAAAAAAAAAATCTTATCTAAGAGTCTAATAAGGAGGAGCACTAGCAGCATAGCTCCATTATGAACAACCTGAGGAATACTTGCAGAAAAATTATGCAAGCCATTAGCTTTGGGATTATCACAATTAGTTTCCTCCAACCTGAAGACCTTCTTCAGCATGTGGAAGTGGCTTTTCAGTTGTCTAAAAAGCATTGGAACCATTATCTGTGAAGAGTGAACACTGAAATTGCATATGTATATATCTTGATAGAAATTCTTTCTGAAATAAAACTGAGAAATTATTTTCATTATTATGCTATCCAAATTCTAGAGCTGGTGGTCATTAAGTTCTAACTAAATTTCTGTGTGAAAGATGGAGAGGCCTGGGAATTGAGACAAGCCAAGCATTGTTTATTGTTTTTATATTTGAATAAACAGTATTCAGAAAAAAGAGTGGGTGGTGTGGAAGTGTAGTAAATTGTGTACATGGGTGCTTTAACTTGCTTAGTCATTGCATTAGCCACTGGTCACTGCTTGTGCAAATGCAGAGCTACAGATCTAGTCACCTACACTGAAAATAGTCATAGAATCATGGAATGTTAGTGGTTGGAATGGATCCTCTAGTCCAAACCCCCTGCCAAAGCAGGCATCCATCCAGGCAGGTTTTGAAAGTCTCCAGAGAAGGAGACTTCTCTGGAAAGCCTGTTCCAGTGCTCCATCAGCTTCACAGTAAAGAAGTTTATCCTCCTGTTGAGATGGAACTTCCTATGTTCTAGATTAAACTTTGCCTTTTACTGGGCACCACTGAAAAGAGATTAGCTTCATCTTTTTGACATCCAAGAGGAAAAAAAAAAAAAAAAAAAGAAAGGAAAAATGTTGCATACTCTTATAAAACATAAAATCGGTTTAGAGATTGATCAAGCCTATGTTTTTCAATAAAGGTAGCTAGGGGTATGCCAGTTTCTCTGGACAGTGCTACCCAAATTAGTGATGTAATTAAGGTTAAGTCTTTGAGTTATGGAGCCATCTGACTAGGAACCCATTTATATCTGGGAGCTGGAAAGAGGGTCTGAATAAGACAAATAGACATTTTGAAAACATTTATTTAAAAACATCTGTGAAATGGGATTATCTTTAACAAAAAAGGGCAGGAATACTTCAAAATACATAATTTAAAATAGGATATTTCATCATTTGATCTCTGCATCATTTGTAAATAGCAGCATAGTTTTACACAAATTTTAAAAAAAGACTCCTGATGAAAAATGTTGTATTTGATCTTTAATGTATGTTATTAAGAGTTGGAAAAAAAAGTATGGAAATGAAGGGAGAAAAAAATTAGAGGACTAAGCAAGAAAGATACCAAAGCCCAAATACAGAGTGCTCTTCCAGAATGCAGATCTTTAAAGTTCTAATAAAATAGATTTGATAACAAACATCGAAGTTTATAGGTTTAAGCCTAGACTATTATAGCATTAAATGGGATCAATAGGAAATGTTCTTTGATTATTCAATCTGTAAATTTCAGCTTTGCCTCTGAAGTTTGCTATTGGGTAAGTTAAATGCAAGGGTGCTCATCTTTCCTCTGTGATAATACCTATCTCACACATCACAACCAGTTTTACCCTTGCCTTAATTCTAGAAAAGAGTCATTGGCTAATACAGTAACATACACAGCAGCTTAAAGAAATCAGGCAACTGATGAACTAAAGAGGGGGAAAAGCAGCCCCTTATCAGCTGTGCACCAATTGAGATAATTGTGAGGATGCATTTAACTTCTCTGGTTGTATCATATGAGACAACAATAATGGAGAAATTCTGAGGTTTCCCATTAATTCTCTATAAATAATGAATCGTTGACAGTCTTCAGGCTGCTATTTACTGTCATGGAAACATCACTATGGTATCTGTTATTTGTAGAATCACAGAAACTTAATATTTTAAATCATTCACTAAATGCTAGTTGCTGAAAGTGTTTCTCTGGGAGAAAATACCAACACTTCATCAGCTTCACCTTGGCTTCGTGGTCTCCCATCACTATGGCTGCATTCAGCTGTATTTGTCTGTCCTCCCACAGATAAGAAATGCTTCTGAAGAGAGATGTATTTCCCTCTCAAGCACAGACCTACTCCTTCCTTCAGCCTCATCCAGAGAGTTACCTATTCAGAGGGGATTTCTCTCATGCTTAGCTGTCTAAAACTTGTACATTTAGTCTAAGATAGCCTGGTAGTCTCCTTGCAGAGTCCATCCACTGACAGAGGCACCTTTGTCACCTTCAGAAGTGGTTATCCCACCAGGGACAATGCTGGAGGTCCCATTCACTCAATCTCTTTCTCTCTATTTTCTTATGGACACTAGAGGGAAGTTGGCTGTCTAGCTCAAAACAGTCATGCATATCCCATCCATTCCTCAAATTAACCAAATTGAACTTGGTAACTGCATACTGTTCTCGCAGAAATAAAACCATTTCCAAACACATTTCATACAAAATATTCATTATTACCCTCAGTTTCTGAATAGGACACTATTTATAGACAAAAAATCATCTCACAGGATGGGAATGTCATTTTCTTGCTAGCTTATAACTTATTGGATGGTGTCCAGAAATAGAAATAATTTCAAGTTAGAAATGCATAGAACAATCACAAAAAGATTACTGTAACAGATGAACAAAAATGTTTATCTGTTTATCATAAATTATCACAGACAGCATTTCTGATTGTCAGTTGTATTACAGTCTTCTGAATGAATTGCTGTGCCAATTGCTTTTCCTTGAAGGAAGAGAAGGAAAAAAAAATTACCAGATAGAATAGAATGGAAAGTTATCTTGACATCCAGCTGATTGCTTACCAAAAAAAAAAAAAAAAAAAAAAAAAGGTATCCACAGACGTACAAAAAGCCCCACATATATGGTTATGGTTTTTTGTTTTTGTTTTTTTTCAGTGTCCTTCTCTAATAAAATGGCAGTGAAAAGAAGGTTACCAGCAAATACCTAACACTGGTGAAACTGAAGGTTTTGTAACATGAAATACTTCAAAAAAAATGATATGAAATTAGTTATCATTTGAGTAGAAAAGTTTTCTCCAACCTTACTACTGAAAAAAGACAGAATATAATCACTATGTGCCTTTATTGTAGTGTCTATGCTTATAAATTATTTTCTTTGACTGGAATAAACCAGTGATTCTTACAGTGATTCATAGAAAGCAGCAGTAAGCCATCAGGATATAACAAACTTCTGTGGGAGGAAGGAAAAAAATGAACAACTAAATAAAATTATTTCTAGAAAAATTAAATTCTTAAGATGTGGATTAAAAGTTCAGATGATCCTCTCAAGAAAATACTCCTTTTTCACCACAATGTATATACACGTAAGATGTTTCACATGGAATGATGGCACATATTTTATTGAGCATGAGTATGCATGTTTAAATATAGTTATATGTGCACTTATATGTCTTCCTAATACTGCTATTTCCTCAGACTGGAAGAATTTTTTTTTTCAAATTAAAATATAATCAATAATATTCGTAGCTATTAAACATATATATGTAACTATTAAACAACATACTTTTAAAAATACTGCTACTGAACTCATAGGGACAGTTTGACTGATGAAATCTGTTATTTTAAATCTTATTTTGTTATGCACTTTTTACATGTTTTATCACAAACAATGAAAGATGTGGCAATCTTTCAGTACTTTTAACGCTTTTCCTTTTCTTTCTGAAAGGTTTTCTTCTGAAAGCTGTAGTACTGTTGATCTAGTGACTATCTAGTCTTATTAGTGAGATTCTGTTTGCTTTGAAATAGGAATTTTACAGGCACTGGTATTCAGATGCAATCCAAAGTCTATTAAAAGCAAGTACTACAAAGCTGCAGGCTAGGTAGGACCAGGGTAATGATTCCAGTGATTGGCACTCTTAATGACTTTTTCTCTGAGATCTTCTGGCTAGTATTCACTGCTTTGCTCCATACTCTCTGGCTTTTTTGCACATAACACTGCATCAGTGAAAATGAAGGAAGAAAAGGTTTTAAATTGCAGAACTATGTTTTTAATCTGACATAAATTGCTTTATGAAGCCATGGAATTTCTTATCCAAACAGGCCTGCCAAATACATGTCTTGGTGTTGGACTAGAGGCAACACATGAAGACTGAACTCCACAGGAAAGCAGAGAACTGCTTTTTTTTTATTTTTATTTTTATTTTAATGAGCGAACACTTATGTAACATGAAAGGTCTAGAGATATTAGTAGCTCTAGTGATAGAGATACTTTAAATTGTGCTTGAAAGTTACCAAACTCCTTTTGAAATCACTAAAGCTGTGTATATGAAACATGGAGTGTCATTACAAAATGAGACATCACTTTGTCTACTTGTGGCCATTCAACAGGCATTTGGTCTAAGTTTATAATCTAGACAATTTATGGAGCCAGTGGAAAGAGCCAAACACTTCCAGCAGGGAAGTCAGCCTTCCTGTGTAGGCGTCTAAACCAGGGAGGGATAAATTACCACCTAGAGATGCCTTGATGTTTCAAATGACAAGAGCACAAAATGAGTTACATAGCTTGTACCAGAAGCCAGTTCTTAGACAACTACAATTAAGTTAATCTCATTCTAAGGACCAGCACTAAATGAGAAAAAAATGTTTAAGAATCAGTGTAGTGTTCATCTAAAATGATGAAAAGATGAATATCACTCCAGTTGCCTTTTGCACCTTCTGTTTCATCTGTCTTATAATAATAACAAAGTTAGAATCATATGGTTATGTGGGGAGTCTGTTTTGAGTATCATCCACATTTCTTCTGTGAGAAAATCATACTTCTCTTTGGCCATGCAAACTACTTTATTACTCATTAATTTTATTCATACTAGAGCTTCACAAAAGCCCAGCATTACACTTCAGAGCTGCAGAGAGAAGGCTGCAGGCTTTGAAGATTTAAAGAATCTTTGAAAATATGGTCTGGTGACCCCTTTCCAGAGACCACTAGGGCCACTGGTAATCTTTGCAGATATTTCAAAAGGCTTTGGATCCATACTCCACATACTCCACCTCTCATATACATAGGTATGCATATTTCAAAAATAGTTCTGTAATATCAGAACTGAAGTAAAATTTAAATTGGCTGTACAGAGATAGTAAATCTCCCCAGACCTTCTGCTTAAACTGAGAATATAAGAGCTTCACTGTTTCTGTATTGAAATTGTCTTTGTTATTCCATGCTAGAGGGGAAAGAAAAAAAAGTGTTTAACATTCTGCAGCTGTCTACGCAATGTTGATCTGTAGCCAGAATTAATAATTCTGAAAGAATGGTGTTTGAACACATACTACAGCACAGCAGAATTAAAGGTGAAAGTTCAAGTGCTGCAATTTCAAACTATTGATCAATGGTATTTTTTGGCACCCTTGGGTTAGTCATACTGGCATATGGCAAGCAAGCAAACCATGAAGGTTAAGTATGAATCATCAGTACCAATGTAAATCACCTTCTTTAGTTTTCTTAGATTTACAAAACTTGCTGTTAGGTTGTCTTTGCCCTGTGTGCTTGGGGCGTGCATCACAGCAAAAAATATCTTGAAGACTATGTCTTCTGAGCACATCAAGTTGGAGAGAATATCAAAAAGGAAAGCCCCTTGTCCTTACCTATTTGTTTGATACCCTGAGAAAAAATAATTTACATATTACTTCTACACTTTATTATCTAAGGGAAGCCTCAGATTATCTTCCACCAGCCCCCCACCTTCTGTTGTTATTAAAAAGTCCTCTTATCCTATAGGGTTGGGTTTGTTTTTTTTTTTTATTACACCTAGAAGTTACAGAGAGAACATTGACTGATAAGCTGCGTGCTTACTAGACCTTGTTTGTTAAACATAATTTAGTTAACACTTATTTCGCAGAATTTCAAGAAGTATATTGAGCATGTTATACTAAATTGTGGTGCTAGTATGTCACTTCAGTCTTCAAGCACTGATCCCCTTTTGGACAGAGTGTAAGACATGGTTTGGGTTCATTTGTAAGAATTTCAAGCCAGATCTTACTTTTTTCAAAAGCTGACATATTTGGAGGAAAAAAATATTTTGCCTTTCTGTAGTCCCTTTCTAGCTTCATTATGAATGTTTTTTTTCATCCACAGTGTACTCTGAATCATCTACATACATTCTAAAACTGTTGCTGATTTTTGCACCAAAAAGAGATACTACTCCTTTTGTAGTAATATAGCCTGAAATAAGGTATCATAATAGCTAATAACAGGCCATGCACTTTGCACTGAATTTGTGAGGCTCCAGGACTCGGGTTTTTTAGGTTTTCTCTGTCTAAACTTTTCCTGATGTGCCTCCAACTTTGTTTTATTTGGTTTACTCGTGAGTGTAGTTTCTGTAATTGAACAGGTTTCTATGGGCAATTTGTTCTACTTTTATCTTTGTACAATATGATCGTAGTTTTATATAGATGGCAGTAAAAGGCAGTTATTCATATCGATGGGCTCATGACCGAGGGGTGGATTTATCTTTGGATGCTGTTGCACAGGTTATCCACAATTGTGACACATGCGCCACAATTAAGCAAGCTAAAAGGTTGGAACCTCTGTGGTATGAGGGGAGATGGTCAAAATATAGGTATGGGGAGGCCTGGCAAGTCGACTATATCACACTGCCTCAAACCCGCCAGGGTAAGCGCTATGTGCTTACAATGGTGGAGGCAAGAACAGGATGGCTGGAAACTTATCCTGTGCCTCATGCCACAGCCCGGAACACCACCCTGGGCCTAGAGAAACAAGTCTTGTGGAGACATGGTACACCAGAAAGAATCGAGTCAGATAACGGAACTCATTTCAAGAATAGTCTTATAAATAACTGGGCCAAAGAACATGGTACTGAATGGATATACCATATCTCCTATCATGCACCAGCCTCAGGTAAAATTGAAAGGAGGTCCTTCTAAAAAGAAGGACTTCTAAAAAAAAGACTTCTAAAAAGAAGGCTGCTCAAGTCTCCAGTGTGGAGTTACCCAATTCAAATATGCTGGTGACTCAAGATCCCTGTGCATCAGGTGTGAGTACTGGGGATGCAAACTCCAGTAATGCACGTACTGACAATGTTGTATGTGCTCAAGCTTAGAGGTGCCCTGCCTCCAGCCAGGTGGAGGAGAGGGACAACCGAATTTATTGGATTGTGTGGATTCGATGGCCTGGCACATTAGAGCCACAAAAGTATAAAGCCTTGGTCATAAATATCATGAGATATTTATAAATTTCACATGATGTTACAGCAAAGAGTAATACAGACCTGAATACCAGAAGCCCTAATAAGTGGAGTTGCAGGGTGCTGGATAGAAAAGAACAGACGCAGGATGGTAAGAGGTGGGCATAGACTGGCACCAGTAGACCATAGAGCTATAAACAACTCAGCGTTGGCTGGTTAAAGAAATGCAGACCTGGAGCTGCAAAAAATTGCATTTTGGAGTTACAAGGAGAACACAGATGTCAAGCACAGTAAAGTCACTGCATATGGATGTAACCTGGAGCAGCAGAAGTGAATCCTAGAGTGAGGAAGGAGTAATCATCAATAAGAATATCACATTCCTCCTGCTGAAAGACTCCAAATGTCAATGACTTGTTGTAGAATCCCACAACCAGATCTAAACCTCCATCCTCACAGCACAGAGGAAATGGGGAAAGGTGAGCTCATCAGGAAGAGGTAAAAAACAAATGCATGTGTAACAACTCCAAGTACAGTATTAGTGTGTCTTTATTCTGTAACAATTGATTAAGAAATAGGGATTATTACATTCTTAAGATTTCCATTATGTCAACATGAAATTATTGTCTTTTTTTAAATATATGTATAAATGGTGTGATGCCTCTTCAGCTATAAACAAGACTTGGAGCATAAAAGCTTGTGGATAAAAAAATATCTTTACTGAAGCTAAAGATAAATACCTTCCTAATTACCTACTAGTAAAAAAATCACAGGCTGTATATACAATAGTTATATGATCTGATTTCCAGGAAAGTCATTTCACCTTAGAAATATCTCATAAATTCTTTGACCATTTTTCCACTTGTTTTACCATTGTCATAATCTAGAGCTAACATATGTTGTCTTAACATAAACTTTCCACATAGTTTGGGAGAAAAATATATTTAAACATATTTTGAGTGAGTGTACTTCAGAACTGCAAATAAAAATGTTAAGATTTCATTTCAGCTAAGAAAGAGGGATGTACAGTTTTTAATTACAAAGGAACACAAGCAGGTTTGATATGCGTCTACAAGCACTTTTCAGATGCAGTTTCCATTTCAAATCCCATGTGGAAACTTTAGGGAAGTTTTTTGCTCTTCTGATTCTTTCTTAAAAAATTTTATGACTTCAGCAAAGAAGAGTTATTGACTAAAACTGCAAATGAAACCTGAGATAAATATCTCTATGCATTGAAAGTGAAAATCAGAATACTTTGCCTTTACATAGCACCAGCGGAGAGAAGGGAAGGGGAAAAAAATGGAGAGAAATGGGATAGCAATTCCTTTTTCATATACACAGAAGTTTCTTACACAGTCTTTGCACTTAAAGTAAGATAACGCCAATAGTAACAAAAAGTGGATTTTAATGGCTAAAATTGCAATTATTCATGTATTCAGTTGTTCAAGGGGGATATGTAGGCTCTGTACAGTAAAAGCTCAAATTTTAACTCATTCAAAGAACAGATGCATTCATCATAATTACATGACTACTAAAGTCTCTGATGTCAGGTGTTCAGTACCTTAACAGTTTTCTTTCTACATCAAGATATTGGGATTTCTCACATGCAGAGCTTAAGTCTGACTTTATCCTTAACTTACAAACTCAGTATGAGGATAATCACAACAGACTTTTGGTACATTTCCCTGATGAATGTGCTGACCTAGTATTTATGTATTATACCTATATCTGGAAAAATAATAATGAAATAAAATAGTAATTTAAAAATAAGTTAAAAATATGAAATAAAATAAAATGCAAAAAATCTATAAAACACTGAAAGTATTCTATCTTTTCCTTGCCAGAATTCCAAAGAGATATACCTGTGTAATGCAATCACTAGCTTTTATCCTAGGCATATAGAATTTAGAAGATACTTTTTGTCTCTATGGGGCTGTTAAAGACTATATTCTCCTAGCTCAAAAGAATATAGTTCCTAACAGTTTTATTGTTCTGCTTTAACCTTTTTACCATTTGAAAAAATAATTTATATTAATTTTTCCTTTTATTAAAATCTTTATCCTTCAGGGATTTAGCACCACAGTTCTGCTCAACTGAACCCAGACAGTGTCCTCTGCTGAAAGAGGGTCATTTCCATTGAGTTCTAGACATATACATACTTGCCTCCCTTCCTCTGTCATTCAGTAACTTGTTTCATGTAATGTAGAACAAAATCTGGAACAGATTGTTCTACTCCTGGAAGCAGCAAGGTTAGCATATATGGGTAAAAAAGTGAAATCATCTCAGGAAGAAAAAAAAGAAACTTAACCCTGAATTCCTGTACTGTGGTTACATTGTTTAACTCAAGAAGATTATACAACTGAAGAAGATGTAGGCAATTATGCACAATCAGCAATATAAAGATCTAGGTGCAACCCTCAGATAAGTACATAGACTGATGCAAGCCCCTATCTCCTACTCCAACTTCAATTTTGTGAATTCTGTTTTCACAACTGGGTAAATACTAAGTCCTGCTCAGTGCGAGGCATAAATCCTTAAATCTGTACACAAGATTCTACACAAACAGCTTTCTAGTGGCTTAAAACACTTTTTGAAAAATCCTCCAATACTTTACCAAGACCTTTAAAGTGATGGCTAAGTGACTGTCAAAAGCTCATACTATAAACGTTGCTTGAGCTGAATTCATGAAAGCCTGCTTTTCCATTCATCCATGCTGTCTTCCCCATAAATCTATAGAATCCAAAGAAATAGATTAAACACAAAAAGACTTAGAAAAGATAATAGCAATCATCTCACATTGTGTGGGAGGACTGTTGAAACTACACGTTTTATTGCAACTGATACCAAACCTCTTTCGTCGTCCCGCAGTGAACCAAACAGTTCTGTCAAAGAACAGTTTCCAGTTTTTTCCACCCTCCCACTAGGAAACAGCTATAGCCAACTGTCTCTTCTGGCTCCAACCAAAGCAATCAATAGAAACCACACAGCTTCCAGTCTCCCTAGACATTTGGAAGCCTATAGTCATTGTAACTGCCAAATTCTTCAGAGGTTAAAGCAGACTCTGAAGAATCACAGACTATCATCTGGAATATGTTTGATGTATTCTTGTATTTAAAGTATCCTGGAAGGTTGTGGTTTAAAAGGAAAAAATAAAAGAAAAGGGAAAAAAAAAAAAAAAAAAAAAGGAAAAAAAAAAAAAAGGAATAATTGGAAAGAAAAGAGTGAGGTGAGGAAAGGAAAAAAAAAAAAGCCACAAAAAGAAGACTCCAGTATCACCATTTTTCTTTCCTGTGAAGCAAGAAGTCCCTTAGGAGCACAATGGGAGCATCTTTGTCTGCTGTACTTTACAATGATACAGAAACTGAAGGTTTTATCATAAAAGATGACTCCCTAGCCTTAGCTGATACATGGCTTGAATTTTCTATCGGATACCCTGAATCATCCAGATTGCCAAAGCACAGAAGCTCTCTAACTCTGAATTGAAGGTATAATTCTAAAATGTGAGACTCCACTGAGGAAGTTTAGCACACTGGGTGTGAATCCTTGACATTCAAGCACTGCTGAGAAAAAAAACCAAAAACAAACCCTAATGTTATTTATTTACAGAGAAGAGTGAGCTGGAGTGAACTTCACCATTTTAATGCAGAGCACAAAAACCTAATTGGGGTCAAAAAGTAGATACATGACAGGACAAAGCAGAGCCCAGGAATGAGCAGTCCCAAAGATCTCATATATGAAAACATTAAAAGCATATACATCACTAAACAGATCAAGACATATTGGCACAAATTAACAACATGGGACTAGGTTTATGGGGCTTTAAACCACAGGTAAAGAAATTCCTACTCAAACTATTGCCTCATAGACAGAGGCCTGTATATTCTGTAGCTGTTCTATAGGTAATCTTCCATGAAATTCTTCCCTATAAATAAAAACTCAGAACCAAAGAGTCTGAAATAAAAGGGATCATCAGTTATTAAACTGCTATCATGAAAACTCTGACTCCTCAGGATGAAAAAGTAACTAATATTTTTTTATATAAAAAACACTGCAAAATTCTAGCATAACTGGAAGAAAATATTATAAGAAAAATTATTACCAACTGAAACTGGTTTTGAAGATCACATTGGGGCATACAGTTGTAATTCATTGGAAAAAAACAGACTAGTGTCTGAGAGGGAACAAGGAGAATGGCATATTTTGTAAGATGGAAAGCAAAGGTAAAGACTATGGTATCAAAAGAATATAATAATATGTAATCAAGATAGTCTTGTGAGAGGAAGGAGGATGTGATATACTTAGAGCATTTGATTACATTACTGAAGAGCTGAGGGTTTTCCTGCTGGAGTAGGACAGGCTAAATCCCCTTTACTTTATGGAAGGTTATGGTCAATGTTGTGTGGATCTGAAGTGTGAAGGGTAATTACCAATATCTGTCAGTCGTTCCTCTACCTCCAGTAAAAAATTCTGCTTCTCTCACCTTTTCTCAAAGCTGCAAGTGTATCTGTGACCATATGACCATATGTGTGTCTCTGGAATACATGCTCATGCCTGCTTGAAACTGCAAACAGGAATGAAAAAGCCACGTCCCCAGGGCAGTGGACTGGTCTCCAGCAGGCAGGCTGGAGTGTCCTAGGCCTAAGTAGGTGAAGAAGATAACCACGTTCTTACAACCTTTAACACTCTTCTCCAGATGAGTTTTCATCTAGCATATTTTTTTATGCCAGGCAGTTCTGTGCAGAGGGTTGAGTGCTTTACTTTCATCATTCAAGTATACCTTCTATGTCTAATCCTTTCGCTACAGCTCAAATACAGATTCTGGGGTTTTGTTTCTTTCAAGAGAAATTATATGGTTTGGAAGACTTCAGATTCCTCAAAAACTTTTCAAACTTGTCAGTCATCAGGACAAAATAACTTCTCCTATAATATAGAAAGCCTGAAAGCATCATGCATGTTACATGGGAAATCATAAACCCACTCAAGACAGTGGCAGAGATGCTGGCATGTGGGCAGAATCAAGATTTCACCATCTAGATGCAGTAATTTCATACATTTTCCATCCATTCAAAAAACCTGAAATCAACACAGAACTAATAGAGAATAAAGTAATCCATAATGAAGCAGTTTTGAGTTATTTCTTACCAAGTAGTAAGACAATGTCTCTTTTTGACTTCCAGGCAGCTGGTCATCTGTTTATTGATTCAAAAAAGTAAATGCCAACTTCAGCCTTGTAAGTACTGGATGCCTCAAGAGCCCAACAAGCCAATTACACTTGGCAGGTTTTCATACTCACTTCCCAAGTCCAAATCAGGCAAGCGAGAAAGCAAACACTAAGCCTGTTTTTTTTCTAAGAGCCAAAAAAATTTTTAGTAGGCAGAAGGTGTTTTTATAAATTATGAGTCCCTTATCTAACATGTGCAAAATACAATTGTGACTAGAGATCTGTGGATGGACCAGCAAATACTATTCAGTTTCCATTTGAGGGCAATAAGAAAATCCTTATTTCCTAAGAGTCAATAAGCTGATGGCTAACTCTATAAACAAACACCAAATGGATCATATGGAATGATTTGATTTCCATTAGATTCCATCTTCAAATATTAGTGCTGTCTGATTTTCTTCTTTTTACTTCCAAAAAACAGCAGCTGCTAGGAGATGTAGACTTTTGAGAGTGCTGCACTTTAAATCAAAAATTAGCTGATGGCAAAACCCAAAAACCAGATTTCACCTTTTAGGTGACATTCAAAGCTGCATTCCAGCAAGGAGCATTTTAGCTGCACTGGTGAAACACGGCCTAAAACTGATACTCAGGTTTCCTGAAAGTAGCAATATAAAGCATTTTAAATAATAACTTGACCTTGTACCCTGTACATTTCTCAGAGTGGGACTGAATTAGTCAAGAAAAATCCAAGCATTATTACTGTCTTTTGGAAAGATGCAGGACTGAAAACAGACTGGTCAGTCCCAAAATGGATCTGTGCAATTTCCACTGAAAACTGTAAACCATAACAAATTAGTATTAAAACCAAAAAAACAAAATAACAAAAAAAACAAAACAATAGCTTTAAAAATCTAATGTGGAAATGCATTAAACTGATGTTCTTTAATATGCTCTTGCACTGTCTACATAAAAAAAATGTTATATTCAACTGCTATATTCAACCATTATAATTCAATGGAGAAAAGATATTCTCATCACTTTTAATCATATGTCAAATTTAAAGACCATATGCAGTATGTGCACTAACTCCTTGCAAACAAAGCCACATCAGCAGTATTCAGATGTTTCTCAATATACTGGTTTACATTTAAAAGTTTCAAATATGGATTCTGAAATATGCTAAACTCCAATACCTCTGATCTAGTAAAGTACTTTAATGGCTTACTGCATAACTACAGGGGATTCCTGCATGCATTAGTGTCAAGCTCATTTATTTGTATATTTTATGTTAGGTAAATCCAGAACAAATAGCCCCTCTGAGACCCAGACACTGTATTTTCACATCTTTCTTGGATCATCACTTGGATAAAATTGTGGCTCAATGCTGAAAGTAATGATCTAAAAATCTAAACAGTATTTTTGCTTTGTTGTTTTCAGGACCATGTCTAATTAAATGTAGTGACCAGAATAGCCCAAGCTATTAGTTATTTCTCAACTCTGCAGACAACACTGTGAAGAAGAACTGCAATTTATTCTCCCTCTGACCAGCATCAACAGAACTATTTGATATATTTAAATGGTATGCCAGGGTGTTCACATTATTATGCTGTTGCTGAGCTCTAATTTGAGTAGGAAGACAAAGTAAAAAATAGCTGGTGATGTATTTCTTAGTAAAGCAATATTATTTCCTCAAGTTTTTGGTGGGAAAAAGTCACTTAGCATCAAATCTACTGCTCTGGATGCTTGAGAACTTGCTACTGTTGCAAGTAGAAGTCTATGGGTGGGGAAATGGTATCTAATAACAAAAAGGAACTAGGTAGTACAGAAAGATTTCTGTACACTTGACAGAGAAGAGGGAATTTTATGTTTCTAGAAACCCAAGATCCAAGGGAAAAAAACCACCTAGGGCATGTGTGGAAATTCCAATCTACACAGGTGTGGTTTCAGAGACTTCCCATTTTGAGCTTCTGAAATGGGTAATGATGCTGCATCTTAGAAACCACCAGGACACAAGTTTTTTCTAGATCGATCTCCCCTGAGATAGTTGGAAACAGATTTTGTACATAATGAAGGATACAGAAGCTGAAGAAAGCATGAAGATTAAGGAACTAGCTCAGTGTCTGGGAATTGTAAAGTTCTTTGTTGCTTCTGAAATAGCAATATTTTTAAAGTTACTTTCATTTTAATGTAAGTCTTAACACGGACTGTCAGCAGATATTCTGGTTTCTTGTTACCAGGGAATTATGATCCTTTCATTTAATAGCTGCTTGGCTAAAATAATTGTTTCTCTGAAGTCTTAGATATCCATTTTTGGGGTTTTTTTGTTGTTGTTGTTTTTGTTGTTTCTTTTTTTAATTATTGTGCATCTTTATGTGCATAGACTTGCATGTCTGTGTATAACCTTACAGACTTCAGTGAGAAAAATCAGAGCATTTTAAGTTTACTGTAGGTGAAGCATTCTAGAAAAGACTTCATATTCACAAAGTACATGATTTGCATAGACTTTTCTATTTTCTAAAAAATAATTATTTGGGCTATGGAAAAAAACATTCCTATGACTGAAGCTTTGCAGATAATCAAGAAGCGTGGATGAAATTGTAATTTAAATGGTTACCTATATGTACATATATATGTATGTACATGAACACATATGTAAATTCGACAGAATCAGTGTTATTCTAGTCATCATGCTTGGGGGTTTTTTTTTGTCTTCTTTGGAAAAAAAATTTAGTAAAACTCATTTCTTCTTTTTTTTTCTTCTTTGGAAAAAAAAATTGCTGTAGGCAAAATAATTAATTCAGAGATGTTTTGTTTTGGGTTTTTTTTTAATTTATTAATTAATTATTTTTAAAGTATGGTGTGAAGACCATATTGCAGAAAAATCAAATTCAGTTCAAACCTTCATATACTTACACTCTTATGACAGCACTGGATCTCAGTAGATGGGTTAAGTCTGTATTCAGAGTAACTTCTACCATAGACTGAAATCACTGTAATTTTTTTGTGCTTGTTTTGTTTTCAAGGAAGGAAACAGGAATGATGAATAATTTGACAGTGGCTTTGTCACAGTGTAAACTGGTTAGGTGTTTAAAAACAGAAGATGAACTCTTTATTCTTGTTATTTCTATTTTCTAAGATAAGAAAAAAAAAAAAAGAAAAAAAGAAAAAAAAAACCCAAAATATTATAGCCTCTGGCAAGATCTATTTATATACTCTAACAGCTGAAAGCAACAATATTTTCATTCTGAAAATTAAGTGGATTACCACAGTGGTACTGTTTAAATTATAACACATGTTTTACAGAATGGTTCAAATTTGGAAACACAGGAGACACATAATCACAGAATCATATAATCAGATGGGTTGGAAGGGACCTCTGAGATCATCAAGTCCAACCCTTGATCCACTACCACTGTGGTTACCAGACCATGGCACTGAGTGCCACATCCAGTCTCTTCTTAAAAACCTCCAGGGATGGAGAATCCACCACCTCCATGGGCAGCCCATTCCAATGCCTGATCACCCCCTCTGTAAAGAATTTCTTCCTACTATCCAACCTAAACCTCCCCTGGCAGAGCTTGAGTCCATGCCCTCTTGCCTTACTGATGGCTGCTTGGGAGCAGAGACCGACCCCACCCTGGACACCCGCTCCTTTCAGGGAGTTGTAGAAAGTGATGAGGTCTCCTCTGAGCCTCCTCTTCTCCAGGCTGAACAGCCCCAGCTCCCTCAGCCTCACCTCACAGGACTTGTGCTGGATCCCTTCACCAGCCTAGTTGCCCTCCTTTGGACCTGCTCCAGCACCTCAATCTCCTTCCTGAACTGAGGGGCCCAGAACTGGACACAGAACTCAAGGTGTGGCCTCACCAGCGCTGAGAACAGGGGCAGAATCCCTTCCTTAGACCTGCTGGCCACACTGTTCCTGATACAGGCCAGGATGCCATTGGCCTTCTTGGCCACCTGGGCACACTGCTGGCTCATGTTCAGCTTCCTGTCAATCCAGACTCCCAGGTCCCTTTCTGCCTGGCTGCTCTCAGCCACTCTGTGCCCAGCCTGGAGCTCCTCATGGGGTTGTTGTGGCCAAGTGCAGGACCCTGTTAATCTTCTATTGTTTATGTGCATGGAGACAACTCCAAGTCAGAGAAAAGAAAAACTTTAAAAGAGCTGACAGAATCTGATATATGCCCATTAAAGACTTCACTAACACATGGGAAATGAATACTAGAAAGCTAATATTGGAAAGACAAGAAGGCTTTTATGAGGCATATAATCTGTTGAATGTAGAATCACTTCTTATTGCATGCATTTTAGGAAATGGGATCAAGCTGAATGCTGCATGTGTGCTTCACAGATCTAACTCCTATTTATGAATCCCTAACTCATGAAACTACATGTAGATAACAAGCAATTTAAGCACTCCTGTGGCCAGCAAAATATGTAAAGTCAAAGTAAAAAAAAATGTATAGTCAAAGAACGTTTCTTTATTGCCATTTCTGTTGTATATATTTCTAGCTCTTAGTTTTCCTGTGCAAGATGTGCATCATTTATTTCATGTGGTAAGTCTTCAGAGTCTTAGAATTCATGATTTTTTTTTTTTTTTTTGTCAGTGCCTGAGTGGAGGAAGATATGATCAGTGTCACATATGCAGAAACTGTATGAACATAACTGGATCAAAACATGACTCACTGCATTAATATCATGCTTCTGGGCATTACAGAAGTGTCTTGGAAATTTAAATTGATTCAATCAACTCTATCAACAGTCAAAATATATTCTCAGCATAAGCTGTGTTAATGTGATACAGCAAAGTTATGAGTCTCACAGACAGTAAGAAAGTTTGAATACCTCTTTTCCATACTTTATCAACAAGTGAACAGAAGTCTGTATGAAAACATGATATGCCCTACCTTTTCTGTCTGAAAGTAAACCCTGACATATTTAGCTGAGACGTTCCAAACTCATATTGGTATAATACGAGAACAGTATTTGAACTTTTAGGGAGCCCAAGTGAAACAGACATTCTTACTTCAGAATTATATATAACAGAAATTTACCCGTAGTCATCTGTTTGTTATACTTAGAGATGGTGATACTTAACCTGATCCATGATACATTTGATAACAACAAGATCTTTACAACTACCAGTTCTATCATTTCAGCTTTTGAAAACATAACTTCTTGTTAGTGAAAACCAATAAGCCCTATTATATTCAGCTGAGGGTATTTCTTTCTATAGTTTGTTAAATTCTTATTTTCCTTTTGTTTTGAAGTAGTAAGAATAACATTGGAAATACTCACTGTGGCTGAAATAAAAAAAACAATATTTTTGCTCTTAAAAAAATTAAAATCTCAGTCATAGCTAACAGTGAAAAGAAAAATAGAAAAGAAAATGAGAAAATGGGGAAAAAAACACCATACATACAATGAAAGAAGACTGAAAAGCTTTTTGCAAAGGAAATGCTGAAAACAGGTCTAATAACTTATTTATTGGACTTGTATCTTGTATGAGTATTTTTTTGACCAGTTGAGGAAAAGTTCTTTTAAAATCAAAGGTGCTAAACTTTAGGGGTAATAACTGAGTGGTAATCAGAGGAAATTTCAAGGCTTTCTTCATAGAATATTCAAAGCTGCAATGGGACTGAAAAATTAACCATACCCAATCTTGATGGCATTATTAGATTCATGGAGCAGAAAGAGCTCCTTCATTAGTATTTTGTTAGAAGGTTATGTGCTCAGTCTCTTAACAATGTGCATCTCCTATTGTTGTAGATATATGTCAGCAATTTTTCTGAAAGAATGAAGAGAATAATTGCATTATTAATGTATACAAACATGTAATGTATATTTAATTTTAATATTGGTACATTAATCAGTATAATGGTGATAACATTAATTTTTTCTTCAACTGCTCTACTGGTTGTCTCTACTACTTATTATGAAAAGGTTAATTGCTACAGACCCTCGTCTGTTAAATTTTGAATTCTCTCTTCCTTTCCCTCTTACAACCAAGTGTTTTGATTTATTAAATTGTATCTTACAAACAGATTCAAACACCTCATCAAAACATATTCCTTACTTAAGCTGAATATAGCAAAGCACTGTGCATGCATATCAATAGTATTTCTTATAATTTACTACGTGAGTGGATACAGCTATCATATTTGTAACTACTCACAGCCAATTGCTTTGATTATGCAAGCAATGCTAAATTTTATAGACTACTATTTGAATAATTTATATTTTAGTTTTCTTCCCATCTGAAATATAGAGCAAGAAAAGATGGGGAAAACACTTAAAACCTGGACGATAGAAGGAGCAGAAGTCTGATGGAATGTCTCTTCTATAAAGAAGTAAATACAATAAATGACATGGCTGAAATTTGAGATGCCATTGTGCCATTCTACTTCGCATTGGAGAATTTATGTTG
This sequence comes from Heliangelus exortis, assembly GCF_036169615.1. Taxonomy (NCBI): domain Eukaryota; kingdom Metazoa; phylum Chordata; class Aves; order Apodiformes; family Trochilidae; genus Heliangelus; species Heliangelus exortis. Next base: position 165,644,028 of record NC_092422.1, on the reverse strand, counting down.
TTTACAGTAACGTGGAGTTTTAATTTATTACGTATCTATTCCTTCGTAGTATTCACTTTTCAGTATAAAAGAGATTAAAACTAAATAGCTCCCTGGGATATACTAGTCATCAGAAGCCCAGCCAACAAAATTCCACCTATGATGCATTGGGTTCTTTCTATTAAAAACTGTATATCATTGATGCTTCTCTCATTCATGTCATGTGCTTTCTTAAGCAGTCAAGCCTGTTAGAACAGAGGAGGTAAATATATTGTAAGGTTTTATTTGTCTTTTATTTGTCTTTTGGGTTTTATTTGTCTCTTATTTGTCTTCAGAAGGGATTGGATTTTCTGCTGGCTTAAAAGTGTCACAAAGCTTATTCTGGCTTCAGGAGCTAATGACAGCAAATAGTAGTTAGGCATTGCTGTCTACGTTGGCCAATGTAGTCTTACAGGGGGGAATGTTCCTGTTAGAAGGGGGATGGTCAAAGTAAGAGAGCAAGGAAGTGTCTGGAATACAGGAGTACAAGAAGGTGTGCTAATGAGAGTTAAAAAAAAAAAAAAAAAAAAAAAAAAGGTGTTAGGTACAGAAGACAGCTTGTTGTGCAGTTTTCAAAATTTGTTTTATTTTGGTTTTGGTTTTTTGGTTGTTTTTTTTTTTTTTTTTTTTTATTTTAAAGTATCATATAAGACTATATGAGTATCTAATGGAGACATCAGTTCAGGTTGTTTGGTGATCTCTGCCCCATGAATGAGCAGAACGATACCAGACTGCAATCAAGGGCTGTGATCTCTCACAAGCTTGGATGGTGGTTGTCTCTGCTACACATGACTAAGATTATTGCTGATTCCCCACTATTATTGGGAGAGTATATTCATTCAGGAGTAATTTAAGAACAAACTCTCTGCCCCTTTGTAGTAAATGTTCCATTAGAAGATAGTTTGTCTGTAGTTGTCTTAAAAAGAATTGCAGTGTCTCTCTTATAATTTGCATCCAATGCCTCAGGCTGTTATGAAACAGCTCAAATCGGTTGTATGAAAGTCAGATTCATAGCATGTATATTATGTTATTTTTAACAGTAGCAATATAAGTTTTACAAAAGCTGATTGAAAGTTTTCTTTTCCAGTGTTAAAAATTAAAAAAAAAAACCTGGGGAGTAAGGAGGGCAGAAAAAGTTCAGTTCAGAAGAACTATCAGAGCTTCTAGCAAAAGGGAAATACTAAATTTGACAGGAAAAGTGTATGATTATTTTTATTTTTTTTTAACTTTTTTTCCTTCATTCTGAAAAATTATGCTCAGTCATCCAGATGAAATTCATGCCAGAGTACCATCACTTTCAATTGCAACATTGTCATGGGCTTCCAAGCATCCAACTTCCCAATTTTTTCGAGTCTTTCTGAGCTCTTCAAAGCAGACTCATAGTTAATGATGATCTTATTGAGCTGCACTTTTTGATTTCGGTTTTGTTTTGTTTTTTTCTTGGGGGGGAGGGGTGTGTTGTTGAATGAAAAGAACTTTGTCTGTATAGAATTACACACTTAGAAATTATTCAATTTTTTTATATAGTCTTATGTATCATTCTTGGCTAATACTTGACAAGAGTCAAACATGGAAATCCTATGTTGCAGCGAACCCTTCTCTCAGGGACACGGCTCTTCTCAGGAGCTCTCTCACCATCTCTCTCCCCAAGCATCTCTCTGCTTCTGGGAGCATGCCTTTTATTTTGCCCTTCAGCCCCGCCCATTTCTGGCTGGGGCAGGCCCTAATTATTGGGCACAGCTGGGCCTAAGCTCCCAGTTCATTATCGGCGACACCTGGTGACTTGTGGTTCTCACTACAATCCTATCCAAATTTTTTCTTCCTTGTATACATAAAACTTTAGTCTTTGAAAGCAGCACATGCTTCAGGTAATACTTGAGAAATGAAATAAAACTAAGAAATTAATATTGCTAAGATTAGAAAAGTCGATACATTTTCTACCTAGAAGGTTTATCTATATCTTTGCCTCCTGAAACTTACTCACACAAACACATTTTTTTGGACAGATACATGTAGTACTTGTAATAATTACAGGTCCCTTGCTGCTGGATCACATATTTAGATTTTTATTCACACATTTTTTATTTTTAAGTGAAGATTAATTCAAGTGATAAATGCATGTGTGCCCTCACATCAAATAGGTGATAGAGGAATGATGGTGAAAGCAGTATTTTCTATTTCTGCATGGCTACAGCAACTATGTTAAGCCCCTATGCACTCCTCAGTGCACTGTTGTTTCAGGTGAATAGAATGGTCTATATTTTAATTATTTTATAGTTCTTATTCAAACATAATTCTTTCACACTGCAGTTCAATGCATTGCAAAGTGCAGCATGGAGTGTGATCTAGCCACCAGCCCTAGCAACACTGATAGGAGTTTCTGGGTTCAGAAAGGGACTTTGCTATTGTTCTAGGTAGTTGTAGCAGTTAACATCATCAAATAAACAGAGAATTATAAAGGATTTGAATCTAAAGAAATTGGAAGACCATTTTATTAAGTGCAGAATACTCATTTTTATACTTCCGGATTCAAGTCTTTAGGTTTAAGTTGCATATCTGAAACTACCCTGAAAATTATGCAATTTTTGCTTTTGCAGAAGAGGAATAAGGAGTTAAATTTAGGCAGCCCCTGGGCTGCAAAACTACCAATTGAAAACCTGCAGTAAGCTTTATAAAAATTAATAAAACCTAGTAAGAAGTGCAGCCAAGGCCAAAGATGCATAAGTAATGAATAATAAGTTTCTATAAAATACTGTTCCTTTTTTTAAAAAAAGTATTTTCAATCAAAAAATAGTAGTTGTAAGTAAAACCTGAAAAGACAGCAGACATATTTGTAATTGAAACATTCACCTAATGCATTTGTTAGAAACATTTACAGATTCTTAAAAAACACCAAACACATTTATAGTGTAGCAAAATGAGCAATGTCTTGTAGTTTGGAAAGCTGAGCATGTGGAAGTAGGTGGAAACTTCGTTAGACAGTATGAAGTGTTTCTCTGCATTGTAGAAACACGCAATATATTTCTTCCCAATAGGGAAACACTTTGTCATTCTAGAATATTTTACATATTTTTTTACCTTCTTTAGGATAACAACCTCAATGTAGGCTACTCAATATCAGTCAGTATAAAGAAAAGACACAGATTCAATGGCAGGACCACTTGGCTGATAAGGAACTGTTTGGATAGTCTCACTCAAAGAGTTGTGGTCAATGACTCAATGTCCAAATGGAGACAGAAGGTGACTGGCATTCCTCAAGGGTCTATACTGGGACCAGTGTTATTTAATATCTTAGTTAATGACAAGTTTGCCGATGACACCAAGCTGTGTGTTCAACATGTGGGAGGGGAGGGAGGCCACCCAGAGGAGCCCTGACAGGCTTGAGAGGTATGCCCATAACAACCTCCTGAAGTTCAATACGGCCAATTCTTTCATGTGAAGGTGGTGAGACACTGGAACAGGTTGCCCAGAGGAATTGTGGATGCCCCCTCTCTGGAGGTATTCAAGGCCCAGCTGGATAGGGCTGTGAGAAACTTGGTCGTGTGGTAGGTGCCCCTGTCCATACATGGGAATTGGAACTAGGATATCTTAAAGGTCCCTTCCAAACCAAATTATTCCATGACTAAGCACAATTTTAGGCTTGAAGCTTCCAACAAGCTTCTATTGGAAATGCCTACCTATCAAGCATTTATTCTCAGTGGAATGAGGATGAGTATTGTCTGCCATGTAGCCTCCAAGAATTTCTTTCCACCTGTTCTTTAGACAGCTTAATCATTCTTTGGACATGCTGAAAATATAGAGCTTGTTTAGGGCTCTCAGTTCATTTCATCAGCTACTTTGCATCATTAAGCGTACTCCAAGTCAGCAAGTTAATTAAAGGAAAAGCAGCCAACAAATAAGAATTAGGAACGCCCCCCCCCCCCAATAAAAAACCACCCAAAAATAAAAATAAAAATAAAAAAAAACCCAAAAAAAACCCCCAAAAAAACAAAAAAAAAAAAACAAAACAAAAAAACCCCAAACAAACAACAAAAAAAACCACAAAAAACCACAACCCCCCCCCCCCCAAAAAAAAAAACATACAACAAAAAACATACAACACTTTAGTAACTGGACATTTTCAGGTACAAATCTTGTTAAACAAATTTTTGAAAGTGGGTTGGACTGTCCCACTGAAACGAGGGTTTTATACTTAAGATCTTAAGACTTGGGAATCAGATACAAATTCTCAGAACAGCAAAGTCTTAACTGATCTTCAATATAACCTTACATTCTTAACCTTTCTTTTTGTTAATTAAATAAACAGTTGAGGAATTACTGAAAAGACAGAACACATAAGAAAAATTATATTTTCCTATTTCCAGTATAGCTGGTCCATTCAGCTAATAATAAAAATTTAAAATTCTTGCAAATCTCTTGTTTGATATGCTAGTTTATTTTTGATCATAATAGAAACGGAAATCATCATAGGCTTTCTCTATGTTATTTTTGTATCTTTTTTTCCTTACTAATTTCTTTGTAAAACCTCTCATATATACATATGCTACTTATGACTGAAATCAAGCAAGCCCTATTATTTTCAAAACTATTTTCAAAAGTAGCAGCAGCATGAGCTAGAATGCAAATGACTCAAATCGTCCATGGTTGTCCTACCCAGCACTTGGGCCACTGTGAAGTATGAGGATGCAGAGCTGTATTTATGAACCTGAGGTTTTCTCTTAATAGCTAGTGCTTTAAAAAAGGGAAAAAAGCTAGCTCCATTCAACACAGTTTGATTGTTAGCCTTGTTCAACAGTGTACTGGTTTTTATCTTTTGCACGTTACCTTTCTTGGAAAAAGCATTTTTTTACAAATGATCCTATTACTTTAATAGTCTTCATTTACATTCTGAATTTTTGTTGTGTCAGTTATCTGATCTCATTTAAGTGGTGAAACCTGTGGACCTCATGGCTATTTCAATGTGATGCCTTTCATGCTGTAATTGAGAGGAGTCTCCGATGAATAAAATAAATGCTTTCAGAGGAATCTCAAGCCCTCAACAGACATCAGCTAAAATGTTAAGAGTGTCTCAAATTCCCTCTGGTACTATATTTTCTAACCATGAAAGAAATGTCATTATTGTAAATTCCCAGCCTTTGTCTGAAAATCTTGTACCAGTTCCCCTGAGCGCCAGTTCAGTTAATTAATTCAAACAATTTCCCCTCTAATCTCTAAAACATTTTCATATTTAAGACAATAAATGAGACACTTCAGGGGCTCATTCGTTGTTGGTCATTAATATGCCATGGAATTAAAAGAATTATTGCTGGCCTTCAGTGACATGAATAATTTTCATATGGTTTGGACCCATATAAGGTTAAAGTTATGACCTCTCAGTGCTCTGAGGAAATGAATTTAATGAAATCCTTTAAATAGGACTTGCCACTCCTTTGTCATTCTTGATATCTAATTTGATACTTAACCACATGATTTATGACAATTTTGCAATCATATTATTTAACGATAACTTTAAAATTAGTAATTAATTTAGCTGGGGATTGATTGCATTTCTCTTGAACCAGTGCATAAGGTTAATGCAATAGGAGTCTGATGGGTCTGGTAACTTTGACAGTAATTGGTTATTATGTTACATGTTAAGATAAGGAGTCAGCAATTGAGAATCCCCATGAGATTTCCAGGAGACGGAGCTGTGTGTTTGCAAATGTCTTTTCCTCCTTTCAAACACTTGGTTTAAATTCATAACAGAGTTATTTTTGACCTTCACAATGATGTTTCTTTCATAGGGCTTAGTTCTAACTAACATACAATATCAGATTATATCCATACAGGAAAATAATTCTCTTATAGGGAGATCAACAAAGCAATTACAGATTTCCTTTTTGTACTCAAATATAGTATTTCAGTGTAACTGTCAAAACAACATGCTGCCACCATAGAAAGCTGTCTGTTTCTTGAAACTATCTGATGTTTACATTAAAAATCTCACACTAAAGTCCAAAATAAATCAATATTTTTGGTCAGTAGTTAGTAGAAACCCTTTCTATAATTTTTAATTTTATAATTCATAATTATAGAAACCTTACTAACTTGTAAATAATTAGTTGCACTGATATGCTGTCAAAACTGATCTCTAAACTTAAGAGAACAAAATGAATATTTGTGTGCTTATTACCTCTTTTTATGATTAACTCATACCTATGGATAAGTGTATGTAAAGTGTTAGCACATAGATTAAATTATTTTTGAGAATAAACAAATAGAGAATATAATAGATAAGGATAGTACTTTTGAATCAAATATATTGTCCAAGATTCTTTTCATTTGGTTTTCCTTGGAAGCCAAACCATTAGAAAGCTTTTAGAGTTTATGAATTGATTTACCACAATCACTGAGCTCTGTAAAGATACAGCACCTTATAAGTATACATGAAAAAAAATGTGTACAGGGTGCAGATATGTATTTTGATGGCTATATGAGAATAGGTTTTTTTATCTAAATTCTTGCAAATTTCTGAAATATTTGTAGATAAGATGTTCATGTGATTACAAGATGGAATAACACTGAAGTCCATGTTCAAATGCTTTGGAAATAGAGAGGAAAAGGAGCAACCAAATAAACTGTCATGAAGGACAAGCACCTTATTTGGGCATTTTCCACCTATCTGGAACCAAATGACCAAACATCTAAATATGATTGCCAGTCTTTGCTTAAAGTTGGTCTTAAGTCTTTGAATATCAAGAGTACAGGAAAGTTGAATTGATTTTCACTGTCAGAGTTGTCTGAGGAAAACTGCATGATATCAGTTTTGAACTAGTGCTTTCCTGTTTGCTAGGATGAGCCACACCCTATTCTAGTAGCATCTAATTGCAACACAAAATTGCAAATATACTTAAGATTAGGGGTTTATGTACCTAGTAGAATGTTTTTCCCCTTTTCCTTCTCTGATAAAATTATTCTGTGACAAAATATTGAATACTGGTGAGCACGTCGAAGCAGGTAGGAGAATAGTAATTTTATTGAAATACAAATCACAACACGGTTGAAGGTGAAAGCTACAGTTTAATTCTTTTAGAAATATCCCCAGGTGGATCTAGATCACTGCTTGCCTCTGCCATGAGCACCTGGCTTGAAATGTACAAATGCAATATTACTGTAAAACACTGAAAGAAAAAAGAGTGGTCTGTCTATAATGAAAAAATTCAATCCAGAGCAGGTCTACCTGCCAGTTCAAGTATGTTTCCCATGGATATATATAGAATCATAAATATAAAGGTAACATCTGACCAACCTATCCTGAACATGATTAATCATCTAATAAGGGAATCCAAATATAAAATTTATATGTAATATGTGTAGTTAAAAAACTATATCCTTATCTAAACATGGTTTTAATATTTCCATCATAAAGACAACTGAGAAAAATGCTTAAGTGCTTTAAGATTTTGCCACCATCCTCAACAAGAGTTATACTAATTTTTTTTACACTTCTTTATGAGTCTTGACAGACATACCATCTCTTCACTTCATGTTTGAAAATCCTAGCATCATTAAAGAAAATTAAAACAGATTAAAAGAGCTATATTAAGGATGAAAAGTCTTTATTAACCTACCATAAAGTATGCTATTGTTTTTCCTTCAGTCAGTATTTTATTCTAAGTGCATACATCGCCCACTGTGTTCCAGAATATTAATACTCTTGTGGAAGTAAATGTATTCTCATCCTTAGATCTTCAACTCCCTACAGTATTACATTTTATTTCTTGGCTTATGCCTCATGCTTTTCTGTAAAGACATAAAGTAGAATTTGCAACCTCAAATGATATTTCTTGATCCAGAAGGCTGCAGCCAAAATATGGCAAACAAGCAACTGCTGCTGCTACTCAGCAGTGTTTCAGAGGAATCTATTATTAATTCACTGAGACTGTAGATAATAGATTATAAAAAAAGAGTATTTTCTTTTCTCTTCTTCTGCCTCATTTGGATGGTAAACTTGTAGAATTTCTAAGTCTGTTAGATTCCTAAGATTGAAGAAAAAAGTCAGCGCCACAGAGTTATTGCAGACTTTCAAAATGAAACTAAGTGTAGAAGATCTGGGCTAAATATCATTCAAAAATACTCAAAATGTCCAGACTGTTAAACGTAGGACATTCTTTCAAAGCAAGGGTTAAAGATCCCATTACAGAAATAATTTATTTTGCACGGGATAGTTTACACAAGGATACAGAAGCAATTCTAAATTGGGAAGATATATAGAGAGGCACTAGATATTGTCCATGTTAAACTTATAACTTTCTCATTTATAACATATAGTTAATAAAAAATTCAAGTACACCCATGAGTAAGGAAATCCATCAAAGTTTGTAAAGGATAACTGGCATCTTCATAGCAACACCCAAAACAAATTTGTAGTTATATATTTTGGTGTTTTAAACTGAAATAAATTCTTTTGGGCAAAGTCTAGAAAGTTTTTTCTCCATTACTGCATGAATAGAAAGCAAAATATCTACTTTAGTCCTCAGCAATCTAGTTTCTCTCCCTGTTATGTTTGTTGCCTTTACTATTCCCTGTTTAGGTTTCTGCATCACAAGCACTCAGTCAAATGCAATATTCCCATTTTCTCAAAACATTTCAAAATTAATTTTCTGCAAGATGTTCAGCTAATTATGAAGAAGGTTGTCAACTTCTGTTAAGGTTGAATGAAGAAGAGTGAAACTGTGTGTTCATTCACCTGCATCCAGTCAAATTCCACAGAGAAACTTGGCTCTGACATAATAGACAAACTGGGAGGGCTAAGAAAAAATAGGTGGAACCTATTTACTGAAATACCTCTTTGGTTCATCAGAAGACATTTAGTCTAGCCTTAGTCTAGCTAACTATTTACCAGTGGACACCAGAAGCAGAAATCTGTCCCTCATCAGCTGGAAGACTAGTTATCCTGTAGACCACAGAGGAAATGAAAAACATTTGTGAAGGGAGAATCAGAATCATCAAAAGGATTTAGGCTGTGAAATCAATGCACTGATTAGCTATCTTGCCCATATGACCCAATAGTTGCATGGCTGTCCCTTCTACCTGCCTCTGCTCCAAAAAAGCTTGTTCTATAGCTGAATACACATATGGGTGAGCAATCGTGCCACTGCAAATCATTTGGTGTGACCTTGACTGGAGCAGTGGTCTGAAACTGTCTCCTGCCTTCCCAGATAATCAGATACTGGGATGCCTATTCCTGAATGAATTTCTATTCTGTTCTTGAAAATGTTCTGATCTGTATTTATATAAAAAGAAAAAAGAAAAGAGGATGAAATGGGAATGGAGCCAGACCCACACATGATTACACTAGCCTCCATTTTCCCCAGCTTTATGATTTTTAAATTACTATGATTCTATGTATTTTAAGCAAAAAATAAAGCTGTGTTAGGTAGCTACCTTGAGATCAGAGTTAATAATTGTGAATAAAATCCTAAGTTATGTATTTTATTCTGGTCTAAGAAGTCCTCTTGCACAAGTTTTATTAGTCCCTGTTGCTTTGGTTGAGATGAAAACCCACATTGTATCTCATGTTACTTGTACTTTGTCAAAAGCACAAAAAATTTCATGCATAATGTAAAGAGGAGGAAGAAATTAATACAATTACTTACAATTCTTCAATTCAGAATGTGCTTTTACAAGACAACAGAGAAGCAATCTTTGGCCTAAGGTCTGACTTCCAAGTGTCAAAGTCTACTGACCAACTGAGGGCAATATATTCTATTAGTTCCAAACATCTTTTTACATCGAAAATGTTTATCCAGTTTATGTAACAAATTTGTTTATCAAATTCTCTACATTCTCATTTACATTATGCATTAGACATGGTTTGCAGGGTTTCTTTCAATTTACATAATACACTTTTAGTTCTTTCTCTCAGCAGCTTTAAACTCCCATATTGATTCTACTGTTTTTGTAAGCCCTGTAACACTATGTGTACCTTCTTCTTACAGGGACTCTGTTGAAAGTGAAGATGCTAACCTATCATCTGAGAAGTGTTTACTGGGTTCTTTGAAGAAGATAAAATTCTTTCATCTACAACATTGGTATAAATACCAAAAAAGGTCTAATATCACTCTCCTTTTTTGTTCTTCTTAAGTATCACAAGCATCCTTGTGAAGGTCACTTGTATTGCCCCTAGCACAGGATGTCTTTTTGATTCAGGAATAGGTTTTTAAATATATCAAGTATTTTTGCTTGGACCATTCACCCAAACTACAAGTGCTTTCTGTCAGATAACCAGCAGTATTACTGTGACATCATTTTGCTAATATGCAAAGGGCAGTATATTATCCTATTTTCTTGATTGAAGACTCAGACACCTAACTGAGTTGATCACAGTAGCTGCTTATTTCTGTCTTTTCTTCATTTCCATCTTTTAAACATTCAGCTTCTGGTAAGTTGTTTTCCTGACTTCTTTTTTAAATCACCATTTGTTTTCCAGAAAAAAAAAAAGAAAAAAAAAAAACAGGGGGGAAGGGGTTTATTCTATTGTATTATATTATTATATTATAAATAATGAATAAGGGTATATATCAAGATATAATAATATCAAGAATATCAAGGTTAAATTACTAAATATTTCTTTCTTTACTCTTCTTTACTACATCCTGTGACCTATCTCTCATGCCTGGGATTCCCCCTGAGGGTACCCAAATGATGACAGCCCCCTTGAACCATTCGTTACCACTAAATCAGATTAAGGTGAAATGACACTCAAGATCTGCACCTGAACACAGGACTTAATTAGAACAATAGAAGGAATAAAAGCAGAAAAGATGATATTTCGATTACTATTTACATTCAGGCTGTGCCATTACAAAGGCTGACTATTTAGATTATTTATATATGACATATACAAAGTCCACAATACATTGATGTTAATGCTGTGCAACCTGGGGAAAAACTGTGGTTATTTAATGTTTTTAGGAAAGAGAAGGAGAAAGATAAAGTGAGAGAGCAAGAGAAGAAATGATAAGAGAGAGAGAGAACAGAAAATCACCAGTCCCGGATCCAGCGTTGGGCCAGCTAACAGGGGAGGGTTGGTGTCAAAGAAAGTCTCCAAGTCCAGACCTGCAGCCCCTCATTTTATAGGTTTGTCTTCTTTGCTTCATAACGAGTAAGTGTGGCTGAGTCATAATGACTGAGCAGCCAGAAAAGACTCCAGCCTCTTCTGCTACTTAATGGTTTTCATCCTCAATTTTATCATTATCATGACTTAGGCCCTTATTGCAGACTTGCAAACCCTTATTTTAGTCTTCTTCCTCTCCAGTAATCCCTTTGGAAATGCTAATGAGGATTTGTTTGGGGGTTTGCAACAGAGGCTTGGCATCAGTCCCTTCAGACCAGTTCTATCAGACTGCTAAGAGTCTTCTTTCTACCTTTTGCTATTCCAGTCTGCTTATATCACTTTCCATCTCTGTATCATTTCATCTAGCAATATATTTTGTCTGTCTTGTAGAGCTTTCTCTTTAAAGATTCTTCACAAATAGATTCTGTGACACTTCATTGGGATTCTTTTGTCTTTGATAATTTTACATGCTATTCAAATTTTTGTATCTTTTCTGACAAAAGAGTAAAAATTTACATTATTTCTTGTGTTTCCTTTGCAGTCTGTATCTATAATAAGAAATATATATATATATGTTTCATATTAAACCAGCTTGTGTTTTTCAATAGTGAACTTAACAGCTCCAGTGTTTTTCTGCATATTAGAAAGCTGTTAGGAAAACAGTTTGGCAAGCCAAAAATCTCCTGTAGTTTTAATCTATAACTCACTGTTAGATCATGTAGATATTATTCATGGAACAAAACTCAAAGGGGACACCTGCCTCTCTGGATGCATCTCTTGCAGAGATACATGGTTGCCATCAAGATATTCATATCCCACCATGTATCTCTGCAAGAGTTTGAATTCTCTAATCCCTAACTATAACTTTAAGTAGCTTAGTCCTATAAGTATATAGGAAAACATGAATTTAATATCATCCCACCTACTGGAATATACAATCCCCAGTAAATTCCTTCTTTCATTTCCTATTGACCAGTATTTATGGATTTCTATTCAGTTTGAAGTCTTTTGTGAATTCTGCTTTTTGACACAAAAAAAGATTCCTTCAGGGTGCTCCACAGGTACTTTTTGCAGAAAAACACATTGATGACAAGCACCACACGACTTCCATGCATTTACCTCACACTCATTCTTCTTGAAATACTGGAGTATGGGCCATGCTATAATTTCTACCCAGACACAAACTCTTTGGAAGGGAGAAATGGCTAAAATTTTCCTTCTTGTAGGGAATATTACAAACAAACATGTCAAAGGGTCCTGTATCATTAAGTATTATCCTATTATCTTTACTGCATGAACACACTGCATCTGTATAACACTAGAACATAGTAGTGCAAGCTCTTAAGAAGATAAATAATACCATAATTTATATTTCTGTTGAGCAAAAAAAGAGTGACATCATGTTTCTCTTAGCCAAAGGGAATTCTGGATAAACCAGAGAAACAAAGAGGAGGACTGGAGAACTTAGTGATAAGGGAACACAAAATGACTGTTATTTTTTTATTTATTACTATTTTAAAATATTTGGCTGAACATGTGTATTTCGTGATAGTGTGGTTCAGTCTTCATAGAAGCATTTTCATATCCTCAGTCCTCCAAGGCTACACATTTATTCAAGTTAAAAACAACAACTTCAATATATCTGTGATCTAAGTAACTGCAAAAGGAAGAGATAATTTTGTACTTTCACCAGGATTAACTAACGTTTCCCCAGTAATACTTATTTACATTCCTTCAGGGAATGTTTCAAATTGACCCTTCTCTCATAAAGCAAAGAAATAGATGTGAGAAATAAGCTTTATTGTGTCATCACAGCAATATAGTCAACATGCTGTCAACATTTTTTTCCTGCAGGACAATTATTCCATCAATTTTCTTCATTAACAAGGAACAGGATACATTAAATATGAAGGAAAGGGGGTGGAAATAGCGGGCAAATGCTCATAACTACTGAAGTATGTTGTGTGTTTATGAATCAGGAGGCATAATACAGATCTATAAATATAAATTTAGATACAATTCTGTTGTATACAATCAAAACACCTGACTCAGATCTGGGAGCAGAGCTCAAAATTAAATAGCAAAGCTAGCTCTTGGCAATGTACATAGTGAAATGCTAACAACACATTTATGTGATGCTTCATTTCTCAAGAACAAGAGCAGTGACCAGTTCTAGAACATCAGTTTTTACAAATAGTGACTTCAGAGTTGTGTATATCCAGAGATATTGCCACATGCTCAGCTGGAAATAAACATAATGCCACATATACAGTAAAGTGGAATGCCAGTAAAGATTGTATTTTTACCCAGAACTGTTGCAATATATAGAATGAAATTTTTATATTGAAAAGTAAACACTGAAGTGATGTGTGAGGACAGTGTCATGTTTGTATAGCTTAGTCATACTCAACATATGCAGTTGTAATGCAGTTAAATTTATTCTACCATCCTGATCATATTTAATGGCAGCAAACCATAGTCAATACCTGTCTTTCTGAGAACATGGAACAAGTAAGCATTCTGTATTATTTTTTTTTTTTATTCTTAAAGAGCTGACACAATCATTATAGATTACTTCATCCATCCAAATTATCAGAACCAAGATTTCAACTTTCTGTCTGAAACAAAGGATTTGGGCTACATATTATATAGGAAACAAGATTAAAATTTTATTTATGAAAATCTAGGATAGGGAATCTAGTTTTTGAAATGTCCATGGTGCAGTGCTGGCTTACAGAGTTGGACACACTAAAATGGGAAAAAATCCATTATTTTACAAATGCAATTAATGCAAACTAATTGTATTTTTTAAACCAAAGGTAGAACAATTGTTCACAACCCTGGCTGGATCATCCTGTTACTGCACCAGCCATGTGCCTTATCCTTCCTACCCCACCAGGTCTGAGCTCAGCCATACTCCCACTAAACTGCCTTGGCCTCATGGAGCAGTGGGGGATCTAGGGAGCCCTGGCACCATCAAGCCTGTCCCTGAGCCCCAGGATGGATTTTTTTGACCAGTGTCCATCTCTGAGGGTACTCCCTGAGCTTGGCCCTTGGCACCCAGTCCCATGCCACCATTCACCTCGTTGCACCATGACAGACCCTCAGCACTTGGGTATGGCAGCCCCCATCAACCGACAGTGTCCTGGTTGTGTAGGCAGGAACAGTATTCCCCTTCTCAGCATTGCCAAAAGTTGCCTGTCTTAACTCGTTGGCTTTTTTTATTTATTTCCTAAATATATTAAGTTTAGCAATATTCTTCATGCCAAGAATATATGCTAAATTTCTATTATATGTCAATGAACTACTGTTTTAATAAATGTATGCTGTTAACATTTATTAATTAGCATAATTAATGTATGCTGTTAATTATTGTATTATAAATTTCTTTTCAATTTTTATACTTTAAATCAACCATTAAGTTATTTAATATTATGTTAAAATTTATTACTTGTATTTTCCTTTGGTTTTGTCTGATTTTATTTCATTTGCAGGAGGACTATTATATTTTTGTGGGGCATTCGGGATCCCTTTCACTGAGTTATTTTATTTGTTAACTTAAGTTGAAGCGAAGTCCTTGTACTAGAGCACAATCTCTAGTGCTTTGCTGATTTCATAAAATAGATCCCAAATTTAAAAATGTAGCAAAAAAGTAAGGCACGGAATTTTCAGTTCAAAAAAAATTAGCATGTGCATGAACCAAAGCAGACATTTGAAAGTAGTTATGCCATAATTATAAATTAAACCTTCTGCTGTTGCAAGATGACACAACTTTACCCCCAAAAAGGCTGTTTCATTACCTTCTTCTCATCAGAAAAATAACATCATAATGGGGTGTTTTCAAATTATTGTAAACTTCTCTTTAGGTTCAGAACCAACCTGAAAATTCTACACAAGTGGCAGAGAGGATTGCATGTATCTAACCAGTGATGGCTGATTTTTCATTGTGAAAACCCCAGGTATGAAAATTTACAAAGTCCAGATTCAGGTGGAATCTTTAGAGTACATTGTTGACACGAGAAGAGTCAGGGCATGCAGAAAGAATGACTGTGCTTGAGGTATTTGATGATGTAGAGTAAGGACAAACATTGTCTGACACATACATAGGAAGCATGAACCATGGTGTAGTATGAGAACCACTGCTAATTCCTGAACACCATTTGTCACTGTCCTCCTTTGAAAGACCTGGCAATTCATTCCTACCTCCTGTTAAAATATTTTACTTAATTCTTTACACCAGTAGGTATATATCCTCAGTCCTCTGTTAGTTCTGTTTAAGTTTCTTAAAAGGCTTTGGTTACAGAATCTAGCAAAAAAAATGCCTGAAATCCAAGTACATGAACAACTTAGTATTTCCCGATCTCCTAAAAAAAAAAACCAACAAAAAGTAATCGAGAAGTTTTTAAAGTTAGAGTTTTTACCAGCATGTTAAGTTAAGTAAGTTCATTCAGAAATGTTTCTCTGTACCAAAATGCATAGCAACATGGAAATATGTCCCTGGAGAAATTGGTACGGTTCCTATATTATGGAATATATCCTCAGAAATATCCCACTGAACACTAGAAATAGTTATCTGCCTTATCAAAGGCACAAATCTAGGCATTTTAGCCAACTAACAGCTAAGAAAATATTTTAGGCACTATAAGCAATGTTTAGAGCAAAAAAAAGTGCAATAGTTAAACACTAAGCTTTCAATAAAGTTGCTAAAGTAAAAAACTTGGAAGCTGTTTTCTAAACCATTTCTGAGTTCATGAAGATGGAAATTTAAAAAAAACCAAAAGTGACAGGTCTCTAAAATGCTCAAAGCAAGATAAAATTTATTCCTTACCAGCTGGGTTATAAACAAATGCAGAAGGGTTTTCATGTAAGACCTCTTGAAACATATGAATTTTTCTGTTATTCTGTAAACCTGTCCAGAGTTAAGGTTCAGCAAACTTTTATAATAATAGGTTTTTAATGCTAGTGTTGTTCAAGGTATACAAGTGATACTGCTTCATAAACTTGGTCCTTTTCCTCCACAGATGTTATGATTTTCTTACAGCAACATTTCAGAGCAAAATAAGATCTATGCCTCTCTTAAAAGACTAATTTGTAAGGGACTGCAACTGAGTAAAGACCAATCGTAAAACATCCTCTCTGTGATATTTGGGATCTTATAGTTCCAATAGGCAGAAGTGAAATTAAAGGTAATCATCATACCTTAAATACTGGACTATGAAACATTTACCTCTGCAATTATTCACAAAAGTCAATAATGTTAGAAAGTATTAATAAGAGTAGATCATAATGAGTAAACATTCACAATCTGCCTCTGTGTAAGAAGGTGTTCTGTCCCTTAAGGAATATGAACGACCCATTTAATTAATCTTAGTTGTACAATGACAAAGTGACTGTGATATATACTAGCAAAACATTTACATTCAGGTCAAGGTCAGGACCCAATGGCTTTGCACTTAATCATATATTTCTCTCCAGATTTTGCTGAGTGCAAAAATAACCAAAGACCCAAATTGCTTTACCTGTGCAGATATGTCTAGAATGACAGAGCAGGTTTCTGTGCTATGGCTGAAGAGAGTATTCAGAGCACAGTGAGCATCACTGATGTTTTGAAGCCAAGACTAAACACATTCAGTTGAAGCTTTCTTCAGATTGTAAGAATTCCTCCTATGCACTAAATTGTCCAGGAGGAAATATAAGCCTTATTTCCTAATCATAATTCTGTTGATTATTAAAAAAATAATAATAAATAAAAATTCACTTAGTCTTTAATTACTTTTCACGTTAGTAAGGTGAATACATTTTATGCCCCTGAGTTTTCTGTACATTGCCACTCTAACTGCTTGTTCTTGTGATTTTCTAAGCATAGATTATGCTACTTCTTATGCCAAATAACAGGGACAATAGACAAAGGTGGAGAACAAGTGGAATAGGTAGACATGAGTTGTTTAGTCTGGAATCAATGAAAAATTTACATTCCTTACAAGAGCAAGGTAATAATGCTGTCTGTCCTTTAGGACAGTGGAAAAAAAAACATCTTCCAAACTTACTACTGAAAGAGGTTTGTACTAGGCTGTCCAAGTCAAATTGGAAAATGTCATGTTCCTAAAGTGAAAAGCAGCTTTTAATGTGGAAAATATGCTGTCTTGACTCATGATTCCAGTCAAAAGTAACAAAGAAAATAATTGCCCAAACATGGGTTTGTAATTATGTTCTTAAAAGCTTTCAAAACTACATAGTGTTTATTGCAATAAGTCACACTATGAAACCATATCCTAAAAAAAAAAAAAAAGTTATATAAACATGTTGCTTTCTTTAGGAATTTATTTCTTTAGGGTGTTTATGTTTCTGTGTCCAAACGAAAGGAAGTCACAGAGAATCCAAATCAACAGATGTATTTAAAAATATGACTTCTTAGGCACTTGGATTGCAACAAAATTTATTATGTAGTGAAAAATTATTATTATTATAATAAGTGAAAAATTATATATATATATATATGTGAAAAATTATTATTATTGTGAATGTCACGTTAAATTCTAAACAATGAGAAAACGGGCTCACCATTTTGATCAAATTAAATGACTTCTCTGTCCCAAAAGTACTTCTCAATTCTCAAATAAGAACAAGTTAAAGAAATCAAAACCAACTGACTGAGCTCTAGTATTTTGTCATAATTGCAGTTTCCAGCACCATTAAGAGCCATTTTCAAAGAGATACGTACAAAAGTTTTCACATATGTCCTGTCGAACCTGTCATCTCTTGCACGCGTAGATTCATGAAATTACAAAAATGTTGGTTCTAAGGCACCTGTGGAAGTCAAGTCCAAGTTTCTTTGACCCTTGCACGCCCAAAACAACATTCCAAGATTTTTCTATGGAGAACCCAGAGGCTGACCAGGTTCCTCAAATCCTATTTTCAGTATTTTTAAAGTTGGGGATTTTTTGTGTTTGTTTTGGGTTTGTGTTTGGGTTGGATTTTTGTGTTTATTTTTTTGTTCTGGGACCTTTCTCAATACATATACTTTTTCACAAATAATTGATAGTGGCCTTGTAATAGTATCTTGTAATAGCTCTTTCAATGGACTCATCTGGGCCTGATTTGAGTCAGTTTCTCCAAGTCTACAGGAGGCCAAAGAAATCTTTCCATCTCATGCATAGTCAGTGCATGAGAATCAGTTCATGTGTGCTTTACACACAGGTACACATGTAACTTCAAACAGGGACTGGTGTAAAAATATTAAATTTTAAATTGTCCAAAGAACACTGTAGCGTAGGAGTTATACACAAGATAAAGAAAGAAAGAAAAAAAGAAAAAGAAAAAACTAACTAAAAAATAGGGATAAAGCCTAAAATCAGCTGGCAACAGTTTTCCAGACAACTGATGGTCAGATGTGTGACAATGCTCTGTCCCTTATAAATCTGCTCCCTGTATTGAATAGCTGCTATTGTTGGTATCTTTCAGCTATTTCCCTTTAAGTGAATTTCAGCTGGCAACAAGGAAATATGCCTATTCTTTTTTTATGGAGCTGATGACGTTTTTAGTACAAATGCATACACAGCTGCTGTGGACAAGTGACACTTTGCCAAGTGCATCCCATGCTGTCTTGTTTCCCTTTTTTGTGCTGCAGTGTTTCTTTTTCATTCTCTTGGTAATAATAATGAAGGAGAAATCACCAAAGCTGAATGGAAAGGACTTGTTTGTTCTCTTTTTTTTTTGCTTAGAGACCAAGAGAGAATGAACCCACCACAGAGAAGGGTACAGATAACTTTCCTTTGAAGAGCCTATTCAGGAAAGAGAATGACAGCAAGGAACTCAAACGTTTTTACTTTCAAGCCTGGTGAGGATGGATAGAAGGTGATGGCATTGCAATAGACACCATAAGGAACTACAAGCAGTAGTAGACTGTAGTCACTTCCGGTTTAACACCACCTTAGGATAAGTTCTATTAAATAAAAAACAGAAATAATTCCGATGCTGATATGACTGGAAGAGAGGCTTAATTAACAGAATACAGAATAGCAATATTAAAATGTTTTGTCAAGTTGAAAGGTGTTAGTTTGCTTGAACTTCAAGTCAATACTAGCATACAGGAAATTTTAAGTTCATTCCTAGAGAGTATATATGGCACTTCCATCGTGTTTCAAACTTCTAACTGACAGATGGGCCTAGAAGATCAAGGAGAATGAATGGAATTTCAAACTGAGAAAACATTGTAAATTTCTTTTCCTTTACAATGTAGTTGATACATAGCCCGTGCCACTCTAATTGAATGTCTTTAATATCCAAATGTCTATCTGACCCAGAATGAAATTTGAAATTTCATGTTACATATTTTAAGTAAAAGAATGATTTCACAAATCTCAAGAGGCATGTGCTTTGTACTCTGAACTGCCCAAGAGCTCAGCGATTAAGAAAATTGCTCGCATTCACTCAGGCCCTAGAAATGCCAACATTCTTTTGTTCTTTTGCCTGAGACACTTCATCTTTTTCTCCTCTCAAGGGTTCACACTGTTTAAGCAGGGACTGAAGTTATTATCAAGTGTATAATTTCCTGTAAGGGTGGTTTGAACATCAAGTTGAATAATCAGTCTGTTTCAATATTTTATATCAAGTATGCAGAATTCCTTTCACGATACCAGATATCTCTAACAATTACAATAATTTACTAAAATTCTAAGACATAGATTGAAAAATTCTCAGGAAGAAGAACATTAAATCATTGTTTTAGTAGTTCTTAGGAGATTGCAAGAAAATCTTAATTAGTAAGCGAAAGAAGGTAAGTTCCCTTTCATCATACCTGAGATTGAAGGCTTGGATACTCTTCCAGTCAACACTACTCACAGCTCCAGTCTGAACAAGCACATAGTTTCAGAATGACTAAGCATTTATTTTAGGTAAAAAAAAATGCATGTCCAGTTCTAGAAGGGGTAACCTGCAGAGACTTGGAGCCCAAAGCCACAAGAAAGATATGATCTTGTCATATGTGGAAAATGAAATGGGTTGGGAGATTGATTGCTCATTAGAGCACGCAAGTTGAAACTTGGAAACAAGTGATTTTCATATCTGATCTCATTAGCAACAATATATATGTGTATGCACCCAGATGTGCACAGACACATAGAAAAAGTATCCTTCTGAGTGTTATTCTGAGATCTGAGATCACACATAGGGAGGAGAGTTCACATTTCATTAAGGACAGGAGAGGTACATACTAAACAAACTTTACATAACAGATATTATTTTCTTTGGTGCATCAGAAGTACATAGTCATTTCCTATAATGAGAATTTAAAAGACATAAGTATTCTCTTTGGCACATTGAGAAAATATAGGTATGGTTATATAGAAGAGGACACAGCTTTCTGTTGAGTTTCCATACTCTTCCTGAAAAGAGATTATTTCATTATTCAAATGAGCCATTACATAACTAAAAGAGAAATCCTGTGGTTGTACTTAAGCATGATCTTTCCTAAAAAAAACTTGGTTTGTTGCTTTGGAGATGAACTTTAACATTCGTCTCTTGCGTATTTTGCATAAATCAAGTAAGTTTGTTCCAAAAAACTATTTATGTCCTTAATCAAAGGCTTCTTCATACACTGCTTATTTTCTTTTAAAACTTTGGGAAGTTTTCAAGTCAAGGCATATCTATTTCAGGGATATATGTCAGGAATACAAGATAAAGCATTCAAAGAACAAAGAGATAGCTGAGGAGAGAATTGACTTTTAATGTCTATAATTCACGGGATTCAAAAGCCAGAAAGTGTGTTATACAATGACTGCAAGAGAGGTTTACATGGATGTTAAATCATTGGAATAGCTGCTCATACCACTGTTCCAAGGGATATAAAAAACTCTGCTTTAAAATACAACTTCCTCCTGTTGTAGCTCTGTGATCTAAGCAACTGACACTTAGACACCCATAGTCACTCTTCTCCACTCACTAAAAGTGAGAGCAGAAACATAAACAATCACTGTCTCTAAGTAGAAAAATAGTGTAAAAAAAAGGCTGATTAGTGCCTCCTAGAGTATCAACATATGTACTTGAACAAAATGAAAAATCTGATGTTTTCCTTTAGCTTTCACAAACTGCCTCATCATGACATATGCAAAAGTTACATAGATATCAAGTTATCTGACCATGTTTTCATGCACAGCCTCTTATTAAAGATATCATCAAATTAAGTTTGATAGATTGACAGTAATGTAGATTTGATAAAAAATTATAGAATGCTTTGGGTAAAAAGACACTTTCAAGATCATCTAGTTCCAAACCCCATACTAAGGGTCAAGAGACCTCCCACAAGACCAGGTTGCTCACAGCCCCATCCAATCTGGCCAACACTTCCAGGGAGGGGGCATCCACAAGTCCTCTGGGCAACCTGTTCCGGTGTTTCACTACCCTCAGACTGGATTTCTTTCTAATGTCTAATAGAAAAGTACTTTTTTTAAACTTAAAACTCCCCCCATTTGTCCTGTCCCTACATGCCTCTGCATGTCCTATGTTTAGCTCTCCCTTCTGTTCTCCTGGTTGCACAACTCCCTCAACCTGTCCTCATAAGAGAGGTGATCTGGCTTTCTGATCCTCTTTATGGACTTCCTCTGAACTGTCTCCAAGAGCCCATGTCCTTCTTGATTTGGGGCTTCCAAAACTGGACACAGTGTTCCAGGTGGGGACTCACAAGAGTAGAGTAGAAGGGGAGAACGACCATGCTTCTTCTGATGAAGCCCAGGATACAGTTGGCTTTCTGGGCAGCAAGTGCACATTGCTGGATAAGTGTTGAGCTTCTCATCAGCAAGCACCCTCAAGTTCTTCTCCTCAGGGCTCTTGGCTGTTTTCAATGCATTCTCTGAAAAGTCTTTATTTGTGTTTGTGATTGCCCCAACTTATGTGAAGGACTATGCTGCTTTGTTGTACTCATATAGGGAAGGACACAGAACCTTCAGATTATTAAAACTTGAGTCAGTTATTTCATTTAGAAATATTCTAAAATTAGCATATAAATATCCATAAAAATGATAACTGAATTTTTTATGTGAGTTTCATCCAATGTACCGCTGAGGTGGAGAAGAGATTCTCTCCCTAGTCCAAGAGCTAGTTGGAGTACAATTTCCTAGCTAATTAACAAAAGAAGGGGTAAGGAAAGATGTAGTGTTTGAATTTTAACTAGAATGTAATTTTTCAGCCAAGCACCAGTTTTTCACATTCATATTCAGCCCCTTTGTGTTAACCACAGATCCACGCAAGGATCCATTATGAAGGAAAAGGATGGAACAACTGCATTGTCTTCAGTAAAGCTCTGCCATCTTTTTAAATTTAAATAACTTGCCAGATCTATGCCAAAATGATAAGAGATGTAATGTGAAATACCTTGCTCTATGCCAAGTGCATCATTGCTGGGCTGAGAAAGATGTACTGGTTAACTCTTGCATTGATTTACAACCTACCAGAAGTTTTTTTTTCCAGTGCACATTAAAGTGAAATACATTTAGGTTGTACAAAGATGGCTGTCTAAATATCAGTTTGATTTTTATACAATAATAAAAGAGAATCTGTAAGATTTACTTCCCTATTTCAGAAAAAAAGAACCTCAAAGGACACTGAAATAAAGAATGGGACTGGCTCCATTCACACAATCGTATTTCTCTTCAACAAGTTGCTGGCACAACAGTAGATAATATACAAAAAAGAATTCCAGTTTTATGATGTCAAACATGGAAAAGGATGCACTTCACCTGAGTGCATATTGGCCCATGGTGTATTGCATAGACCAGAGGTCTTGTTCTGGCCACTGAACAACTTTGTTAAATTTCCACCAAAAAATAAATTAAAAAATTCCATAGCTCATTAATACATTCTTTGCATGAACAGATTAAGCGAATCTTCCTGGATTACCATCACTTCTCACCACCACTTTGTGCAAAATGTGTTGTTGATTACTTGTTTATTACAAACACAACTATAATATTTTGTGACATAGGACATTGCTAAAAATTATAAAGCAGGAACAGAATACTATGATCCACTATTCATATTTATAAACGTAGATAGGATTTGTAGCTGTAGCAATAAACCAAAATGAGCACTATTTTCATTAGCTTAGATTGATGCATTTCTTTGTAGGTGTATTGCTGGTTTTCTGGAGGATTTTCCAAGCAGACATATGATTATGTAAAACAGCACTAAAAATAGTTCTGTTAAATCATTAAAAAATTCTAATTTGAGTTGAGCATTAAAGAAAGATAATTAGAGCTAATTTAATAATACGCCTACATGCATTTATGGCTGCTGCTTCTAAATGTGATGCACCTAACAAATATAATGCTAATTTTGCATCTAATGAGATTTGAAATTATTCTATAGCTTTCCAGGCTTTTTAGTTTTCTAAAATGTATTTGTTTACCTGTTATGAATTAAAACAATTTAATCATAAATTGATAAAACATCACCTTCTTGTAATTATTTACAAGAATGAAGGTAACTCTAGTAGCATATTCTTAATTAAAAATATACTGATTCATGATTAAATGTGATTTGTGACTGCTGACATTCATTCCCAGAACACACAAGTCATCAGCAAGTTTCTGTGTTTTAAGAAGCATAACAGCCTTTGAAAGTTTAGTAGAATACAACTGTATTGTCACGGCAAATATTTTCGCAGCATGAAAAAAGATTTCCTATAACACAGTCTAGGAGATTCCTAGAGTGTATAGAAGATAATTTCCTGCTCCAGCTGGTAAATGAGCCTACCAGGGATGGAGCCCCGCTTGACCTTCTTTTCACAAACAGAGAGGGGCTGGTGAGAGATGTAGTGGTCGGTGGACGTCTGGGACTCAGCGATCATGAAATAATAGAGTTTTCAATACTCAGGGATACAAGGAGGGTCATCAATAAAACCTCTACGTTGGACTTCCAGAGGGCAGATTTTGGCCTATTCAGAAGACTAGTCCAGAGCATACCCTGGGAAACAGCCCTTGAAAACAAAGGGGTCCAGGAGGGATGGACATTTTTCAAAGAGCAAGTTTTGAAAGCACAGGAGCAGCTGTCCCACTGTGCCGAAAGGCAAGGCGGTGGAGAAGACGACCGGTCTGGCTGAACAGGGAGACTTTGAAAGAAATTAGGGTTAAGAAGAGGGCCTACCAATTATGGAAAAAAGGGCTAAATACTCAGGAGGAATTTAGGAATATAGTTAAGTCGTGTAGAAAGAAAATTAGAGAGACAAAGGCACAACTTGAACTGAATCTCGCCACCTCTGTGAAGGATAACAAAAAGTCCTTCTACAGATACATCAGTGGCAAAAGGAGGGACAAGGAAAACATCCATTCTTTACTGGACACAGGTGGGAATATAGTTGTCAAAGATGAAGAAAAGGCTGAGGTATTTAGCACCTTCTTTGCCTCAGTTTTCAACAGTAAGACAGGTTATCCTGAGGACAGCTGGCTTCTGGAGCTTGTAGAAGGTGACAAGAATCTAAGCAGCGCCCCTGTAATCCAGAAGGAAACAGTCAGTGACCTATTGAACTGCTTGGATCCCCACAAGTCTATGGGACCAGATGGGATCCACCCAAGGTTGATGAGAGAGCTGGCAGAAGAGCTCGCCAAGCCTCTATCATCTACCAAAAGTCCTGGCTAACTGGGGACATCCCAGATGATTGGAAGTTGGCGAATGTCACGCCAATCCACAAAAAGGGCCGGAAGGAGAACCCGGAAAACTACAGGCCCGTCAACCTGACCTCAGTGCCTGGCAGGGTTATGGAACAGATCATCCTCATTGTAATCACACAGCACCTGCAGGATGGGCAAGGGATTAGATCCAGCCAGCACAGGTTTAGGAAGGGCAGGTCCTGTCTGACCAACCTGATCTCCTTTTATGATCAGGTGACCCGCCTGGTGGATGAGGGGAAGGCTGTGGATGTGGTCTACCTGGACTTCAGCAAGGCCTTTGACACCGTCTCCCACAGCATTCTCCTGAAAAAGCTGTCAGCCCACAGCTTGGACAGGAGCACCCTGTGCTGGGTTAGGAACTGGCTGGAGGGCCGGGCCCAGAGAGTGGTGCTGAAGGGTGCTGCATCCAGTTGGCGGCCGCTCACCAGTGTTGTCCCCCAGGGATCAGTGTTGGGACCAGTTCTGTTTAATATCTTTATTGACGATTTAGATGAGGGGATTGAGTCCATCATCAGCAAGTTTGCAGATGACACTAAGTTGGGGGGAAGTGTCAATCAGCTGGAAGGCAAGAGGGCTCTGCAGAGGAACCTGGACAGACTGGAGAGTTGGGCTGATTCCAACGGGATGAGGTTCAACAAGACCAAGTGCCAGGTCCTGCACTTTGGCCACAACAACCCCATGCAGCACTACAGGCTGGGCACAGAGTGATTGGAGAGCAGCCAGGCAGAAAGGGACCTGGGAGTCTGGATTGACAGGAAGCTGAACATGAGCCAACAGTGTGCCCAGGTAGCCAAGAAGGCCAATGGCATCCTGGCCTGTATCAGGAACAGCGTGGCCAGCAGGTCCAAGGAAGTGATTCTGCCCCTGTACTCAGCACTGGTGAGGCCACACCTCGAGTTCTGTGTCCAGTTCTGGGCCCCTCAGTTCAGGAAGGAGATTGAGGTGCTGGAGCAGGTCCAAAGGAGGGCAACTGGGCTGGTGAAGGGACTCCAGCACAAGTCCTGTGAGGTGAGGCTGAGGGAGCTGGGGCTGTTCAGCCTGGAGAAGAGGAGGCTCAGGGGAGACCTCATCACTCTCTACAACTCCCTGAAAGGAGGGTGTAGCCAGGGGGGGGTTGGTCTCTTTTCCCAGGCAACTCTCAGCAAGACAAGAAGGCACGGTCTCAAGTTGTGCCAGGGGAGGTTTAGGTTGGACATTAGAAAGAATTTCTTTACTGAGAGGGTGACCAGACATTGGAATGGGCTGCCCAGGGAAGTGGTGGATTCTCCGTCCCTGGAGATATTTAAAAAGAGACTGGATGTGGCACTCAGTGCCATGGTCTGGTAACTGCAGCGGTAGTGGATCAAGGGTTGGACTTGATGATCTCTGAGGTCCCTTCCAACCCAGCCAATTCTATGATTCTATGATTCTATGAAAAAACAGCAACCATGTTTGCTCTGAATGCCCATCAACCATGGTACAGGTGCCATGTAGCATGGACCAAAGGCTTCAAGGCCAGTAGATGCCAGACTGGAACGCAACTGTTTGGACAAAACTCCCTCCCTTTCCCTTGCCTAAAAGCCCTTTGCAAACACATTGTATCATTGCCTTTACCTAACTCCATTTTGGATATTAAACAGTTTAATTGCAATTGATAGTACGGATATTTTTTTCAGTAAATCATGGCCCTCCAAGTTTTTCCCCTCATTAAGGGGAGCTTAGCCACTATAGTGACCAAGTATTGATGACTGCAGCCACTAGCAGAAACAGAAGTGATATCACCAGGGGAATCTTGTGAAAGTTACAGGATGGATACTGACATATTAGCAAAATTGCAGCCATCTGCTCCTGACTCTTAATGTTCTTGTGTCAGACTAAGTGCCAGAGTTGGGGAGCTTGGACTGCAGCAGCAGCAGCCTGAGAGGAATTCTATCAGCGCTTGCCAGGAGATGTGAGCACTAGTACAGTAGTCACTGCTCCTGAAGAAGAGCTGTTTGTACCTCCACATATGCCATGAAACTCTTTTTGATGCAAGAACATTTGGTTACTTATATTTGCAAACTTATATTTCATTTACTTTAAAAACATTATTAACACAGTAGCCACTTTCTTCAATCTCCAGTTCATTTAAGAGTGTGGACTTATTTTCTCAATTAAAATAAAAACTTTCATTTTTAAAGTCCCCTTTTACTCCTTTCCCTGCTAACAATTCCTTAAATCCCCTAATAAATCACTTTCCACTTTTCTAAAGCTATGGACACTGGCTGGTGCTTGATTGTTCATGTTCTCATTTTGGAACTGTGCTTTGCTTTTTTTTCTCCCTTGTCTGAATGGACAAGACTTAACTATTTGAATTAAATTTTATATTCAAGATAGATATAATTTTTCACTGTCACATGAGCTCAGACTAATGTTTAAAGAACTCCTTATATTGCTATTGTGCATGGAATTGTGAAGCACATCAGTTTTTGCACACATCTGTCTCCTTTGCAGAAAAAGAATGTTGGAGGAAGTCACTCTCAGTTTATTTGTTATAACTAAAATTGGCATTTAGGCATCTCAATTTGTATTTTCTCTATAGAGTAAGAAATATAAAAATCCAAACTGTGGTCAGAAATTATGTCACAAGACCATCTACTATTTGATACCAAGCCTTTAATGCTTGATCTCACACCTCTCCAGCTACTTCTTTGGCTACAAACCCATTCCCAGCTGTATGGTAAATGACCTTTTGTTCTGGCACATCTACTTCTTTCAGACAGAATAAGATTGCTTTGAGCACACTGTTCTTCTTTCAAGCACCAACACTCCTGTTTGATGAAAATGAAGGAAATGTTAGCCATCATTGTAGGCTTCCTGTCACTTTTGAATTTTATTTGTCCCCTTTAGCCTGAAACTCAGAAGTCTACTTTTGACCTCTGTAGTACATCCACTGTCACTACCAACTCTGGATTGTTGGCAGCCATTATCTATACTCCTCTTCGCTGACAGTACAGTGATCTTCACTCTGTCTACTCTGACAACTGCTTTATGGTATCCCTGAACAGTTCCTCCTCACTGAAATTCTCACAGGATTCCTTTGCGGAATTTACTGGTTTGATTCTCCTGGACTGAATGACAAAAATGTGCTGTGCAGCACTCAGCTTTTGCTGATTTATTCAGATGTTGGATAGTAGTTATATTAATTTTCCCACCCTGTGTGTGAGATCAGGAGGCCTCTGTGTTCCAGCACTCTGTCACTTTGTCCCTCTTCAGTCCTGTTTTGCCTTTCCTTTATATTCTCTGATCTGTTGATACAGAGTTTGTGGCTCTATGATTATCTTAAACCATTTCCTGATGGTTTATTTACATATATATTAAATAAATCTTTATATGAAACCCATGAAAGGAAAGAACATCTTTCTTTGCAACATCAAAGTCTAGAAATCCTACACTGCTATTTTTTCATAGAAACTTATATTGTCAAACATCTGATCTGGTTTCTGAATGAAATACAATTTTATGACAATATTATAATTATTGAAAAGAGCATGTTAGTGTTTACCAAGGTGGACAATGTTTCCAAGAAATTATCTCTATCTCTTTTCTTTTCATTATTAATTTGCTCTGTATTGTGCAACTCTGATGAGGAGCAGCATATAGACAAGGGCTGCATCAAGAAAGCCATGAGGTGTCTACATCCTTAATGCAGATTAGATAGTTCCCCTGTCCCAATGGTGATGCCAATATTGAGCATAAGTTGTAAAGTAAAACAAAAATCAGAGTTTAGGGTATAAATATGCATGCATAATCTAATTTTGTGGCCAAAACAGGACTACAGCAAGGAGAGAGTACATTTGTATTCATTTCACATAAGATCTAATGATCAACTTGCTGTATGAGATTATTTGGATCCATACTGTAAAGGGTTAAGAGGGCAATTGTTACAGATTTATATAGTATTCAATGATGGAATATAAAGATTTATTAATTAATTTAGGGAAAATGTGTATTGCTCAACATCCGAATATTGTATAGCTTAAATTAGATGGTAGATTCTTAAATGCTTTTCTATTTCCCATAAGAAATCAAAGGTTAGTTGTGACAACCTAGCTGATATTCATTACACTAGTTATATAAATCAGAGATCATTTATAAATTCCATAAACCTTAATATTCACATTTCTTTCCCAGAGTTTTTTGTGCTTAATATCAGAAGTATCTGGAAAATTACTTTTTGCTAATGTAGGTGATAAGGTCTTTTCCCTGAGGATCTAAAACTGAATTATTCAGTGCTCTATGACAACACTCAAGACAAATTAAATAAAATCAAAATTAGTCCTGGTGACTTCTCCTTATATTCACATTTTAAAATAATAAGTCCTGACAAGAAAAGGCATTACCATCTCATATGGCCCAATTAGGAGAACTAAAGACTTGAGGCCATATTATTTGCTATGGAAATTTCATATTGAACTACACTGGTATGATCTGCCAGAAGACTGGCTGTATTCCCAGCCTTAAACTTATGCACAGGGATTTGATGGTCTGATAGCAAAAAAATACTTTTTTGTAAAAACATTATATTTTTCAGAAATAGTTGAGAGTAAAATGGATGGGCGTGGGCAAATTGTCACATTTATGACAAAGAATAAGAAAAGAAGGCATTTGTGCCATATTTACTCATAAGTTAAGCTTCATGATGGTGCTGGTATAAGGCAGCTCAGTCACAGGTAGCCAGTAATCATCTGGGTACCTATGTTTGATCTGGTTTCATTTATAACATTTTTTAAAAAGTACTTATCTGAAGCTCCAGTTGAATACATATAAAAAGGCCAAAATTTTACATGGGCAAAATACAAAGTAACAGTTAAGTGTTTAAAAGCTTTTCTATAGAAAGATATATGTCAAATTTGTGTTATGGCATTAATCAATCAGAACAAACATATTACTGGAAGGCTTCTAAGCAATGTTTGTCTTCATACCAGATAATTAAACATATACTTAAATATCATTCCTTTAATCAATCTAATCCTTTATAAATTCTCAACATTAGAAACAGTAAGGAAAGGTACCCCTCTGGTTTTATCTTTTGGTACTTAGACAATTTTAATGACAACA
Source organism: Heliangelus exortis (assembly GCF_036169615.1). NCBI lineage: Eukaryota > Metazoa > Chordata > Aves > Apodiformes > Trochilidae > Heliangelus > Heliangelus exortis. The sequence continues at coordinate 165,614,172 of NC_092422.1, read as the reverse complement.
CAGTTTCAGTTATACTTTAAAAATATTTTTTGGTTTTTTCCATAGGTTTTTATCATAAATGAAAAAGATATGAATGTTTGCTCATGTCCCTCTCATTCAAAAATCTTATCATTTGAAGTAAAATGCACACATAATTTTACTTTTAGAGAATCTGCACTGAATAAGTGAATATAAATTGACATTATAAGACCCTTACTATAGAAATGTTTGCTCATTCTTATAATAAATCTGACATAAATAAATGCTGTAAGACAGAGAGCAAACCTGAAATAAGAAACTGTATGTGGTGTTATTTTGGGTATTTCTAAATGACTGTAAGAGATGTTGCCTTCAGTAGTGATTCCTTTTTTTTTTTTTTCTTGACAAGTTCATATTTTCAAATATTCATCTGTTTGAACGCTGAACACAGATGATATTATTTATTACTCATCCTGAGACAGCATCTTCATGATTAGAAGTACTGTGTAAGTACACTGTTCTCCATAGGGTTTACAATCTAGAAAAGCAAAAGAAAAATAAAGAGTGAAAAGTAAGGATGCACAGGAAGTGCATCAGGAAGACTGAAAATAATTTGCATTCAATTACCTTACTGTCCAGATGTCACTAAGAAATAAACACTAGATTTTCATCTTTTCATTTCCAAAATATATAATTAAACTCTGAAGAAAACTTCTATGTCAGGATAGAACTAAAGTCTTGTTAACTAAAAAATATTGTTCACACTTATAAGAAAACCAGTAGGTTAAAATGGAATTTGAGTTGTGCGAATTGTACTTAACCCCTATTAAAATTCTTAAAAGGAGAATACTCACAAATTTATTTTAACAGGGTTAGCCCATGATCTTTTATGTCTCATACCATAACCTTAACACTGAGAGTAGTAGAAGGAAACTGTCTAAAAATTTATAGCAACCTGGTATGGAGGAATAGTTAAGAGGAGTTATTTAATTAGGTTGAGTATTAATATAATCAATTAGATAAAATAAAAATAATAATATAAAGTTAGTTTGAGTTGAAAACTAAAGTTTCCCTTTTTTCTTAAGCAGCAATGATTGATTTTGCAAAGTGCCAGAAGCTGAAGAATCAAGATAAAGAAGGACAAGGCAATGTTAAAAAAAATAATATATATCTTAGACACTTGCTGATATTATTTAGCAATCCAGTTCATATATTAGAAGGGAATAATAATCCAGAGTAACACTGAAATCAGAAAAAACTAATTTAGAAATTGTTCCTTAAAATATCTGAATCACTGTGAATGGAGATGATTGCACTTCACCGTTGCTTCTTCCTCCAGTTCCTTCCTCCAGCCTTAAAAGTTAACTTCACTATTAGTTTCCTAGAGCATCTTGTGCCTATTAACAGTAGCACAAGTAGTATTGCTGGGAGAAATGGCAACCTTCTTCTTCTCTTCTTAGACAAGGATTTTTGATGTGTTATGCTTTATATGCACAAAGATATCTTTTGTGCCTTAAATCTGCATGTGCCAGTCAGTGTTATGTCAGTGAGTCCATGAGGAACCACACATTCTGCAGGTGCTAAGGACCTAATGTGTGAATAATATGACAAGCACATCTTCTGTACACATTTGAAAATTCACTTTTTTCATGTTTTAAATTGCCTGAATAGGTACTCCACACGACTATAGCTTTATTATATTGCACCTGCCTATCACTGGGCTGAGGAAAATGTCACAATGAAATCCTGACCCTCATTCCCCACCCAACACTGGCTTACTGCTAATTAATGTCTGTCCTACACAGAAAAAAAATTGCAGTCAAACCCCATGTCTTGAAGAACATGGGGTTCAAGAACATACCTTGTCAAGCCTTGCCCTTATTGTATAAGTGATCTGCATACACAAATGTGTCAGGAAACTCTGAATTAAGCCCCTGTTACTCAACATGGAATAAATTGATGGGTGAACACCTTACATATCTCTCCTAACAGATACATTAAAAACATGTTAGGGCAAAGTCAAAATATGGCATTCTAAAACTGTTTTATCTAAGGGTTCAAGCAACAGAAGTTATGGGAAAGCGAAGAAGGCTGCTTAGAATACTAATTTGGTGAAAAACTTAGACTAAACTAGCTTTAAAATAATCGTGTCACAGATTGCCTGTAGCCATCTTTATTTCTTCATCATCATCATTATGAGATCTATAAAGGGCAACCTTTAATAGCAACATCTGACATTTACTGCTATGCCTCAGATAGACAGTGTCCCTTCCAATTTATGAAGTCATAAGTGCATCATATCCCCTTTTGGGAAAGCAATGTATGGTAAATGAGTTTGTTTTTCAGATATAAAAACATTGTTTAAGCCATATCAAAGTAACTACACAGTGACTGGCACAGGGCATTTTCACGTAGCAAACAGACTTTTTGGTATAACATAACTGAATTTGACAAGAATGAATTTTTGCCTGCAAAATAAATCCAAGTGATAAAAGAATGTAATTTAAGCTTCTCATAGAGCAAAAAACCCAATTGCTGTATTGATTTTGCTAGAGCCTGTTTGAATCAGTTGTATCTAAACCATGGAACTCTTGATGGACCTTCATCTGATACTTCTTGATTTGGGTTTTCACCAGAGAATTGCTTCAAAGCAATATTTCATTGACTGTTTCAATAAAATATTGAAGATTCCAGGCATTCAGAAGTTATATGCAGGGTTGTAACTGTCTTAAAAAGAAGATTTTATAAAATGGTTCCTTTTGCATTTCATTTACCTTAAGATTTCTGAATTCTTAGGGTTTATTCATATATCAATTTCCATATTTTCATGGAAGGAATCTTTTCTCAAAAGTCAGTTATATTTTCAGATGTTTAAATCATCTCTGTCTTACATTAAATTAGTAAGAATTGGCAAGTGAATGAACAGTAGAACCTGCTGAATTCCAGCAGTGCTTAGACCATATGAATTAAAGCTATTTCAGACATGTCAGCAGAGCTACTCTCTTTGCCTTCATCTTGACACTGATGTCACATGGGACAGGTGTTGGGAGATGTAAATCTAAATGTGATCACAGCAGGTCCCAACCTGCATCTCTTTCAAAGTGGTCTGGCATACACAAGTCTTGAGCAGCAGACCTTGTTCTGCACAGCTTCTGCCCTCAGCCACCCCTGGTGTTAGAGGTATGGAAGAGGCTCCCAGCAGCACTATGCTTCTCAGCCAATTTATTCTGATTTATGTTAATGAGGGTATTTATTTTTACAACATATGGATAATCTTGCATTGCCTTTTTCACATCACCACCTTTTCACAGCCTACACTTTAGTTAACTGTACAAATTTAAGCTTACTTGATGCAATTTTCCCAGAAATATGAAGTGTCAAGTATGCTAGTTTAGAATTTTTGTTCTCCTTTTGTGTCTTGTAATGACCTCTTAAAGATTAAATCACTTCGAATAAACACTTGGTCCTTTTTTCTGTATATTTTTTTTTCCTTTTTCTTCTAGAATTCAGAAAGAAACTGAAATTAAAGTGAAACTCTTTGTTTAGCAACCATTTCAAATTATACAGTATCTTATGCCAAAACAATCTTTGAATGATGTTCATCAAGCTCAACAAGATCAGCACTGCTAGGGAAAAAATACCTTCAGATTACCATGACTTGCTGTGAGCAGACGGAGCTCAAAGCATTGCCCATGCAAGCCTGATAGACACCAGCACTGTTTTGTCTAGTGTGCTTCTTTAAGTGATGCAGAGAGATGAATATAGCATGAGGTGGCTCTGGGGTTTTGGAGATGACTGCACACAGCAACTACTAAATTCACGTTGGCAGAGACAGGCAGAGAAACACAGTTCTGAGCTGTGATTCACTTCAGTGTATACAGATCAAGTATCTGAATGTATTTTTGATTAAAGTAAGTAAATTTTATTCTAATTTATATGCCTCAAGTCAATCATAAAAATAATGGCGGACAGAACAGTATGTTTTAACCAGAAGGAAATTTAGAAATCTAACTTTAGCTTAATAACTATGGAAATACAAATTTCAGAAGAGAAACTATCACTTAATTTTATCTGATTTTAATAAAACCCTACTACATATCTGTTATCTGCACTCTACAGGAGCTGAACGCCTCAGAATATATTCTTACCCTACTTATCACTTCTGCAGGTTTCTGATCATACTCCATGTAGGTGTTTTTCTTCTAATTTTTCCAAACTCACCACAATTGTGTTCTTGCATATATGTGCCAGTATTACCACATATGAGCGTTGCCTGATGTAGCTGCTTCAAAACTACTTCAGGTACCTCAGTATGATACATGTATACCTGTATGTAGTCACAATGATTACAGTACAAAAATACCCTCCATGCATGTGTCAGAGCACATGATCACACCTATGGTATATGCTTTTTGCTTTTCTTTGCTGTTAATCTCATTTATCATCACTTTCATTCAGTCCATGCCTCCTTCTGCCTCATTATGCCCTTAACCAACCAGTTCTTTGAGAACAAATGTTTTTCGTGGAAATCTGTTCCAAATTTCTTCATTACTTTTGCTTCCAACTTCTTTAAACCTCTTTCATACTCACTTAGTCATATTGTCTTGAAATAGCAATTACTTTCTAAAAAGAATTAATTATCTTTTGCTGTCTGCTCTTCATATGAGACTCATTACTCGAGTAGTGTCCACTGTTTGTATCAGATGTGAAAATGGGTAACAGAATGAAAAGGGCTTCTGCCAAGCTTTGGTAGTATCACCATGTGTTTACACTGTTACAGCCCAAATCACCTAAAAGTGCATGAATCAGAAATTTTGCTTTTTTGCCTGCTTTTCAAATCTCTTTTTTTGTGTGTGCTTTCCAGCTATCCTGAAGTCAGTGGAGAAAAAGCTGAGATACAAATAAGTACTGTAACATCCTTAAAATGCTGTGTGAATGCATCATAAGCAATGAGGAGGGATTAAAAAAAAAACCCACAAAAAATGAAACCTTACAAAAATAAATAAGATATTAACTTTGTATTTAATGGATTGATTAGTTAGCTTTGAGTTGAGTAAGCTTCTCAGTCAGAATTTCCAAGAAAGCTGATAGCAGAAGTATGGATCCACATTACCATTTAACCCATCCAACCTGAGCATACACATTGCAGTCCTAGCCAGTCTGGATGCTGGATTCCAAGCATGTGATATTTTAAGGAAAGAAATAGCTCTGCCATTATAGAGTGTTTCCTTCTGTTCTTCCCTGAAAAGGTCATCAATGACAGGCTGGACTCCAATTGCATAGTCTATTTCACCCCCTGCCCTTTTCAGAGGCAGAATCCATGCAAAACTTCTAAAATACCATGTAAGGTTGAAGAAGGAGTTAGAATATGTTTAGAAGAAAGTGCTGGTTATAAAAGTCTTTCAAGTGAAACACCATTGTAAAACAAAGGCCATTATAAAATTTTTTTCAGTGGAGAGCTGACTCTCTACTACACAGTGGACTTTCCCTTTAAACACATGACTCAGATTCTCAATGTGTGTAAATCACCACAGAACCATTCAGAGAAGAAAGATTTGTATCAATCTTATAATTATTAATTAGTTCTGGAGAAACTGTTCTCAAAAATCTTGGTACCATAAATTCAGACTTTGCCTCAAGGCAAGAAGTTATCCTGATAAGCTCTACAAATATAAAATAACTAAAGGGGCCATTTTTATTTCTAGAAGTGAAAATGAGCATGTGCTAGGCTTGCTGAAAGAAAAACTTCTTGTTTGCCACATTTCTTCTAAGATACTCATTAGCAGTCAAACCAACCAACAAACAAAAACAAACAAAAACCAAAAACCAAAAAAGGAATGAATGAAGATGAAAAAGAAAAGGAATCAAGATTTAATTTAAAGTTGCTATCTCAGAACCCAAGCTGTATTACTATGCACATTACATGGCTTATATAAGCAAATATTCTTTTTTTTTTCTCCCTCTCATACACAGGGAAAGAACATGGAGCAAAATTTCTTTTTTAATTCCTGCCCTTGTTACTAATTATAGAGTTTTTGAGGAAAGCAAAGTATTTCTAATTTTGAGAGGAACAGTAACATTCAGATCCACTCCAGTGGAAGTTATCGCTATCTCCTCCATAATGTCACCTATTCTGGCAAAGGCATCTAACTCAACGTCCCAGACAGGGTGCAGTTTGTCTGAGTGACTTAATTTTTTTTCAGAAACTGGAAGGTATACATTAGGCTAACAATATACAGATGAACTTTATAAAAATCTAATTAAAATTGGTTTCATTGAGCCAGCAAAAATTCAAGTTTAACTGGCAGTGGATGCAACAGAGCTATCTAAATGTCAGCAACTGTTCAGAGCAGCATGAGCAGTGCATCAAGATTGCATTTAAAATGTTTTCAATATGCATGTGAGACTGGTGAGATTAAAGACACTCCTAAAAGCAAGACAGGAATGAAGAAGGCATTGATAAATAAAAAGCTGCAAAGCATTTAAAAAAATTCTTGTTCCCCAAACACAGGCAGATCTAAAGAAAAACTTTTTTTAAATCCTCATCCTCAGTTATGGTCCAGAGGAGAGAAACATGAACCATGAATTAGCAGATTTAAAAAAAAAAAAAAAAAAAAAAAAAAAAAAAAAAAAAGATTTGCCAAATGCTACCAAAGGCTTACTATTTTCACCATTGATTTTCAGCATTGATTTCTTTGTCAGCTAGGGTTATAACTTGTGAAAATCTTCAACTCCTTTATGTCTTTGAATTTGCTGTACCTAGATATTGTGCTTGTGGCCTATAACAGTCTGAAATAATAGATGATCTTTGCTTTCTTTCTATACAGTCAAGCATTTTGCTGCAGCTTTAATCCTCTGGATCTTTAAACATAGCCTTCTCTTAACTGTTACCTTGCACACACAGGAACACACAGCTTTCCTCTCTCTGGATTGTGCAACATGGAGATTCTTATGTCAGCCCATTTCTTCACCAGTGATGCTGTTACTCCAGCACTGTATACTGAATTCCTCTGGAATTTTCCCTCTGTATATTAAACTGAAATTTCATTCTCTTATTATGTCCCCTTTAAGTACCTCATATAACTTCCTGTTTGTGCAATTTTGCTCTTATTACCTGTGTTTTAGCAAGTAGCTATTAATTTTCAAAATATATCTCATGGAACTGCTAAGTATTTTATGTTGAGTGCATGAAACTGAAACTCTTAAAACCACTTGTTTCTTCCAAAAGGCAGACTTAGCTGTACTAAAATAAAATAAAATAAAATAAATAAAATTAACTGGGACATTTTAATTATGGATCATAGTCTTTGGACAACTTGGACAACTTTGTAGGCAAGTTTGTACAACTCAAAAAGAATGAAATCTTTAGGTATAGAGGATCTGTACCATCCACATATCTGGTTTATTTGCCTGATATTTACCTTCTGTGTCTTATATTTGACCTATAATTTTTTTTCCTGCATCATCATCTTTTTGTCGGGCATACATAATGTATAACCTTATTCATTTAATTTTAAAAAATATTTACCCACTGCCACCAGATTAGTTTCTCCTCTTGAAAGAAAAGTTAGTCATCTTTATAACAATCTTTTGTGTGCATGACCCTGTAGAAACTTTTTAGTGACTCATAAGATACAAATCAGAAAGGCAGCAAAATTTCTCCTCACAAAGTTATGACTAATTCTTCTTCATCAGTGCCTTTGTTTCCTTACAAGTATCCAAACAATCTTTTCATTTTCATATCCTTTCTCTAAATTTTTAAACTTAGTTCTCTGGTTCAATATTTTTTTTAATTTCAAGATCTTCTGAGGAAAACATTTTCAGTGTTGGTTTTATAGAATATATATATATATATATATATATATATATATATATATATCCCGCCTTTAGCCCACTGAGGTTCTCCTGATAATTCCATGCCCAGCTGACCCTATAAATACAGCAACTGGGTCTATGGCCTCTGCAGCATAAATATTGGGCTAAGAATTATGGCCTAAGATCTGATGCCCAGTCTTTTTAATTATCATCCTCTGCCTTTGTCACTGTTTCCTGTGCTGCGGGAAACATCTCCTTTATTTTGCTAATTAAGATTTTATAGCTACCCACCAGCTACTCAGGTCTAATACTGCAAGACTCTCCCTTTTTGGTCAAGCACTAAATCCCCAAATATATCCAGCTCCTGCAAGGGTAAATCCTGAAGGTTTTTTATTGAATTATGTAATGCCAAAATGAATAATGCCATATTGTCTTTAACAGTATATGGAGTGACACATTATTCCATAGCCTGGGGGAAAGCTTGGATTTGAATGAAGGATTTACATCTGCATTGTTCTGTATTATTAAGCTAGTGAAGAATGGGCAGAGACATGAAACTTTTTAAATTTCCAAAAGGAAAAAGTCTACGAAAAACTGAGTACACTTTAAAGTGTAGATTTACTGTCAGGCTGGTATTACATATCACACTACTCTGTAGTTCTCCAGCAGTCTGAAAGTGACTTATTCAGCATAACAGTTTATCTTGTGTGTGTGCATTTAATGCTATTTGAGGGTACAATATTTACTTTCCTGATATCAAATGGAGCAGGTGATATGACATCAAAGGTCCACACTTTGCAGTCTACACCAGCCCTTCCCAAGTATTTCAGGCCAAGAACCACAAAAGCGAAGCACTTGACTATCAGTTTTTTCCCTGAAATACAACCTCAGCTGTATGCAGAACAAGCAGAGCAAGCACACTATTAAATTATGTACTATTGTTGCTCCACATCCCCACCATTTGACTTGAAATATTGGATATAACTTCCACAGCAGTTTTGTGGCAGTTAAAATCTTATTAAAGGGACAAGGGTGACTGCAGGAAAAAGGCAAGGCTTAAAGCAGAACTCTTTTTTGTCTGTCAAGTTGTGTTTAGTGTTTTGTCTGATTGATAAAGGTATAGCTTTCATTAGTTGTAAGACACAGTTTAAGCATTACAGAGTAAGGTTTTATAAAGAGAACCTGGTTGCTCATTGCACTGAGTTCTGCCTAGTAATGACCTTTCATTCACTGCCACTCATAGGCAGTGTGTGTGGTTAAGCAATCACAACTTGAGAACAGGTCATGGATCTTCCCATATTGCAGGTAAAAGCAGCAACAGTTAAAGATGATGGATTTGAATAACTAAGGCTACATTGCTGAGGAAACCCAAAGTTACTCTTTTACTCAATTACCATGGGGAAAGGGAGCATATGCATTTGGAAGCACCTTTGCAATGGATTAAGAACTCTTAAAATGAAATCTTTGGGTCATTCTACAAATTTGGACTTTCTCTGTGACTAGGAACTATCTACCTCCCAAAACCTAACAGTCTTATAAAACCCACAAGAAACATAATAGCAACATGGAAGAGCTGAAAACAATTACTAACAGAGAAGCTAGATGCACTGTTCCAAATAAATTCTGAAAGAAGTGAGCTTAGCAGGCCTGTCATATACTATACTACAAGAATGTACATAACAAATTATCACTTTAATTTTCTTTTGAGTCAGTAAATCTCAGGCTTCTGACCAGTTTAACCTAAGCTCATGATGCGTGGAAACTGAAGACGAGCTATTGACAACATCTTTATAAAGGGAAGCCAAGAGAGCAATGAAAATACCTTACCACAGCAAGGTAAGATTCAAAGAGGAAGACTAACTTACACTGTCCTACAGCTACACACTGTGTGAAAGAATGCTAAAATGAGCAGGTTATTGTATTTTAAAGGCAGAAGAGACTGCTCTGAATATCCAATTTGAACTCCTGAATAAGAGAAGCCATATAATTTCATTTAACTCCTGAATTCCAGTTCTCTGGTCTGTCCTCAGATCCAAAATATGAGACCTAAGTAGAATGTACTTACTAGCAAGGCATCCCTTGGTGAATCAGAAATGCTTATCATAGAATCATGGGGACCTCAGAGATCATCAAGTCCAACCCTTGATCCACTACTGCTACAGTTACCAGACCACGGCACTGAGTGCCACATCCAGTCTCTTTTTAAATATCTCCAGGGATGGAGAATCCACCACTTCCCGGGGCAGCCCATTCCAATGCTTGATCACCCTCTCGATAAAGAAATTCTTTCTAATGTCCAACCTTATTTTAAGTGACACCTATTTTTTCTTATTTACACTAAAAGACTGGACTGAAAGTTAAACTCAGAACTTTCAGGTGCCTAAATTTAGGTGACTGACCCACCTTTCAGTGGCATTCCATTAGTTTTGCAGATGTTTGGAGTGAGTTGAGATTCCTAGATTGAAGTCCTGAAGTTAGTCAGGAGTTAGTCTGTCTGGAGTGGGACTCCTATCAGCAGTGTGTAATCTCACCATGCTCAAGGGGCAGCTTGGTTCTTCAGGATGTGACCTCAGGTGTCAAATCCAGGAGTGCTGAGCAGACCTTTCAGCAGGGCAAAGACTTATTAGGGGGGTTGAATTCTTTATTCTATGGATATTCAAAAGCCTGCTACATAAGCTAGACGTAACAACTATCTGAAACAGTGTGTTTGTCTTTCACTTCAGCAGAAAGAAAACACAAAGTAACTTCTATTTATTTTCATGTGATTGTTATTTTTCATGATTCAACATATATTGCTTTGTGGATCTTGACAGTCTGAATATAAATAAGTAGTAAAAAACACCAGATGAATACAGTCTTACCATATAAGAGTTCATTGCATACATTTATAGCCATAAGTAAAGAGACAAGTTATCTCTTCTAAGGAAAAAATGCATTCTGCCTCAGATTCTGTTTCTATAAATTTCTAAAATTTTACATGTGGTTCTTTGTGTAATGCTGTATACTCTTATATTTAATAAATGCTCATTTATAATATACTTTAATAACTATTCTGCACTTAGCTATCTTCATTTATTCCATCATTGGTGGTTATATAATAGTTCTCTGCATGTTAATTACCCAACTTTATAACAGGTCAAGAAGTAAGGGGACATGGGGATAAATGGCAACAATAGAAGAAAGCAGATAGTGACAAATTCACCCCACATGTGTCTCTTAATCATGATTAAATATTCAGTGCCTCTACTAGTTTCTCTGTATCTTCTGTCCTATTCATCTTGATAATTTAGCTTACATGCAACTACAGATTAGCCCAAGAGTAATTATTTTTGGATTTCTCTTAATCATGGATGCATGGATGATAATTCATGAAAGATGAAACAGTCTGCTGAAAGGTAATGCAGCCACTGTTTCAACAGAAAAAAAAAAAAAAAAAAAAAAAAAAAAAAAAAAAAAAAGAAAAGAAAAAAAAGGAAAAGGTTCTCCTCAAATTAACAACTAGATTTTTCAGTTTGGTTCCTTGACCTTACAGCTTCTTGATATATTTAGTATTCTCTGTTAGTGGCCACTCACCTAGTTGGTGAGTACTAGGCACCTCTCTAGTACTCACCATCAGTTGGGTGATACAGCCACTGTTCAGAGACCTCCCTTTCTTAAGTGAAAAAAGCCAGCTCTCCATAAATAGGGAGGCTACTGCTGCAGGAATCTCTGAATTAGTCATCATGCACTTCTCACTTCATAATGGAATTAGATCAGAAAGAAAGTAAAAAGACATAAGGCAAGATAGCCTTTTTTTGCTACCCTATGCTACATCATATTTTCTTTTCAGCCATTTGGTAAATAAAAGATTAATGCAAAGACTCCGGAGTGGCTCAGAAAAAATGTGTAAGTTATAAGGAATGGACTATTATAAAAAGTAGCTTAATAATTAAACTCTAGCTGCTGTTTAAATACCATCTCATGAAATAAATCTGACATGTTTTCATAGCAATTTGGAAGACATACATCATGGAAATAGCCTACATCACTTGCTTTCTGAGATGACAATTTACCCTCCCCTGCCAAAAAAAAAAAAAAAAAAAAAAAAAAAAAGACATTTTCTAACATAGAAAATTTTCTATGAAAAGCTGGTGGCACAGTGGAAAGATATATTCTTTAATTAACACAATAAACAGAATACTAGCTTCCTGATGCAATGAAAGCAAAGCATGTGGGAAATGCTTATTATACTTTGACAACTCCATTTATTTCAAATGAAATTATTTGCTCTTAGAAACATTAAGCAAAGGCTTATGTATTTTGTGGCTATCAGTCCTTGTCATATCATTTTATATTACAGGGTGAAAGAGAGGGTAAATGCTTCTAGACACTTGTAGATTTATGGAAAGCCAGGTGAAAAATCAGAGATCCTGTAATAGACAGAATCACAGAATCACAGAAAGTTAGGGGTTCAAAGGGACCTCAAAAAATCATTGTGTCCAACTCCCATTCCAGAGCAGGGTCCTACAGGAGGTCACATAGGAACACTTCCAGGAGGGTTTTGAATGTCTCCAGAGAAAAGACCCCACAACCTGTCTATGTAGCCTGTTCAGTGCTCTGTCACCCTCACAGTAAAAAAAATTTCTCCTTTCTCCTCTTGTTTATATGGAACCTCTAATGCTCAAGTTTATATCCATTGCCTCTTGTCCTAACACTGGGCATAACTGGGAAGAGTCTGGCACCATCCTCCTGGCTCTGTGCCTTTACAGATTTATAAACATTAACGAGGTCACCCCTCATTCTCCTCTTCTCCAAGATGGAAAGACCCAGCTCCCTCAGTCTTTCCTCATAAGGGAGATATTCCTCTCCCTTAATCATCTTTATTGCTCTGTTCTGGACTCTTTCAAGCAGTTCCCTGTCCTTCTTGAACTGTCCCAGAACTGGACACAACATTCCAGATGTGGACTCACCAGGAGAGAGTAGAGATGGAGAAGAACTTCTCTTGACCTACTAGCCACTCCTCTTCTAATACACCCCAGGATTCCATTGGCCCTCTTGGCCACAAGGGCACATTGCTGGCCCATGGTAATCCTTCCATCCACTAGGACACCTGGGTCCCTTCCTCCTTTAGTCAATTAAAACTTGTCATTGCTATATGTACACTATGTACACTCATTGCGTAGAGCATTCTTTTGTTTCTACTTTTGTTTCAAAAACTAATTTATGTTTAATGGGCAGTCTCTTTCCCCTTCCTGTAAACCACAGAAACACTGAAGAAAACTTATGTGAGAGCTTGAAAAAAAAACTTACTAAGTGACCATTAAACCCAAGAGCTGGATTTGTTTTAAAATTACAGTTCCAAAACAAAAGTTAATAAAGGCTAACCCTCTTTTGTGTTCTGTCAGAATCCTGCTCCACTGTGGGCTTCCCAAAGGATCACAGCTCCCTTTGGGCACCCACCTGCTCTGGCATGGAGTCCTCCACAAGGCATTTTTCTTCCCATCTTAATGTTATCCCAGAAGCACTATCACAGTCACAATCAGCTCAGCCTTGATAGGTCCTCCTTGGAGCCAGCTGGTGTTGGCTCTATTGGACAGATGGGAAGTTTCTGGCAGCTTCTCACAGAAGCCACTCCTTTAACTATCCTGCTACCAAAACCTTGCCACATAAACTCAGTACAATAAATTAAGTGCAATCAAAGCTGCAGGCATAAACTGTTCAAAAACATCTTCAATCACTGAAAGCATTTCCTTCCTTCCTTCCTTCCTTCCTTCCTTCCTTCCTTCCTTCCTTCCTTCCTTCCTTCCTTCCTTCCTTCCTTCCTTCCTTCCTTCCTTCCTTCCTTCCTTCCTTCCTTCCTTCCTTCCTTCCTTCCTTCCTTCCTGCCTTCCTTCCTTCCTGCCTTCCTGCCTTCCTGCCTTCCTGCCTTCCTGCCTTCCTGCCTTCCTGCCTTCCTGCCTTCCTGCCTTCCTTCCTGCCTTCCTGCCTTCCTGCCTTCCTTCCCGCCTTCCCGCCTTCCCTTCCTGCCTTCCCTTCCTGCCTTCCTCTGCCTTTCTTCTCTTTCTTTCTCCTTTCTTTCTCTGTCTTTCTTTCTTCTCCATACCTCTATCTCCACTGTCAGATAAATAGATTGCATAAAAAAATTTCAGGAATATAGCACTGAGGTACAAGAAAAACAAATCATGTTGTGGTAACTTTCTCTCTCCCTTTTAGATCTATACATTATAATTTACTTGTTCATCATAGGATCAGATAATATGTGGTTGCCTTACATATGATTTGACAAAAGCAATAGTAAAAGATAGATGCATTCAATACAAATGTCAGCTTTTAAGCAATCCCAAACTGTAGTTGATGAAACAAATCAATATAATATTTTTTACGTGTTCAGCATAGATGAAATACTGATTCCACTTGAGATGTTTATGATTGACATAATGATTTCTTTAGGAGTGTATAATGTTATGACTCATCATTTAGAAAATATAGGTATGAACTTCAAAAGGGAACAGGCTTCAGTAGTTTAGTTATCTGGATCCTGTTAAATAAAGGTATATTATAGTACTAATTCTCTTCGTATTCAGCACAGCCCTAGGATACACACACAGACAGAACTAGAACTAACATGTGCAGGCAATGTGATTGAACAGTGAAAAAAGTAGATTAAAGGCAACCTCAGTTCTCACAGGAGACAAGAAGATGATAACCTGAGGGAAAACTGCAGTTTACTCTGGAAGATGTATAGCATGTCAGTTTATCACTGTAAATCAAGAGAGACTAGAGGGTGTTTTTGTGTAAAAATAACTATTTGGTATTGTAACTTGAAAAAGAATAGGATTACTAGTAAAAGTATTGATTTATGTTCTGTAGACTTCACACTACTAAACAGATTATTCATTTTCCTGAAGAAAATATTAATCTACTGTTTACCTTTATAGAAGAGGAAAGACTGTGCTCTTTTATTCACCTTTGCAAATAGATACCTATCCTGAAGGTCCTATTATGCTCAGCCAACTCACTGTCAGAGTTTCTTCAGTTCCATGTGCCTTAAAAGACAATAAAGGAACATCATATATGGAAAAGCACATGGAGATGAAGTGCATAAAGATCAAGAGTAGGAAAGTGGGTAAGACTCCTAGCGTAATTTCACTGACTTCAGGATTCCCTATGACCTTTGGCAATGTTGTAAGAAGGAGGCATTGAGCCTATAGAAGCATAAGAAAATTATGATAAATACTCATGGCAGTGTCACTACCAGAATGGGTTAGAAGTGATATTTTTTGCTACATAACTGGTTTCAGCCCTAAGAATAAGCAGAAATTAAGTGATTTTCATGACAGCAGCAGACTACTGATTGAAAGAAAGCTTCTACCTTGTAGGTAAAAGAAGTAAACCCTCAAGAGTGTTGATCTGCTTGAGGAAGGAAAGTCCTGTAGAGGGAACTGGACAGGCTGGATTGATGGACCAGGGTTAACTGTATGAGGTTCAATATAGACAAGTGCTAGGTTCTGCATTTTGGTCATAACAACCTCATGTGACTCTACAGGCTTGAGGATACTGCAAGACAGAAAAGGACCTGGAGCTGCTAGTTGACACCCAGCTGAATATGAGCCAGCAGTGTGCCCAGGTGGCCAAGAAAGTGAACAGCATCTTGGCTTGTATCAGGATCAGTGTAGCTATCAGGAGAGGGGGAGAGGCCTTTCCCCTGTATGGGCACTGGTGAGGCTGCACCTTGAGTACTGTGTTCAGTTCTGGGCCCCTCGCTACAAGAAGGATATTGAATTTCTGGAGCATGTCCAGAGAAGATCAACCAAGCAGGTGAAGGGTTTGGAGAACAAGTCCTGTGAGGAGAGGCTGAGGAAACTGGAATTGTTTAGTTTGGAGAAAAGGCTTAGAGGAGACTTCATTTGTCTCTACAGCTACCTGAAAGGAGGTTGTAGGGACGCATATCTTGGCCTGTTTTCCTGACTAAATGATGATTGGACAAGAGGAAATGGCCTGAAGTTGCACCAAGGAAGGTTTAGACTGGATACTAGGAAGAAATTCTTTACTGAGTAGTCAGTCACTGGAAGGAACTGCCCAGGGAAGTGGTGGAGTCACCATCCCTGAGGGTATTCAAAAACCGTGTAGATAAGGCATTTCAGGACATATACTAATGAGCATGGGGGGGTGGGGGGGGGGGGGAAGGGGAGAGGGAGGGTTCTGGCTTGACAGCTGGACTCTTAGAAGACTTCTTCAAGCAAGACAGTTCCATGATTCATGCAAAATTTACAAGCAACTAATGAGTTACAAGTGATTCCACTAGTAATCTATTGCTCTAATTCTCTTCAAATACAAGGTGTGCACTATGCTGTTTCAGAAAACATAAGATAGGAAGAAATAATGTTTGTTAGATAACCTCTAACTGACTTACTAAAAGACTGCAGAACTTTCTGTTCTTATTACTGATAAACTCATTCTCAGATCAGGCTGCTAATATGAAGTGTAATATTTTAATAAAGCAAATAGCTGCATATTCCAATTGATTATGAAAGAGTGTCTGACCTCGATAATAATTTTAAAAATAGCTTTCAAATATCAAGATAAAGCAGCCAACAGTGTTTCATTGCTCTTTAATTAGGGCTTAGATTAGTTAATATTCGCTCACTTGCTGTATTGATTTGTATGCAAACCATAAAATAAAATCACTTAATGCATTAACGTAGTTGTATGGCAATGGGTGGCAAACAGATTGTGGAGATTAAATAACATGCTTTATGCAGCAAGGCTTAGTTTAATTTGTTTGACAGCTGAGTTTTTGTACTTGTAATTGCAGATACTGCAAGTGGAGCTCAGGAACGTTGTGCTGTTGTCCATGTATATAAGACCTAAAACTGATGAACAATTTCAAGGCCTTCAGACTGAAAATAATTTTGTTGGCTTTTTTTTTCTTTTTACTTCTGAAATAATATTACATTTGGATATAGTAATTAAGACTGGATATTTCAGAAACAAAACATGCACTTACTTGAATGAGTTCCTCTGCTTCTTTTGGACAACTTGTATTAATCTGGATTTGAGCCTAAGTATAAGACTACATGATCCAGTCCTAACAGCAAGTTTAGAACTGATTTTATTATCATTAAAAGAAATAACAAATAAGAATTTATGACTCAAACTATGCAGAAAGTCACTACTGGGGGAGTCTTCCTTAGAGAACTATTTTTCATTTATTGCAGCTTTATTAGAAAT
Source organism: Heliangelus exortis (assembly GCF_036169615.1). Taxonomy (NCBI): domain Eukaryota; kingdom Metazoa; phylum Chordata; class Aves; order Apodiformes; family Trochilidae; genus Heliangelus; species Heliangelus exortis. The sequence continues at coordinate 165,597,189 of NC_092422.1, read as the reverse complement.
TAGTATGAGGCTATAGGCAAACTATTGCCGACAGCTGAGCTTTCAGTAGGATAAATAAGTGATGCAGTGTGCTAAACTGTGATTCTCACATCAGCAAGAATTTAACAATTTAATCTCATAGGAAGCTAGAGAGTTATTTCAGAAGGTAGCCCAGACAAAAATTTACATGCAAATAGTACGAGAGTTGGGTATGGGTAAGCTACAGTGACGACAGGGGCACACATTAAGAAACAGATCTACAGCATTGCACAGAAAGATGCTCCAGAAAACAAAAACTAATAACCTGGGATTTAGTTATTATTTTTATGCACTGCAGAGATTTGCCTTTAAGCAGTTGGTAAGTAAAATCTTGCTCATTTTCACCTGTAACTATTCTTCTAAAACTTTCACTTCCTGAAAATCCCTGCTTGAAAATTCCCCTATGAGAAGTTGAGGAAGGCAGACAGAGACATACTTAGTGCTTTAAAAAATTGCCATTTTAAATGAAGAAGCATTGGGATTTTAATGAAAAAAACATCTGCAGGGAATGCCACCACGTAGTGTCCCATTCAAAGGTTAGATGGCATATAGATTTAGCTCCTTGTATTAGTCATAGCTCTGCATCAAGAGTACAGAAGATTCTTCCCAACTTCTTGTAGGTCACCGAGAGGCAGCTGACATCCCCACTGTCTTTTCAGTTTGTTAGACATAAAGAAGATATTAGGAATATGTCTCTCCACATCAGCATAGCACCAGTGATAGGAACAGTCAGCTCTAAATGTTCACTTGTCCCCTGAGCCCAGATATACTCCTACTGAGAAGTATCTGTGATTTTGTTCTTGCTGTATTAGATTGGTAGATATGTTTCCTTCACTGTGAATGCTGCAAATGCTGTTGATACAGGAAACACCAAACATGATCCTGGAAGATTCTACAGTTGGAAAGCAAAGAAAGAAGAAAAGAATTGGCAATTAGGTGTTTGCTGGAATCTAGAGAAACAGTTGAATGCCTTTCTTTGCACGGTCAAATGTAAACTTCCAGACATTTAAATACTCGCTATAGCCATGCAAAAATAAATTTCCTTCTGGGAGTAACCTTGAGTCATTAAAGGTTGGTCATAGCCGACCAATTTAAACCAGGTATCATTTTTCTACTCCTTAAAGTCAAGTGAAGCAACTGCCTGCAATGACAAAGACTTCTGCAATAAGTTATGAAATTTCAATGCAAGTAAGAGCAATTTGGTAATTTGGCCATAAATTTGGCAATCTATGTCTCCATAAATTCAACGGACAACTAAAAATGAATGTGATATGCTTCAATACAGATAGTAACAGTTTTCAAAATACTTTAATTATACTCACATTGCTGGGAGAACAAACCTAAAAAAGTAGTCAGTGATCATAGAAAGGTCTCTTCAACTATTCAATAGAATACATAAGAATAATGCAAAAAATGTTTTGTCAGTTCCAGCGGTGTCCCACCAAGTCAAGTATCAGAAATACCGAAGAGAGTTTGTTCCCCTTAGCCTCCTCTGACAGATGAAGATCCTCTTTCAGTTACATTTTATTTCAGTGCTCAAAACAGACTGCATGACTTAAAAAATAGATGGCTATAGAGGGCTGAAATTACAACAGATGTGACAGCATCAAAAACTGTGTAATTATAAAATTACACAGTAAAAACAATACATCCTGTACATGTCTGTGCTAAATCACAACATATGTATTTTTTTAAAGTGTTCCTTCTCTTTTCTTGCTGAAATTTTACAGATTGCCATGGTTGAATGAGCTACAAACAACTCTCTGTGGGCAAAGCTTTCACTTTTGTTAAGAATTTTACACTCAAGAATAAGCCTCAAGACAGAAACTGAGTACAAAGAGAAAGGAGGTGTAAAGAACTGATGAGAAAGTTTTCGTGTTTCCTTATATTTTAATTAAACACTTAATATTTTGCTTTTTTGTTTGAAAGTGGAGTACAGCATCCTGGTTTCATTCTCCCTTGGTTACGAAGTTCAGCATTTTAAGCTCTTCTTTTCTGTGCCTTTGGACATAACTATGACATTTGCTTCTTCACCTTGCTGAGACAAGGCTGTGGTCCAAGTGTATTCTCCCAAAGTGGGAGCACCTATCTTACCTTTACAGGCTTTCATATAGGAAACCTGAAGACAGTCTGCCTAGACAGCCACCAGCCTTTGGGTATGCCCAGAAGGTTCCCTCTGGCTCTGGATCCTGTTGGGTTCTGTTGTTGGTGTAGATGTCCCAATCTATACAGTCCCTAAGATGCAGTAAGACTGTGCTGTGATTGGGGTTTCACAAGTGTTGCAGGGCACTGTTACCAGATGCCTTCACCAAACACCAAAATCCTACTTTGAAAGTGATCAGAACTGTATAATTAATAGAGAAAAATAGATTATGCACAGCTTTTATACCAAGAAATGTGTTGTTTCTGTATCAGTGTGACACAAAATCCTGAACTTATGTTTTTTTTTCTTCAGTATACTTTCACCTACAGCCCATTATGCATGTACCATCCATAGAAAAAAAAATCTGGAATTTATATGAAAAAATAATTAATCTGTGCAGCACTATAACAAGACCAATCAGTCATTTTTATTTTTTGTCTTTACTAGGAGATAAGAAAAAAGTCTTCATTAATGCTTATCTCCTAAAAAATGACAATGCCTACAGCTACTCAGTTTCTGATTCACTGCCTCTAAGAGCAGGTACCTCAAAGTTATGTTTCTAATAATCCATCCAGATTATATTTTCTGTAACATAGCTTTCTTTGTTATTGCTCATCTTACAACAAATACTTTGTTCTGTTTTGCTCTGTTCAGTTTGCTCCTGAGGAACTATGCCTGGTGGGAGAGGCCCATGTTGGAGGGGTTCATGAAGGACTTTCTCCCCTGGGAGGGACCCCAGGAATAGGGAAAGACAGTGAGAAATCCTTCTCCCTGAAGAGGAAGGAGTGTCAGAAAACCACCTGTGAGATCCAGATGTAAACCCCACTCCCTATCCCCCCATGCTGCTAGGGGGAATAAGGTAGAGATATCAAGAATAAAGTACTTTGGGCCCAGGAAGAAGGGAGAGGTGGGGGGAAAGCATATAAGATCTGGTTTGTGCTTTTTATTTTCCCTGTTTTGGTTTGATTAATGATAAATTAAACTGACTTTTTTCACCAGTTTTGCCTATGAGTGTAACTAGTGAGTGAAAACCTCATGTCCCTTGTCTTGACCTGGGTTCTAGGTGGATTTCCTCCTCACTATCCCACAATGGGAGAGGGGGAGTGAGTAGTCATGTGATCCTCTATTATTGGCTAGGCTCAAACCATGACACAAATTTAATATCTTTGACTGCATACTGATTTTGTCCTCAATTGTCTTATTCCTTGCATAATGCTAAACATGAAATTATTCTGTATTGGATTTTTATAGCAAGGTTTTGGTAGCAGGGTGGATAGAGGGGTATCTTCTGTGAGAAATCTTCTGGAAGCTTCTGACAAGTCCAACAGAGCCAGTGCCAACTGGCTCCAAGACAAACCCTTTGCTGGCCAAGACTGAGCCCATCACTGATGGTGGTAGTGCCTCTGGGATGTTTAAAATGGAGGAAGAAATCTGCAGAATTTCAGTCAGAGAGAAAAGTAAGAATATATGGCATAAACAACTCCTCAGACACCAAGGCCAGAGAAGAAGGATGAGGAAGAATTGGTCCTCCAGGCACTGGAAAAGACATTTCCCTGCAGCTTGTTGTGAAGATCCTGGTGAGGCAGGTTGTCTCTGCAGCACATGGAGGTTAATGATGGAGCAGATATCCACCTGTAGCCTGTAGAGAACTCCACACAGGAGCAGGTGGATGCCCAAAGGAGGGTGAGAGGGTGATACTGTGAGAAGTCTGTGCTGGATCAGGGTCCTGGTGTACTTGTGGGCAGAGAAGCCCACTTTGGAGGAGGTTTGCTGGCAGGACTTATGATCCTGTAGAGGACCCTGCTGGAGCAGTCTGTTCCTGAAGGACTGTTGCCCAGGAAAGGGACCCATGCTAGAACAGTTTGTGAAGAACTGTAGCCCATGGGAAGGACTCAGGTTGGAGAAGTTCATGAAGGACTGCCTGATGTAGATGGGACCACATGCTGGAGCAGGGGAAGAGTGTTTGGAATCCTTCCCTGAGGAGGAAGGAGCATCAGAGACAAACTGTGACGAACTGACTGAAACCCTCATTTCCTGTCCTCCTGCACCTATGAGGGCAGGAGGTGAAGAAAATTGTAGTAGAAGATGAACCTGGGAAGAATGGGGCATATGGGGGAAGGCGTTATAATATTACTTTTCTCGTTATCCTATTCTGATTTGATTGTCAATTAAACTGATTTCTTCCATCAGAGACTTGTGTTTTGCCCACAGCAGTAACTCTCTCCTTGTCCCTATCTCCACCTCTGAACCTTTTATTGTATTTTCTATCCTCTGCCCAGCTGAAAAGGAGAGTGATACGGTGGCTTTGGTGGGCACTTGGTGTGCAGCCAGGGTCAATTCAACACATACAGTGACCTGTTAATGCAACTATTAAATTTTTCTTCCTTGGAAAAAATCTTCTTTAAACCCCCTGCATTAGAAGCAATTTTGCATTTTTAAATGAGGGAAGAAAAATGCACGACAGAACATTTCCAGAAATCTATCAGTTCTGCAAGCCTTTAAAATGAAATTGACATTGATGATAAGATATAAAGATTGGCACAAACAGATTTTGTAATATATTCTTCCTCTATTGCAGCAAATTTACAGAAACTAATTTGAAGCAGAGCTGCCTCCCATGCAGGCTCATGGGAATACCAGTCCGAGAAGGCAAACTAGACAGGAATTAGAGAATTTTTAGTGTGGAAGCAAAATGACTGACGTCACTGAAGAGCATAAAAGTGACTTGAACCGTTCTTGTAGACCACTGGTTTCTGCCACAAGACAATAACACTCCAAGAGAACAGTGAGTATGAAAATCTTCATCCTCCATTTTTTTACCTTTAGCAACCAGCCTTTGAAATGTGATTTTGGGCTGTGGATGTGCATGATGTGTTGTGTGACCAGTTTAACAGATAATCATTGAGATACTGGTGTCATGATAAAAAAAAATTAAAATCCTGGGTATATACAACCTTTAGCACTTCACTTTTTATAAGTCTTTACAAAAAGTCTGTTTAATAGGAAATAATTTGGTATCAGTGCGAGAAGGGGAAAGACCTAAACTTTCAATTAAAGTCTAAATCAAACTTTACTGGTTTTGAAGTCATCCAAATTGATCCCTCAGGGCTTTGATGTAATTTTAAATAAATTCATAGAATAGTGAATTTGAAAAAGAAATATATTGTGCCCAGGGTAATTTAATGTACCTAAGGCATTAACTGCACTGAGTAAGGATATCCAGTAAGTTTTAACAGAGCAGAAGCTTTTCATTGCCTTCGAAGTACTTGCTGCTTTTTGAAATTTGTGATGCAATATTAGAAAGCTGTGGTTTCAGGCCAGATCCCATAAGATTATATTGCTTCATATTATGTAAACTCGACTAACAGATGAAAATTGAGTGACATACCTGTGTGTTCCTCAATACTGAAAAATTCATTAACCAGCAAAACACTCGATGTCAAAATACAGAGAATTTTCTATATTTAGGAGCCCAGATGTAAACCTTATTAACATCTATGAGAGAAACATCCATGTTTCAGTGGACTGAGAAATACAAATTACAACATGCTGATGGTTGTCCTGTCAGAACAGCAAGATCGTACAACAATATCCCAGGTAAAGAGAACTTTTTTTTTTTTTTTAGGATTGAATGGTAATTTTGAAAACTGATCAAAGCAATCATAGACAGGAGAACAGGAAGAAGAAAACTGTAGGTCTAAGTTCTCCATCTGGCACAGGTTACTTTTCCAGTCTGAGAAGCAAAGGGAAGGAGGAAGAAGTGTGAGTTTTACCTGTCCTTGAATTCCTGCACCCAGCAAGGGAGATATGAAAAAAGCTTCTATTTGCCAGATCGATGATTGGCTCCCTGCACATTTTTCTCTAATATGTGCTACCAAAAGACAAAATACTGGAAGACATTACAGTTGGCCCCTGTCCCCAAAGGAAAGTTTCCTTAGGTCACAAAATGTTGTGGTAGAATGAGTTAATTCTGTAAACAGAGAAGAGTACAATGCTCAAAATTCAGGAATAAATATCTTCCAAATCCAAAGTCCCTTTCTGTGGGTTTAGTCTCTGTCCAGCAGTATTCAGTGGCTGCTTGGGTAGCAACAAATTATACCACAGACATTGCTGCAAACAGTAGGGAAATTTCCTTCTTTCTGTAATTCCTGAAGCTTGCCTTCTCCCTCTGAGCTCTAACAGACTCCATTCATAGCTCAAGACCCTTTTCCAAGTCTAATTATCTTTACCCATTGCTCTGCTAGCTGCCTAACACAAGTAGAAAAAAAAAAATCCATCAGTCAAGTCCTTTGTTAAAAGAGGCAGGGGAGCTGATGCTGAGTAGCTATTTCTCTCCAGGATCTGGCAATTCAGGATGCTTAAATACAACTTGAAGAGGAGGAGTTCAAATTATGTGGGTGTGCAGGAAGATGCTCAATTAAAACCATACTATATATTCAGTACCTTTCTCTCTTCCTACATTTAAATACAGCATTACACGCCTGATCATCACAAAAAATAACCAAAAATTAGAGAAAAGGTTTAGATTATTGCTAATGTTTTATTGCTTGTAAAACACTCTTTTATTTGTCCACCTTGGAAGAGGTGTTCAGTAAACCCGCACTTCTGTAAAAGATGGTTCAAACCAAATCCATTTTAATGTTATGTCTCATATAGAGTTTATGTTCATACAGATTAAAGTAAGAGTGTTCATCAGGAGCTCTGAAAGACAAATAACAAAAAAAAATAGTGAAGAGCTAAAGTTATACTTTTTATATTTAGGAAACAAAAAAAAAGTTTATTTTAAAGTTTTACTAGACTGCTTTAAATACAGAAAGGTTGGTTTAAAAATTTAGAAAAAAATCTCAGCTAATAACATCGAAATAAAAAATATGAATCTAAATTAAAGTTAATTGCAATGAGGAAGAATAAGAAGAAGCTCATCATATAGAACATTTTTCAAAAGAGGATTTTCAGCTTCATAATTGAATTATATGGCAAAAGAAGAGCTATACTAAAAATGCTGAAAGGCAACGTCTCTATTTTTCTCTGAGAAAATTTTTGTAAAAAAAAAAAATTAGCCTTTATTTTAAGAGATTTCAAATAAGTTAATGAAATAATTATTAATAGCCCTACACATTTCTACACACAACCTACTAAAGGAAAGATAAAGTATTTGGCATTTATTGACATTTGAGCTTCTTAGCATAAAAATACTGCTTGAATTAATAGTGCAGACCAACTCAGTGCATCATGCTATCAAATTCTTTTAGAAATTCTTATTAATCTGAAAGAATCTTTTTATCTTCTTCATTGAAAACAATACAATATTATCTGGTTATGTTGAGAAGCTTACTATGTAGAGCAGGAAGTTTTGTAACAGTATTTTATTCCTTGGCCTTGGTAGCAAGGGATATTAATTCATAGAATCATAGAATAAGCTGGGTTGGAAGGGACCTCTGAGATCACCAAGTCCAACCCTTGATCCACTACCACTGCAGTTACCAGACCATGGCACTGAGTGCCACATCCAGTCTCTTTTTAAATATCTCCAGGGATGGAGAATCCACCACTTCCCTGGGCAGCCCATTCCAATGCCTGATCACCCTCTCAGTAAAGAAATTCTTTCTAATGTCCAACCTAAACCTCCCCTGGCACAACTTGAGACAATGACCTTTTGTCTTACTGAAAGTTGCCTGGGAGCAGAGACCGAACCCCCCCTGGCTACCCCCTCCTTTCAGGGAGTTGTAGAGAGTGATGAGGTCTCCCCTGAGCCTCCTCTTCTCCAGGTTGAACAGCCCCAGCTCCCTCAGCCTCTCCTCATAGGATCTGTGCTCGAGTCCCTTCACCAGCCTGGTTGCCCTCCTTTGGACCTGCTCCAGCACCTCAATATCCTTCCTGAACTGAGGGGCCCAGAACTGGACACAGTACTCGAGGTGTGGCCTCACCAGGGCTGAGTACAGGGGCAGAATCACTTCCCTGGACCTGCTGGCCACGCTGTTCCTGATCCAGGCCAGGATGCCATTTCGATAGGTGTAAACATTGGTCTTTGCTGCCATCCAGAAATGAAATGTCATGTAGAGCAACTTCATATTTCCTGTTCCAGTATACTGTCTGTTCTTTGGTGTTGCCTTGTAGATTTAGAACAGAAATGCTTGGTGATCTCTGTAGGAATCTGGGTTTCTATAGATCTCATAAATCCATCACTGTGATGAATTCCCACTTTTCTATTGCTTGATGGCAATCCACAGATAACTTCATATAAGTGAACTATTGCGGAAATCTTTGAAAACGTTTTCTGTTTTTCTCATAGAGGGCTTAATCCGGCTTACGACCAAAAATTCCACTCAACATCATCAGGACTTCCAGAAACATTGCAACTAAAACGTGTGCCTTAAGTGTCATAGTATAATCTTTGATATGGCTTTCACTCATAATATACTCAGGTTTCCTAGAGTTATTTTAATAGTGCCTGCTAAAAATATATACAAAAAAAACAAAACAAAAGAAAAAACCCCCAATAAACATGTAAATTATCGTTGTGATAACAACACTGTGTTGGGTGGATCCATCTAGACTTATCATACAGTCCCCCACCAAAACCTACTGCAGATGAAAGAACTTAAGGCAATATAGATGGTAAATAATAATCAGTGAATGAAATTTGTTGATGTAACCTCACCCAGCTATGCCAATCTAGTACCTAATGCACTCTGAAGAAACAACAAAAAAAAACTGTTTAAGAAAAATGGGATGGATCTCTCTGGAAGTAACTTATCAAATACAGAATGAACCTCCATGAATAACATTCAACAAGTAGCTGAGTTCTGGGAGGATGAGAGGAGACTAACTTTTATATTTCATCTATTGAAAAATTTACATCAGGCATGTGCATGTGTCTTCTAATGTTCACATTAAAAATATCCCATTCTATTTGATTGCATTGACACATAGATGGACAGACTTCCAAATTTTATCTCAAGTACCTGGATCATCCTTTTTTTGTAGTCTGACATAGAGGAACTTTCAGCCAGGTGCTGTATAATCATTAGTTTAGCCACCAAACCTTCCAAGGATGAAAAGCTTACAAGTCTGCAGTCTGGTTTTGTGTGTTCAGGTGTTTCTGAATATCTGACTGCCTCCTGCATGTGTGCTAAAAAAGTTTTAAGCCTTTCCATCCACTTAAATCAGAATTTCACAGGTAATAAATCCCAACAAACTATTTGAAACTGCGTGTTTCTGATTAGCATGTTCACTGATGAAAATTTTTCAGCCTGAGCTTACTTCTTATGAAATATACGAAAAACCTCACAAAAATTCCCAGTCAAGGCACATATTCACAAGGCATATGACAGAGATATTGTTTCTAATTGGATGGGAAATTTTCCCACCAGAAGAAGACATTGCTACAGTATTTTCCAGAACTCTGCCTCAGAAGAAATTACATAATTGAATTAATGATTTACCAAAAACATTTTCACTAATTATTAACATGTTTCTTAAGATCTTCATAGCTTTTGACAAGCTGAGGTACTTCAGATGAGTTATGGGTCCCACCAACATGATCAGGCTAACAGCTGGCAAATGTGATCTTATTGACCAAGGTGTAAGAATTAAAACAGAGGAAGGGATGAAAGAACTTGTCTATGTGGAAATTCATGACTGCTAGAGGTTAGGTGTTAGCTTTCTAAATATACCTAAAAGCTGCTGCTGGTGCAGCCAGAGTCTCAAGAGCAGACAAGACAATAACACAACAGAAGCAGTGGACCAGGCAAAGCAGTGTTTTTTCTTCCAGTTAAGCCATCTGAAAAAAGAAAGAGTAGATTTTTACCTTTTATTATTCCAATACACAAGGAATTAAAATAATACATTACGACTAACCCATCCCACTCCCCAGTTCTGTAAATATCAGTATTGAATAAACTAGAGGGAATCCCAGTCAGCTCAAAACCATTTCACAAGCCAAGGAGGCTGAATTTGTTCAGTGTACCATTTGATGCAAATTATTCCCCAAGTCCTACTAGGGAGGTAATATTCCAGAATTACTTCTATGCTTAAACAGTAATTATAGATTGGATACTTCTGTATATGTGTTGTATGTGTTCCTAATAAAAATCTCCTATGATATTATGTAGATTTGAAAGTCAGAAATATTCTTTTAAAAATCATTTAAGTAAGATATAGGTATTAATAAAGAATATTTCCTTTCTCTTGTCCTTTTTTTTTTTAAATGTTAATAGAAGTTAATAATATCTAGTCATTATTCTCTGTACAGAAACACATGAATGCTTATTTGTGATTTCTGTAGGAAGGTGCTGTTCTGCTAAATTAAATGAGTTTCATGCCAATGCCATAAAGGATTAGGAGGAGATTCTGCATAATTTTCTTTGCAATTATCAGGTGTGTCTGACCTGGGTGATTTGGTAGGTTGGACAACAGCAAGGTCTGTGATGCAGCTGAGCTGCAGTTTCTTTTCAAAAAGGGCATCTAAAAATTATTATAAAATATAGGACAAAACACTTCCAGGCACCAAGATAGCTAATAAGTATGCAGAAAAGGCAATCATTCTGGCAGAATGTGGCCTTCTAGTAGTGTAGCTCTGCAAAGCAGCTTGAATTAGAATTAGGTAGCCGGGAGGATCACTTTTGTCTGTTTGCATATCTGAATTTGATGAGCCTGCAAGCTTCTTACAGGGAGGAGGGAGAGAGGAAAGAAATGGAATAAACCCTTGTGTCCTGCTTAACAACAAAAGTGTGAAAGTCAAATAGTATTCCCACTTAGTGTTGCATCAGCAGAAATACATTAATAGAGACTTATATCTGTTCTCTAGTACTCTAGTGCTTAGTTAGAAAGGCAATCTATTAAATCTTCATGCCTTTCCTGGTTAATTTTTATGCAGCCTTATTATATTGCTACAAAATTGTTCAGAATAATCCTTATAAAGATTGAAAGTACAAGCATAAATCCCATTTCTACTAAGCAAAGTAGTTAGGTATCTGCTTAACTCTTGCTCAAGGGTCTTAAGTGTTAAAAATGAACATACATCCACTTCCTCACATACTTACAGCTGAGCATATTATACACCCTCTGGGGTTAGATAATCTCACCTGACTATAACTTTTTCAAAAGTGTTGTAAAGAAGAAAAGCAAATTACTTAGGAGCCTTCTTCCAGACATCTTCATACAGGTTCTGAAGCTAGTCCTAAAACCATCTTAGACTACCTGTTCTATTTTTAGCTAATCTCACCTTGGTATGTAATTGTACAATACTCCATCATATGAATAAAAGCTTTTAAAAGAGGTAGTAAACCAGAAAATGTTGAGATACCACGTCTGATGTAACAAACTTTGGTTTCTCTTTTATGTGTCACATATTATTGCCTAAGAAAGAGAAAACATTTTAAGTCATTTCATCATGAGTGATGCACAGGATATTGAAAAACTGCAGTAACATATGTATAGCATTCCTCTGAACGTTTGCTTTTCAGTCCACAAGTGTTTTCCTTTGTCCTCATGCATGCTCAGTTAGAAGCACCAATATGCCCCTAGCTATTTGGAAAACCATTTTTCTATCCTTCACAGATAAAACAAGGTCAAATTTGGACAGCAATTGAGATTCTGCTGCTGACAGTCTTCCTCCATTTTTGCCCTTATCCATGATCTCATATCCTACTGAAGCTTCTTAAACCAGAAAGAAAAAGAACTGTGTACAGAGAAAAAAAATCTCTTTCCCAAGACAGCTGGTAGGTCCTAGCTTGTTCTTCTTGGAATTGCAGTGATTCTATCTAAATATTTTCTGGACATCCAGCCAAATGAAAGGCAGCTGCTGCCTTGCACTATATGAGACACATGGTAAGCATTGTTATCATATGAAAGACAGGCATCTGATTCTTATACACACTGTTGCAGCATCTCTCCAAATTGTGGCAGAGCTGATGCAGGAGGCAGGTGTCCTGCTATTCTTGGAAGCGTGTCACCAACCTGTATGGACATCTGGGGGTTTTTTTTGGAACAAAGATTAGTTTAATGAAACCAGAGTGCCATGAGAAGATTAACAAGAGTGTTAAATCAGTCCAACTATTTGTTCTTGATCTGGCCATCTAAATTATATCTTTTTCCATCATAACTGCCAACAAAGAGGGCCCTGTTTGGAGTCCTGTTTGGCTCTAGGTTCATTTGAAAAGAAAAATTTCTATATAGATGTATAAAGTAACAAACAATAAAAGAGAAATATTTACTTTTTCTGAGTTCGCTGTTGTTACAATATAAGACAAAGTATATTTAACAAAACTGACAGACAGCTTTTGTAAAATGGAAAAAAAAAAAGGAAATAATATGATCACTAATGCACACAAAAATATGCACATTAATAGTATTTTGTAGTAGTATAATTTATGAGTACCAAATATTATTTTAGGAAAAGATTTAAGTAATACAAAACAGATGATAATATTTTAAAGCAATTCAGAGCATTAGGGGGGCTATTCATAATTAAATACAAAAATGTATTTCTATGGTATCATATGTTGGTCTTTGGTAGAGGTGTCTTTCATAGAATACCAATTGATACAAAAATCCAAATTACTGTGCTCATGCATCTATGAATTCTTATAATGTGATGAAAATACATTATCAAAAGCTTACATTTTTGTGCATGTTTTAAGCTAAAAAAAAATAATAATTTAAAAATTCCTGGTAACCTATGTAAAAATGTGAATTCCACATCTGTTTCCATTTCTTTATGTTCTGCTTGAGTTCTTGTTGGTTTGCTTTATTTTTTTGTTAGTTTTAACGTTGACTCTTTAATGTTTGTTGAATTTGTAGAACTGTGAAGCTGGAAAAAAATCAATCTAAATTGCATGGGCTTTTGAATAAATCTCTGGAGAACTTTTGTATAATCACATATTGTTCCTTGTTTATTACAAAAGGGTTAATTTGAATTACTTCAAAGAACGCAAAGCTCTTCAAACAAAACAGAGAATGTCTGCCCTTTATATTACCATCCATGCAGGTATTTTTATATGAAGGGGATACATTTTCAAAGCACTGAAAGAGAGGCATGTGCTAAAATCTGTTCATGTATAACAGGATTTGTGCTAATACCACCTACACACTGTTTTGAAAGTATACCCCTCTCTGTTTTTAATAGCTTGCAGCCACAGAAAGGTCTGTGATTTGGCAGAAGCTAGCATCTGTGAAATGAAAAAATTCACTAAGAAAACAAAAGACAATAAAATTGTTAAATTTCAATTAAAATGTATATATTAATAATAATAATACCTTTTTTAACTTATGGAATTGTCTTTTATCTAAAGATCACGGTAGGTTAAGAAGATTTTCATGTTCCACCACCTCCTTTGCACATGTAAAAGATCAGGCTTATGAATTCATTCTGCAAAATGATACAGATTTTCAGTATATGGGAAGCAAGGCAATGGTATTGAATTTGACAAAGCTACATGGATTTAAGAGAATTTCAGGCTTGGTCCAAAGCCTCAACAGCATCTGCTTTCATAACATCTCAGAAGAAGAAAAGGAACTGATATTTTGCACACACTACAAAAGAACAAACAAGCCTCTCCAAGTATCAATCTGGTTTCTATTTTTAGTCCTGTTCTATATACCAAACATTAATTATTATATTAATTATATTAATTATATAATTGGTATTACACAAATATAAGATTATAGAAGAGAATCTATAAGCATTCATATATTTGAATTTAAATCTACGTATTAAAATATACTAATGTGTAAATCATTATAATGTAATTTTATCAGCAATAGGCTGCTTCATACAGGGCACCAAATGTCACCAGTGTCTTAGGAAAGGAGGCCATGACACCTTCCATATGGAAGTTTCTGTGCAGAACTGGGATTCTGTTCTGCAGCTCAGATCTGTAACCTGCGTGGAGGAACCTCAATCATCTCTAATTTTTAATTCAGACAAAAGAGGACCAAGACTTGTGTGAAGGCCAGTTGCATGAGTAAGCAGCTTCTTGAATATTACATTATTTTGAATGTGAGGTAGACTTCATAGAAGATTCAAATTATGCATCTAATGGCAAAGGTGAGGATCAAATGTTTCAAAAAGTGACACTGAACAACACATCCACTTTCACCCCATGTCTTAATCCTTTGGTGAAGCTACAAAGCTACAATTGACCATTCAAAGACATGCAGGGGAAAAAAATCAATATAACAAGAATATAACTGTATCCCATACAGAAACACTACTGTCACATCACATGACTGGCTTGAACACGTATTTTATAGTTTGTAACTCATGTATGCAACAGAAAATGTCTTCTGCAACAGAAAAGGATTTTGAAATAAAAGAGTACTTACCCAGAAAACCAAAAGATTTTCATTTTAAGAAACAGAAATTGGTTACCTACACCAAAACACCACTACAGCTTTTAGCATCCCAAACTCATCTCTTGTTTATGTCGAGCATCTATACGTTACCTGAGGGAACTATTAAAGTGTTTCTTCCAATAAAATCTGGGGGGGAGAAGTGCACATTTTAAAACCTTTGTTGTTGTCATTAAGTTAATAAAGCCTTAATGCCAAAATCGGTTGTAAACTCTGTGGAGCCTGTAATGCTCTTAGGGACAAAAGTTCTGTAAGTTTTTCCTAACTCTTTGTTTCTGTATATACTCTTCTCATGTTTCTTTGTCTTATATCCAAGAATATGTTTTCTATGTTCACCTTTGTTGTTCCAGTGAAATATCTGTTGGTTTTGTATTGTGTTTTTGGGTTTGGTTTTTTTTTCTGCCCAGCTTCTTCAGGAAAATAAAATACATCTCTGAAGTTTTCCTCCTGTCCCACAGAGGAGCTGTGGGACATGTACATACCCTGTGCACTAGGTCATATGCTGGACAAGGAGCTGTAAAGCTATGCTGGAATAGAGTATATTGTTATAGCAGGATACCAACTGTTTGGGCTTTTTACTTTCAGTCTGGAAGTGAATTAGTGACACTATGCTACAGGAGTGAGTAGGATGTGTTTCATTGCTGAAGGGCATGTGGAAAGAGCCATTAAGATGACATAGGAGTCTTTCATAAGAACCTTGCATAAGACTACATTAGAAAAATGTGTCAATGCAATAGCTGGAGTATGACTACCAAATATTTTTTCTTTATTTTTCTCCTACATGTGATGTAAACAATACCCATGACATACAAAGTTGGGGAGCGGCAGAAAATTAGTAGAGAATGAGAAAAAGGGAGAGACAATTTCCACATCAACCCCACCATTGAAGATAATTTCCAAATTTCCAAATACTTATGTAATCTTCTAGAAGTATTTATTTGAGGGCCGATGGCTGATTTCTCATTTCACCTTCTGAGCAAGATTAAACTTGTCAAAGGGATTGTACTTTTCTCCTATTTTTCAGAACAAACACAACCGACCATTTCACAATTCAATTTCATACTGACAATTTTTCATCCATAATTTTTAATGTTACTGTGGAACATACATTGTGTATGACATGCAGCTCTAGCAGGTAATACTGTCTTCCACTTGCACTGTAAAACCTTTCCCTGTGTGCTCAGAACTCTGCAGCTGCTTTTCTATTGTCTTTGCCTGGTTCTCATGTTTTCTCATGGTCTTGCATCTGTGAATAGCCAAACATTACAATGAGCCTCCCATGGGAAATTGTTTCCTCTGACATTCTCTCCATCTCTTTTTATACTTCTGGTTTTTTATTTTCTAGTTTATAATACAGCAAAAAGAGACCTAGTGAACACCAGCACAAAATATTCATGACCAAAGCATACTGCAACCAGCAGCACCATGAACCAGAGCAGGAGCATGAAAGGAATGGGTTCTTCAGGAGGGAGCCTTGCCAGGTCCTTGTGAAATCTGTGTTGTACTAAGGAAAGACTTTATCTAGGGAGTTTGCTGCACTGGAGAGAACACTCATCAGAGTGCTCATCACTATTCTGTCCACCTGGCCACTACAGGCAGTTTTCAATTTCACTTTCTTTCACTTTATCTCTGTCTCTCTTGACAGAATTACAGGATGTTAGGGGTTGGGAGGGTCCCCTGGAGATCACCTAGTACAGCCCCCCTGCTAGAGCAGGTTCACCTAGAGTAGGTTGCATGGGGTGGCATTCAGAAGCACTTTGAATGCCTCCAGAGACAGAGAATACCTTGTTTTGTTCTGTTCTGTATTGTTTTGTTTTGTTTTGCATGGAAATAACCTTTACTTACTATCTACAGTCAATGTATGTAATGTATGTAATGCAGTGGACCCCACACACAGCCTGTGAATTCCTGTTTTCTGTAACAATACTTGGAAGAAATTATACTGGACACTACAATAAACTCAGTGACTGGCTTGTAAGGATTTATTTATAACTGTGTCACTACTTCAACTCATTACCTGGTGAATGCACTTGCCTACAAGCTGTAGGGCAGGTCCCCCCATCATCTAGGACAAACCAGAGTATGTCACAACCTCTCTTCAGGCCATACAATCGCCCTGTGCTCCCAAGAAAATGAGGGAAAAAGTAGAAGCAGCAGTGATGCTCAGCCTGTGGAAGTGCTCCTATGTTGCACAGCTTCGGCAGGAGTGAGGTATTACAGCAGCTTAGACGTGGTGGTACCTGTGCTAAGCCTTGTTACCATTTCATCTATAATCCAGGCTGCAATTTCTATCTGGACAGCCTGGAGTAAAAGGCTTGTGTGGTCTATATCTGCAGGACTGCTGGCAGAAACTCTTATTTTTGTCTTGCAATACTCAAACATACTCATTATGATTTAGGGAAAATTTAAGATAATTTTTTATTTTTCTCTTTGTCAGGATTACTCTGTCATGCAGCTTTTGCTGTTATATACTCCTTACTGTCAGTTTACAGTTTACTTCCAGTTCCATATTGCTCTCAAATGTCAGGGCAAAAATACTAATCAGTACTCTGAGAAAATAATTCACAGATCCAAAAGCAAATTTGAGCCCCTCTTATAGTCAGTAAGGAGATACAGGCACCTAAAGAGAATTTATACCTGTCTTGAATACCTGCTTTAGAGTATGATAATAATTTAAGACATAATAATTTAAGCTTTAGACACCCAAGATGGAGGTAGATGTAATAGCAACAGAAAGTCCATGATCCCAAGGAATCATGGAAATGAACTATATTTAAGCCTTGTTTGTGAATTTAAGCTTGCTTCACAAGCTAAGAATCTATTTGATTTCAAATCAGGCTGGAAGCAGTGTAAGTTTTGCAATCCAATTTGGATTCTTGTAAATTCTTATGATTCATATGACCATCTATGATTAAGCCCACCTTCAAATTCTCCTAGAGAAATCCTAAACAAAATGCTAGAGTGATGTTGAAAGCCTCATTTCTGGACTTGTCAGGTTAAATTATTTATTTGTTTCAAGTTTTTATTCATTTTTTAATGATGTAAAACCTCATTAGATGATGCATTTAAGCATCAAACTTGCTGACATGAATATCAATATTTCCTTCAATACAATTAGTTAAACTACATTAAGTTACATTGAAGTAATGTCAATTTCATCACATTGAGATAGATCGTACTATCAGTGTTGTCAAAAGTTTTCAGTCTTTCCTGCTAACAGCTAGAATTGAAGGGAGATTGCATTTTTAAATAACATTTTTAAATCTTCATTTGTGTGTCCCAGTCCTATAAATATTTTAACAGTGTATGAGTTTCTCCTGTCATGCTGCTTGAGACTAATGCAGTGCCACACCATACCCACCCAGTCACACACTCTGGAGCAGCCAAAATACCATGTTGGGATTTTTGTTGTGTTTCCTACTACATGACTGAGCTACTCCATCCATTTGCATACAAGCCAGACACACAACAAGACGAAAACATGGGGGATGGGAACAGATGGGAAGCTTTCAGCACCTCCTGGCTTCTGACCATGAACTTTATAGAGTATTCTGTTTAAAATTCAATTAGTTCTCATTTGCATTAACCTCATCTGAAATTTTGAAAGTGGAGAGGAAAATGCAAAGCTGATAGCATGATGATGTACAATGAAGATATACTGAGGCAAAATCAACACATTTCTAATTTACATTCAGTTCCTGTATTTCCTTACCTCACCTTGGGTGTCTCAGAGAATATGTCCATTACACAATTCCTTATTTCCAACTAAAAGCACTGACACAACATTTTTTTCACAAGAATAGTAAAAAAAGATAAATACAAATAGTGCAACAGGAACAAAGAAGATGCAGAATGAAATATTCAGGTGGCAGTTGTTGTATATGCTGAAAAAGTCTGACATATTTAAATTTTGAATTTAAATCCCTATGAGAAGGGAATAGGGAGCTTTTCTTCAAATTTAGTCTAGTCAAAATATCCTTGGAAAGGGAAAATGAACGCACTAGCACACTCACACACTTCCACATAAATTTGTTGAAAAGTGCAGACAGATTTGTCAGAATATCCAGTCTGAAATGTATTTGTTCACTTCTACAGATATCCAAAGCATCTTTATTTCCCCCCAGAAAGGCACATTATCACAATGATTTCAGGGAAGTGAATATTGGGGCACTTTCATTGTAGCTACGACATCTTCCAATACTACTAACTCACCCAGCACTTTGAAACAAGAGTACCTCCTGGCCAAATATGCTTAACCACATTACTTTTAAGCTTGTGTTGCAAAACCTCAATAAACAGATGCAACATTGCATTTTCTTCCTTCCCCTTTTGCTAACATAACTCAGAGAGATTTTTGCCAATACTTTTAAGTTGATAGATTTTGACACAAGGATATTATCACTCACTATTGAAACTAACAGGACCCAAAGTCAAACAGTTCTTTTAAAGTTTTGATTTTGTGAGCTTGATCTTATAAGGCATTAGAATTTAATCAAAGACACTGTTTGTCATCAGTGTACAAGATGTGAAGAAAAAAAACAAGAACTCATCTAGACAAGAGAGCTGACAACCAAAAGACACTATAGGACACAGGTAAATGTTGAAGAGGAGGAAAGCATCTGACTTTTACTGCTCTGATTTGTGCACTGATTACAGAAACACGAAGCAAACTGCAAAGCAGTGAAACCAGTGACAAGAAGCACCGTTTCACTGTGTCTCACTAACATAGAAAAAGAACGTTTGATTTGGGATTTCTAATGAAGCTATTTGACCAGCTTCAAATTTTCTACTTACTGAAACATTATTAAAGAAGAAGAAAGCATTTATTTTTACTTTACAGGGAATATTTGAAATCAATTAATTTTTTTTTATTTCACTGAAAATAATGAACAATTGGCCTTCAATCCCAATTGGCCTCCCAAAGGAAAAATAGATGAGTACATTGCTAATTAGTAGCTATAAATTATCATAGAACTGCATAATACTCAAGTTAATTCAACTCATCTCTGCCATAATTTCTTTTGGTTTAAACAGGGATTTCATAAATATCGTGACATAACCTCTTGAACAATAAGACTAAAAGGAAAGAATCTTCTTTTCCAAACTACTTCCCCAGACTCAAATTAGAATAAAAGATAATGCAGTCATCCTCTGGGCAGCCTTGCTTCCAAGTTTTATGCTTTGTGATCATAAAACAATTCAGTAAACTGAATTTTAAGTAGCTGAATTTTAGTAAAGAATTTTTTATCCCACTTAGGAATTGGCTCATGGTGGCAGAATTTATTTCCCTTGTGAACTCAGACATTGTCAGAGAGGAAAGGCATTTTTGTTTCTGCTGATATGGATTTGGATATAAGAAGAAAAAAGCATTTACCAAAACCAATTATCCAAGTCATTTAAGATATATAGCCTTCACTACTAACACTTCCTCTGGTTTTCTCTCTAAGAACAATTGGAGAGCTGCTCTGTTCTCAGCAAATCTGTCAGTGTTTTTGAAAAAAAAAAAAAAAAAAAAGCTTAGAAAGAGCACTTGTTCCATATTGGGAGGCAAAAAAATGGACTTTCAGGGTAGGGACTTTTTAAATATCCTTTTCTTTTCCCAGCAGAACATAACTCTCAATCTTTTCTTATACTGTTCTTACATTGTTTCTAATGTTGATGACAATAGTTACAAGAAACTGTTTTGCTATGGTTTTCTTCCATGTAATAACTTCACCAAAAATGTTAACAAACATCTAAGGAAAATAAAAAACCCATGAATTAAATAGAAGACATATTTATGAATAAACTTGTTAGGGCTACCAGTTTATCACTTTGTTTTCCTGCTCCAAAACCCTCAGAGAGTGCTGCAATTTAGTCTCTGGAGAGTAATTTCTTCATTCTTGACAGCTAGATCAGGACAAAGAAGCAGTACAAATAACTCTAACGAGCACTAAATAAAGATTACAGAAATATTACATCTTCCCTCCCTGTACAGAAGGGTGACTAGTTAGGAAAGTGACTTGGGGTAATGTTTTGCACTGAAGGAACCTCCCAGCAACACAGAGTATAATGAGCTTCCTGACAGTTCTTGCACAGCCTTGACTTTCAGACAAGAGATAACTGGCACTCAACTCCTTCAGCACAGACCTATGGCAGCTGGCAGGAGGCAAATGACTCTTTGGGATACAGAGGAAAATGTCAAGAATGCAGACATAATTAAAGCACAGTGTAGAGCGAGCCTACACACAACCAGAGAAAATACAGCTAATGACATTCAAGTGAAAATTATCTTCTCTTTAACTTTTTTTTTTCCATTTATCTTCTTTTCTTCCCTTTCCTTGTTTTTTTTTTCTGCTTACAAGGACCTTAATTGATACATGGGTTGTGCAGTGCTAGGAGCAAGCTCTAATTTAAAACACATTTCCTACATAACAAGGTCAAGCTCTGCTGCACTGATAACCCTGAAGCAAGCTTGGCTGGGAGCCCTCAGTCAAGCTTTGTCTATTGTATAACAGGATATCAGAAAAGAAACTTCAGAGAAGCAAAAATGTTGGGATAGTCAGGACTGATACCTTTTACTGCCTGCATCTCTCAGGTCTGTGTGTGGGGGGATATTCTATATGTATATGGACTTAGACATCTTTTATCTATGAATTTTTCAGTGTATACAACACTGCCTATGCATATGGATGAAAAGCAGAAGAAATAGGCACTCAACTCTGCACATTTATGTAAAAGATACTGCGTGGACATTTTTACAGGTATGAGAGGAAGAGAAAATTGTAATATTCTACTAACCTATTTCATTTTTACCCCAGGAAAAGTGGCATAATTGCTTCCATTTTAAACAAAATATGTGACTGAATGTGTCCATGTATGCAGGCATATATGTATGTGCAAAAGCACATTGTATGCCCTGAGTTTATTTCTTCTTTTTTCTCCAAATTGCAGTAAGAGAATTTTCATCCTGAAGTCCAGTATTTGACAAAGACCAATTATCTAGTATCTATTCTATATTCTGCCTCATATTCAAACTCAACAGTGCATCATTTAATTTTGTGGCAAGCAATTATAACATTCCGCTCTCCCAGACCCAGTCCCAGCCTTTTATACTGAGAATTGCCATACTACAAAACATTTAATATGACAGAATAATAATTCTTGCAGAATAATAGGCATGAAAATCGAGGTTAAAAGCTTTGTTGTCAGGGTTTTTACCAAAACAAAATCCTGATGTGTAGTAAGCACTTTCCTTTGCAGAGTTGTGAGAGCAGTTTTCACAAATTCTCACTTCATCTTCCAGACTCACAGACATGTCTCTGGATATTCTTTCAGAGATATCCAGAATTTTAAAAAAAAATACAAAACAGAAACCAAAAAACAACAACAAAAAAACCTCACCACCAACCTCTAAAATCCAAATGAGTATAATTCAAAACCCACACAAGTGACAGGCACTTAAATCTTAATTTTTCCTACTAATGTTTTATCTACCAGTGTCTTCCCTGAGATGGAATAAGATACAGAAAGTCACTTATGATTTTTTTATCTCCTTCTTCCAAATACTTACTTTTCACTTCTGTTCAGAGCTCATGTTAGCTTTCACTTTGCTTTCCATCCCACATATTTTTACTTAATTAAAGCAAATACCTTTAGTTACTCAGCATAAAAGATTGTTCTATAAAAAAATGTGATCACTGTTGTTAACAGGCACTTCAAAGCCTATATTACCTGTAAGTCCAAACTGACCTTGTCTTCAGGTGTTTTGAGCACTTGTGAAACTTCACAGAAATCTCAAATGAGGAACAGGTATCAAAATAGACCTCAGATTTTAACATCAGATTTGTAAAATAATAACTTACTATTTCAGTGACTGTCTTCCTGAGTGTGCTGGGAGCCTTTAGAAACAAGCCAACAAAGGAAGAAAGCATAGAAAAGGCATGTGTTTGTCACTTGAAAATGTATTTGAACACTGATTTGTTGAGGTGGAATGATGAGCCTGGAACCCATGTCTTTACTTATTCTGCTTCACACTCAAAACCATTTAAAGAGTGGGCCACCATAATAATTACTCACAAAAATCATAAGATGTAGGTGCTGCTGGATGACATCAGGGCATCAGGCCTACACGGTGTCTCCAGTGAAGGAATCACTGAGCTCCAAAACCAAGATGAAATTATGTGTATCTACGTGACCTAGTGGTTTCAGTGGTTTCTTTCCTTTTTGAAAAAAGCAAGAGGCAGAGCAGACAATGATCACTATCTGTAATGGAGATTATTAAAAGTTGCCTCTACACTGTGCTGTTCATCTTCTGCAATGTGTGCTTAGAAATACCTTATGTCATATGCAGTTAGTGGATCTGGGTCTTCATCAACATCTAAAAAGTCAGGTACCTTTCTGCTTTCCTATAGTTTATTCTTATGAGCTTTAGTCTTGATACATATATACTTCACAGACTCCATTTCAATTAGCCATGAGCCTCTCTCACTCTTTTCCTTTTCATATATAAATGAAAATTACTGGTCAATAACAGAAATCACTTTTTTGGATGTCTGTGTTCAAAACTCAAGAAAAATTAATATTGGCCAAAAGACTGGGATCTATACTATTCTCATTCACATAAGTGAATGATCCTTATTTTCTTTCCCACAGCAATGAGAAAATACTCAGTGCTATTAAGCCCAAGGAAGAAGCCTTTCTGACTTTCATTAAAAGGATAGAAAACAGTCCACGGAGTATAATTATCACCTGGGATCCTGGTGAAAAAGGGTCCTTTGCGGGCCAAATGGAAGCACCAATGACAGGGAAAAGTGCAGCTATTGATATGATGGTGATTCTCTGATAAATGTGAGTATAATGGGTCCTAGAAAGCAGGGAGTAGGTTACAGTAGCTGTGAAAGTGGCCTGATTGATGCCAAGGTCTGTGCAAAGATTCTTTGAAGACATTTCAATTCCCGGTCCTGTTCTTGATCTCAGTCCAGCACTGGAAAAAAAATTGTGAGCTCAGTCATTTCAGTGCAAACAAAAAAAGAAACAATTGTCTTTTTAAAAGGTCACAAACAGTTAAATTCTCTTCTCTTGTACCAGGACACACGCTCATCCCTTAGGCTCTTTGGGGGAGTAGATTATTCAATCTGAAATCACAGTGACTGTGGCTAGAGATTTGTTGGTGAGCTTATTAAAAACAACTTTGCATTTTATTCCTTCATTTAGATTACTCAGACCCAATAACTGAGCACCCCAGGCTACAGACACTTACTGCCTGCCCTATTATCCCTAGCAAACAAAGGCATATGCAACAAAATGAGTTTTCTTATCCAGCCACATAGAACCAGAAGCAGGAAAAGCAAAGCATCAGTACACACATACATCCCAATGGAACATAGCAGACAACTTCACCAAAGCAGGTCTGGAAAAAAAAATAATTATAAAGTGCCCATGAAACACAAAGCCTACAGCTATTTCTTTTTAAACTGTGTAAATGACAAGACTTTTTTGACCTTCAGTCAGATAATTAAGTTCAAAGAGCTACAAAAGCAATTGGTAACAATGGGTGCAGGATTTTCATAGGTTAGATAGCCATTTCTCTAGAAAATGGACATTTTAACATGTGGAATCCTAACTGTATCAATTTGTCTTTTTTTTTTTTTTTTTTTTTTTTTTTTTTTCTGTTTTGTTGTTGTTTTTTTTTCTTTTCTAGTAAATCTTCTATCATGCCAAGATAAAAATATAAAACCAATTTTGCTGTCCATTTTCTGTGACTATGCAAAGAGAAACACTTCAAAAGAGATACTTCAGACTGTTACCAATTACTAAGAGGTACGGTGTGTAGATGATAAGTGAACAGTATCATTATACTGGGACTCTGGCAGCAATTACAGCTTCATTTCTTGCATTTGTGTATTGGGTTTGTGTTGCAAGGTTTTGGTAGCAGAGGGGCTTCTGTGAGAAGCTACCCCTATGTCTGACAGAGCCAATGCTACCTGGCCAAGGCCAAGCCCACCAGTGACAGTGGTAGCACCTCTTGCCTCTTGGATAACTTATTCAAGGAGAAAAACTGGAAGAGAGGGACAGCCCTGCAAACATCAAGTCCAGTGAAGAAGGAAGGCAAGAAGGTGCTTCTGGCCCCAGAGCAGACTCCCCTGCAGCCCATGGAGGTTAATGGTGGAGCAGGTAGCCTGCAGCCCCTGAGGGACCCTGTGTCAGAGCAGGTGGGTGTCTGATGCAGTCTGAGGCTCTGTGGGAAGCTCATGCTGAATCAGGCTCCTGGCAGGACCTGTGGCCCCATGGACAAAGGAGTCTATGCTGGAGCAGATTTGATGGCAGGACTTGTGACCCAGTGGGGGATCCTTGCTGGAGTAGTTTGTTCCTGAAAGTCCATACCCTGCAAAGAATTGCAGTGAGAAGGATTCACAATGGACAAGTTCAGGGATGATTTTTTCCTGTGAAAGAAGCCATCGTGGTGAACCGGAGGAATGGTGTGAGAACTCCTCCCCTAATGAGGAAGGAGCAGCAAAGTGTGATGAACTGACTATACCTTCATTGCCAAAAGTTCTGTTTTCTCCTGTCCCACTGAGGATGAGCATGTGGTGTCCAGTCAGGGTCAACCCACCAAAGCTTGGCTTTCTATGCTTTCCCCAGAGTATGGTGCCAGTTTGTCCTTATCCCAAGCCAACTGTCTGGGTGAGGGTGGACCAAACTCCAAGCAGTTTAGCTGATGTGGGCTTAAAAAAACCTACCACATTTGCAAGAAACAGGGGACAGTACAACCTCAAATGAAAATACCACCAGATTAGGAAGTTCTTACAGTTTTAATGAAACTCTGGCTTAATTTGACAGGGAATGGGAGAAGGAAGGAAAAAGAGGGATCTTTCTACTGAAATTCCTTTACCGTGCTCTTATCTGAACTGGTGAGTGCATTGTATCATCAGTTCCATATTATGCATACAAAGAACAATAGATACCTAACTGAACTACTGTGATTAATTGCCTGACTCTAAAATTGAATTATCATCAGTTACTACATTTTATTGCATATATTTATGCTGTTCTGCACCTTTTTTGCAATTTACAACAATTCTTAAATTAAATTACACTTTTTTTTGCAAGTGCATAGGGTACATAACTCAATATACTACTTGCAGCATGTAAATTTCAATAGAAAACAAATTGTGGTGATACTTAATAAACAAAAAATATTTATAGTACAGTGATTTGTAGATTTACAGTGTAACACAGCAGAAGAGCAATATATTTAAGTCATTAACTAAATTAAACAGAAAAGTTACATTTTCCATATTGTATTTGTTATTAAAAAACAATCTTACTGATTTCAATGTTCTGAGTGACAAGAGTTGCATCAATGAAAAGACAAATTAAAACGTTTATGTTTACTTTCAAGATCAATCATGTTATCACTGAAGATTATTAGTGACAAGGATGATTTTCCTATTAAAAGAATCCATCACATTAGGTCAAGTCAGACAACAGCCTCAAGGCTTTATATTTTTATCTCTCTATTTTAGTGAGATTCTTTAAAATATTACTGGTAATGAACCATATAGTAGTGAGGTCAACCAGTATGTTAACCTTTGCAGTGTTAGTATATTTAATGGTTGGATCCAGATAACTTCAAAATACCAATTGGTCTCTAAACTCTGAACTCGGTGAAAAACGTAATATAATAAATTTTTTAGATTTCATATCCATCAACTTCCATTTGTAAGGCTTCAGTTAAATTGAACACATCTCTTGCTTCAGTTAAGTTGAGCACATTCTACTCACACTTGTCTCCTAGTATCTTATAGTCATACGAACTGCCTACACACATCCAAGTATTTCATTATTCCATATTTGTATTTGAACCCTGAAGTTCTAGTCATTCAATGGGAAAGATCTAACTCTGATTCTTATAATGAATAATGACAAACTTTTGGCAGGGTTAGACCTAAGTCTAGTTGAGAACACGCTGACTCTATGTTAATTTTCTTTTAGAGTAATGGCTGGCACTGTGTGCCAGCATGAGTCAGCCCTGGCCAGAACTGAAACTCACTGCATCAGGCACAGTACACAATAAAACTAAAAAATTGGTGGGTGCTGAAGTAGCTGCTACCTTCCCCTCCTGCCCCACAGAATTTACAGTCTTTAAGTCAAATATGTAAATGTGCAATTGTAAAAAAGAAACAAATTTATTTTTTAAAGCCCCGACATTTAACAAAGCAGGAGCTGAAGTGATAAATTACTCACAGGGACTGCCAGCAGGCAACTTCACACACTGTAGCCACTTTGCTATAGAGTGATTAATACTTATCATGAGGGAAAATAATGTGCTGTCCTTTCTTGATAAGAACATAAAAGAAGCTGCTTAGGTCACCAGGAGCAGAGCTGTGGACATGGCCACAGTTGCAGCTACACTGAGAAATGCTCAGGTCAGGGATGAGACATGATTATTCAAAATGCTAGACAAAAAGTAATGCTCAAAGGCCATATGGATATTAGCAGAGTAAATGAATAATCAGACTTTAGATTTGAAGTTCATATTGATTAGAATGCAAATGTCAAATGGAATTAGACTACATGAGGAATGCTTCGTGCCTCTGTTATGCAAACTGCACCTTGACAAGTCATTCAAAGTCCTTGTCCAGTACCTAAGCACTGCAAACTCACTAAAGCAAGTAGTGCATTACCTTTTTCTAAGGGTCACTCCCTAACTCCCAGTAGCTACTGGGAGACATCAACATAGAAACACTGGATTTATGCGTATATTGTTCTAATTTAGGCCAAGGACCATGCAAAATGCAGTAATGAAATGCACTTTCTGATTGACTGCATCTGGGAAAAAATAACCCCATGTACAAGTATAGGTTGGGGACTGACCTGTTAGAGAGACAGATAGAGGGAAGGGTGGACGGGAGGATGACCGTGAGGCAGCTGCATGCCCTTGTGGCCAAAAAGACCAATGGGATCCTGGGGTGCATCAGAAGGGGGGTGATCAGTAAGTCAAGAGAGGTTCTCCTCCCCCTCTACTCTGCCCTGGTGAGGCCACATCTAGAATATTGTGTGCAGTTCTGGCCCCTCTGTTCAAGAAGGACAGGGAACTGCTTGAGACAGTCCAGCACAGAGCCATAAAGATGATTAAAGGAATGGAACATCTCCCTTATGAGGGAAGGCTGAGGGAGCTGGGGCTCTTTAGCTTGTAGAAGAGGAGGATAAGGGGCGACCTCATTATAAATATGTAACATTTATATGTCAGGATCATGGAGCCAGGTTCTTTTCAGTGATGTCCAATGATAGGACACAGGGTAATGGGTGTAAGCCTGGGTACAGGTGATTAAGTGTAAACATAATGAAAAGCTTTTTCACTGTGAGGGTGACAGAACACTGGAACAGGCTTCCAAGTGAAGAGTCTCCTTTTCTAGAGACATTCAAAACCTGCCTGGAGTTGTTCCTGTGTGATCTACTTTAAATGATCCTGCTCTGGACATGATGTTTCAAGGTCCCTTCCAACACCTAACATTCCCTGATTTTGTGTGATTCTGTGACTTTCCTGCTCCTGCAGAGGAACAGAATCCCTGAGCAACACTATTTCCTTCCACTCTTTTTTCTATGATATTAATCATTATTTTCTTATCAGAATATCTAAATGCCTTGCAGTCTTCATATTATTAACCTTGCTAGTACATGGTCTTTTTGTAGCAGGTGAGGAAATCAAAGACCAGGTTAATGCAGAAATCCAGATACTTTGAAAAGGAATAGGTATTTAGAGTATGGGTATTTCTGGCAAACTGAAAGTCAAAACCAAATCCTGGTCCTCAGAGCAGGAACTGAGTCAGAGCCCACAAATACTAATTCTAGGACACATTTTCTTTTCTGTTGCATTCTGAAAGGAAGGTTCTGCCACATTATCTATACAGCCAGCCTTCTGCACCACCACCAGTTATCTTAAATTAAAGTTGTTATTTGTGTTGTCATTGCCTGCACAGAATAGAGACACATTCTTTTATCAGTTCCCTCACAATATGAATATAAAGCTTGAAGCATGTTTTCCAGGCATAGCAATACTTTGTCTGCCATCTAATAGGTCTGTATTATCTTGATTTCTCAGTTGTAATTAAATGTAATGATTACATATTTATTTTTATTTACAAAGGCAGTTGCTTGTACAATAAAACTTGATTTAATCGATTGAAGACTCATTTAATGGACTTTTGAGGACCAAATATATTTAAACAGTGCTCTAATCAGACATCAAAACATGCATAAATCAAAGTAATTAAATCAATGGAACAATAGGCAAATTGTGAACCAAACATATTTTAAAACAAAAGCAATAAAAAATATGATTTGAGATCTGTTATCAAAGCAATCACATTACTGATGGCTGTATCCACCATTCCTCTCACTAAACAGCTCTCCCTGATCTTCCTTTTAAAATTCCTTCTATATAAAGTGGGCAATACTGTGGACAAATCCAGCAATGGTTGCCATGCTGGAAAATTATAATGTAGCTTGCATGTTCAGAATAACTTGAATGGTAAAACCTTAACACATTTCCTACACCATGCACAGGATACAAAGTCAAGTAGCTGAATATTCAGGCTTTCAACTAGGACTGCCTGTGTAAAGCATGACAATCTTTTTCCAGATGATGTTTAATCATAGTACTTATTTTATGACAGGTGCAAAGGGTAAAAAGTCAGGTGTTATTTCTTATTCTAATTCATTCCAGAAATGCTTATGGGAGTGTAAACACCAACGTGTGTTTGCAAATCAGGGACCTTCATCAAAGCATGCATTTTCAGGATTGCAGGCTGCTATCCAGATGCCTGTGATCTTAATAGTCAACATTTTTTTAAGAGTCTTTTTGCTTTAGCTCTCTAAATACATCTCTGGACAGGTCCATTGATATGCAAACATCCTTTGACTTACAGTTTCATCAGTCCTGCCCTGTTGTATCCTTTCTCCACTATTGTCTTCTATGCTTTCTGTATCTGTTCAGCTCCACAGTCTTACAGTAATAACCTCCTCCTGTTTAAAGTATTTGTCTGTTCATTCCCATGTCCCCACCAGATTCTTCGTCACCAGGAGAGGACCTTCCACAGCATGCCCACTCCTCTGCTGTGCAGTCCCAGCCTTAGGTGGAAGTGAAAGCCACTCGTCCTTTTTCACCCTGCATAACAACACTCTAGGGAAGATGCTGCTTTGCTCCAAATGTGTCTAATGGTTGTCTACATTAATTTTCTGTCATCCTTTCCCTGTCAGTCTTTCAGCATCCAATCCTTTCTCTTCTATGCTCCCTTTTTTCACTCCTTGATGATTTTCTATATAAACATAAGGCTACACAGCATAAGTATCTTTTGACGTGAGTACGTATTTCATATACAGACAGTTAAGCAATCCACCAGTTCACAATAGTGGAATTTAGATAAAATTATCTTTTAGAATAAACTGACATAGATCAGTTTATAATGAAGCTGAGATTTTATACCTTTATCAGGTTAAAAAAGATGAAAGTTTAACAGATGACTTTTTGGAATAGCAACTGGAGACAGAATAGCAGTATATTGTGATGGATCCTTAATATAAGCCAGAACATTCCATTTATTTTTTGTGGCTATTTGCCAAAACAACCTCAGCTCTTTTGTGCACTTTGAAATTTCTTTAGTTCCTGGACACTGAAAAATACGAATTATCTGAGTGTCTGTCAGAAGTTAAAATAGCAGAAAAATACTCTCCAGCAACTGATTTCTCTTACTAACTGTAAAACATGGAGGGAGTCTGCACCTGAAACCATTTAACGCTTTAATGGAAGCAATAAAATAACTTCAGGTGCTTCCCAAGAAATGAGTTCTAAACCAGGTGTGGAGAGGATCCATCAAAAATAAATCAAACCTTGTTTGCTTGTGCCACAAGAAGTATGTGCAATAGAAATTTATTAAGACCAAAGCTGTTTGCTGCATTGTCCAATTGCCAAAGCATTCTCCAATCAGTCAAGAGTCAGCCTCATTTCTGCTTGCCAGCACTGAGGAGAGTCACCAGCTGACTGTAGATAATGAGATGAAATGGGGTTAGTAGCTTTGTGTTCTTCTTCATTAAACGATTTGCACCACTCTGTTCTGCCTTCAAGGCAGGTGTGAACTGATAAGGAAAACCTTCATTTTCTGGAAAATTATTTCAAAACTTAGATCAAAATATAGCCTGGTGTCTAGGTAAGGTGCTAATTAAAAATGAATAAAAATATAATGGGACTCAAATCTCCAGATATATGAGAGCTGACATAATAGTGTTTGGCACCAGAAGAAACCTCATTTTCAAAATACCCATGGGCTTGTCTCTTCTTTCTTTGGAAAAGACATATAATTTTTTTTTGCTACTTGCATCTTTGTCAGCTCACTAACGTTTGTTTCCTCTGCACCCTGATTTATAAACCTACAAGCCTGTTTGGAGGTTGTTGTAGGGAAAGAGTCTCTTGAGAAATATTGACCATGATGAACATTGACAAACAGGGATGAAAAAAAAATCTGGATTGTGGAGCAGCATGTTGCTAGAACAACTGCTCTGTGAGTCTTAGTCCATGTCAGAGTGATGGAAGAGCACTGTCGTGCGTTTAAAAATACAGTGTATGCGCTATCCTTTCTGATTGTACTTCTGGACTGTACACCAAAAGTGTAAGAATTGTCAGAATAACTTGTCTAATTTACATTTTGCTGTACAATCTGGAGTCATTCTACAAAACAGCACATAACCAGTGTGCCTCCAAGTTAAAGAGACTCCATTTCACTGCTTCCTCCTTCCCCTGTTACTCTTGTAGACATCCCTCCCTGGCACCAGCCAACTCACCGTAATCAGTTATAGGCTTGATGCACCAGTGACTGAAGTTTACGATCTGACATGCTATACTGGCAAATGGCTTCAGCCTTCCCCTCTCACTTCTGGTGAAAAAAATAAAGCTGTCTCCCAAAGCTGCTGGTCTTCCACTTGGTAATCTACACATCAAGGCAAGACCTATGAACACACTGACACACACTGCCTTTACTCTACTAAAATGCATTTAGTCCTTTTCTCTCATAAAGGAATTTAACTTACTTGACACCCTAGGCTCCAGCAACGCCTTTAATTGTTAAAATGTCATTAAGAGCTCCTCCTGGATCTTTCTTTTCCCATTCAAGTGTACTTTTCAGCACTTCTCTTTTTCTAGAGCAAAACTTGAACTGATTTTTATGTAACTAAGATGAAAGTAATCATGCTTAACATTTCAAATGGCAGCCTTTGCTTTCAAAGATTTGTTAAACTTATTTCTTTCAAAGCTGTATTTATTTTATTCATTTTGAATGTCATCTGGTCCAGGAGCTCCCTGTGTGCATGATGAAGCATTTGCATTTATAGAAATATCTCATGAATGCTGCAAACTGTTTACAGGAAATAAAAACAAATACCAGCAAATTGAGAGAGTGGAAGTCATTCTTTATCAGCAAAATGCTGTGATGAATATAGTTCCAGTGATGTACAGTGTATGCACAGGACTGTTCTGATAAATCAGTAATACCCAGACTCTGTGGGAGTCTTTGAAAAACAGAGAGGATGCTTGTTAAAGGATTCTCACCGTCTCTATTTGAAATGCATCAGAAGTTCGTGTCAGCTGCTGAGCAGATCCTTATTTAGAGTGGACCTGCCAGCTTGGGCTTAGTGTGTCAGGGTGCATCAGTGTGTTCAGAAAAGTGATTTACTGTGGCAGCACGAATGCCTAATTATGTGCATAGCTTATAGTTTTTAGACAGAAAAGAGGCTAAACAAGAGAAAGGCTGAAATGAGGTTTATTTATTGTTCCCAGCATTTTCTTACATGTTCCCAATGTTTTTCCTTTGAATTACATTGTATTTCATCCTTCTCTCCTACCTACATAGCTACAACATAATGTTACAAAGCTGTCCTCTGTTGGATATGTTTTTAAAAGCATCTCTAAGCCTTATTCCCACAAAACATCATACTAATTACTTTTTCTTACAATTGTTGGCTGTCAGTCATTTTCAATATCTAAAAGGCTATTAGTTTCACAGACATTCTCATTAAAGGAGAACCATTATTGAATCAACTGATTACAGCATAGAAAATACAGAAAAAATTGTTTTAACCTTAGGTTTTTTTCATCAGTGATAAAATTTTTAGTGTAAATTCTAGATTTTCAAGAGATCTTGTCTCATTCAGTGGGAAGCATGAATTATACTACATTAATAGACAGTTATTCAGGATTTTGCTTTATATTACTGATCAGCTTGTGACCCACAGCATTTTTAACATCACGTTATCTGAAACCACTTCTGAAGACTGGTTTATCAGTTCCCACATAGCCTCTTACAGCAGTTCCTCATTGCAGTAGTTCATTTATCCTCATAGTACTCCTCTAAGATAAGTGACTGTTAATATGTCCACTTTATAGAGATAGGAAAAATAGTAAATACAAAAGTTTTCATTAACTTGGTATATTCAGTTTGAGATATTTAGGGGTTTTATCTCACTGTACAAAATATTTCCCAAGCCTGTGTCTCAGTGATTTTAGTTGATGCTGTGAATGCTCAGCAATTATATAAATGAAGGTGAAACTTGCTAAGTTGAACATAGAGCTAATTTCAAGCACAGAACTAGTGACTGCCTTTGTAAAGTTTGATTCAAGCAACTTTCCATAGGAACTCTCACAGCAATAGCAGTCCAGAAATTAACTCTCCATATTAACAGCCAATTGCCTTAACTCTCCCATTTTTCCCTCTGGTCACCTTACTCACTTAGCATTTAGGTTCCAGTAATAGAAAAAAAATGTTCAAGCAATGCAATATGAGGTGTTTCACTACCGTCTCCTCCCCTTTCGTTTTTTTTCTTTGATTCATTGTTTGGTTTTCTGGTTTTTTTTTGTTTGTTTTTCTTTTAATGCTTTCTTACACTGCCATCCAGTAAGGTTTTCTTATGAAGGATACATCTGCACATTGGTAAGATAGCTGAAACCGAAGCTGGCAGAGATGCAACCCTGGTCCAGATGCTGTAGCATCCTCTTCCTACTGCTGCAATATGTGGCCAACCACCTGCACTCCTCAATCCTATGTTCTCTTTGGAAAAACCAAAGCAAAACCATAGGCATATGCACCTGTAGCACACACTGTATGAGCCCAGTGTTTCTTCAGCCATGTCAGGCCAATTTATTCTCAGAGGATCTGCTGTGCACCTTACGTACATGGACTGTAGGTCTGGTGTATTCACAGGAGATTGGAGTCAAACTACACATTCATTCTGAGATTCACTCAGGACCTTGTTCTCTCAGGAGCTACAGCCTTAACTCCAGGGTGGCCCCTGGAATGACACTCTCTGCATTTTCAGCCATTCGCTCATTCTACTCAAATATCAATCAGTTCTTTAGGCTCCCATGTTATCCTTGCCTAAAGTCTATAGAGGTGACACTTAGAAAAGAGTAATGAATCCAAGAAGCCAAGCAGAATACCGTGGAATCAAATGAGAATTCAATGCTCTTAGTTATAGTTCCATTCAGATTTTAGAGGATAATCTTGCTAGCATTTATGTTTCTGCTAAAGGAAACTTATTTTGAAGTGATCTGAAGAAAATAACATTCTGTAGGAAAGATAAGAAACATGTATGAAAAGAGAGCTTTTCAGACACTGCACCCTAAACTTGCATCTAACTTCCACCCAAATCTTAATTTAGACTCTTAAATGAAAAGGATCACATTTTAAAATATTTAGACCAAGCAGAAACATCAAATGTATTCAAAAAGAAACTTCACAAGTTCTAATTCATAGACAACTATTAAATACATAGCTAAATTTGAAAATAAGTTCCTATCTCTTATGCCAGGTTTTGAAAAAAGGCTATTTTACCAGAATGTCATTAATGTTTCTTCTCTAGAATAAGAACTTTTCTGTGGTTAGACAGAATTAGGTGATAAGAGAAAAATCATGAACATATGAGATAAAGCTTCGTAGTAGAATTCAGGAGCAATTAGTAGTTTTCTGCACTCACTTTAACTCTCATTTCAAATAATCCATTCACACTGTGCAGATCACTAAAGTAATCTAAGCAAAAATTATCCTGTGGTGATAAAGGTACAGGACAGTACTGTGTAAATTCATATCTTCACATATGTCCTTGTTAGAGATGAAAACTGGCATTTAATTCTGCAATGCCTCTTTTAGAGGTGCAGTTTAGAGTGTTTATGCCCTGCCTTCAACATATACATTGCTGAAATAAAAATAATTCAAAATAGTTACATAACCACAAGTAATAATTTTTTAAAAATTAATTTTCTCTGGTAGTTTTTTCTTTTTCTTTTTTTTTCTTTTTTTCTTTTTTTTTTTTTTTTTGTGTGTGTGTGTGATGATCTAAATGTTCTGATACTTGGGTATTTTTCTTTCCCAAGAACTGAAAGAGAACTTAATTGTGTCATTAGCCAGCAACTTCTGTGAATGAGAGAGAGGAAACTTGCCATGGAATAATCAGCAGAATTTTGATTCTGCTACAGAGACACTCCTCATTACACTAAGATCAAAATCTAGTGGGATGTGGAAAATGTTACCTGTCAAGGGCACCTCATAAAAAATCAGTGTCTGAGTGAAAAGCTGTATCTTATTACAAGTGTTGTAGGTGCTATATTTTTTCTTCCAGCTTCTCCTTTTCCAAACAGGTTCAGTTGCACAAAAAATTCACAGTAGATGTTTGCTAGATCTTGCCTTAAAACTGAAAAGTAATATAGACTTACCATTATCTTATCATAAGCTATCTGTGTATAAGCATTTTCCTTTTGCTCTTTTCCCCACTGGTAGGAGTTTTCCTTAATGGTAAGACCACAAAACAGAAAACAAACAAAAAACCAAACAAACAAACAAAAAAAACCACTCAATGACTTGCTATTTCAAGCTACAGTATGTGCAATGTTTCCTAACATTATGGGAATTATATGGCTAGTTATGTGTTTTAGTTTTCCTTCTCAAATTCTTGCTTTAGTAAATGGACCAAACACATGTTCTGTGATCTATTTATATGTCTGCTGTAAAAGAATTAATCAGGAATTGCAGTTTTGCTGTTATGTCTAATGTGTTAAGATTCATTGTGTTAAATCACTGGACATTGTTTTCATCCTGCTCAAGTTTTTCTGCTTTTAAATGACAGATACCTGGGAAGTGGCTGTGCTCAGTTATCAGCTTCCTGTAACCAGGATTGCATGACTTAAATATGCTAGAAGTTGCACACTGATGACACTTTGAAACTGACCTAAGAAATAAAAATATAGATGATATAGAAAAGTGATAAAGCCAGTAAACTGTGGCTTAGTGTCAAGGAGTAGATACTCACCCATTTTTTCACCCAAGTAAAATATAATGCTCTCTCTTCCACTTTATTGCCAGACATTTCAAGCCTCATCACACTATATGACTTAATAGTCTACATGAGAGCAGAATAAAAGTAAACTAAAGATATTAACAAAAGAAAAAAAGAAAAAAAGAAACAAAGAATGGAAGGACCTCCTCGTCAGAGGTAAGGTGGAAGTCAATAAAGACACAGTTGTGGTGCAAAGGCACACACCTACATGTTGTAGATTCCACATGAAACTCCCAGTGTCAGCTCATGTTCTGGAACTGGCAATATGTGATCCTGGACCCCTAGTGCTTATTTATCTGCATTTGCCACCATTTCACCCATTCTTAAGTCAGTACAGATTCCAGAAAGCTCTGCAGTTGCTTTGGCAGTAGGCAAACCCAGCAGTGGGGGTCAGCAGCTGGTACTCTGCTTTCATGAGCCTCCCCTCTCCTATGCAGTGGAATCAAACATAAGCAAAACCTGCTACAAAAAGAAAGGAAAATACGGCAGATGGGAATATTAACTACTATCTGTGGATGTCATTGACAAAGATGGTGTTTTCTGCTTTGTGTTGCATTTAATTTGTTCATGTGAGGAGCAGAGGATGTCTGTTTATCTTCTTTTGTGTTACTGACAGTGCACACCAATAAATACCTGACTCATAAAACTGGTAGTTTTAATGAGAAAGATGCTGACAGAACTCATAACACTTATGCACACACACTTTCTATTTAATCACTGCAAACCTCACAAGCAAGATCAGAAAAATCTTTAATGAATACAAGTCTGAAATGTTTATGAATATTTTTATAGTTGCTTTTTCCTGTCCACTGCACTTATTATAAACACACTAGCACATCACTAAAATAACAACAAAAAAGGAAAAAAAATTAAGAGGCATGACAAAACACATCCACACATTATGCTACTCTTAACCACTAAATGTGGAATGTTTAGTCAGAAGAAAGTGTTCTTTTTTTCCAGGGCACAGGAAAATGCGGTTGTACTTTCTTTTCCTACCCTGAACTTCTGTCCAGCCTGAAGGATATGTTTATCTGGACCAGCAGCCCATCAGAGTCCTAGATTTACACTGTGTACAGAAATACATGTCTTATGCTCTAAAAGTCTCATAAAAGATATAATATACCACAACTGGAGAATATTTCTCAAGAGTTTTCTATTCCCATGTAGATACAAGCTTCTGCCCTCTCCTGTGGAGGCTGGGCAAAATGTCAAAATTTTTATTGTTAACAAGTTTAGGACATCAGGACACAGTTTTGCAAGCCAGCAGAAGGAAGTATGAAACATCAACCAGAGTGCAGTACAAATAAAATTATTGAAAAAAAATTTATTAGGCAGAAGAAGGTTCCCTGTTATTTTTAGATGGGAAATGCATGATCTCATGATGACCCAATATCCTCCACTCTTGCTTGAGGTTTATGAACTCACTTTCTAGTCCATTGACTGTCCTGGAACATGAACCAGAGCCTGTAAAATATCTAAGGCAGGAAGTAAATATTTATACAACTAGGTCGTGACAAGATGTGGCTGCTACATCATGAATACTTAAATCATCTTCTTTGCAAACTGAAATGATATTGCTGATTTGCAAGTGATTCTTTCTTGAAAATGCTACCCTACAGCCTTCATTTATCATTTATTTTCCTTTTTTTTTTTTTTTTTTTTTCTTTTTTTTTTACGTTTTGTTTTAAATTGACTAATCTGGATCATGGTTTCATTAAATGGTTGGAAAGGTGGACAGGTAGTGGTTAGGAAGGATTTAAGTTAGATCATGAAGGACAAAATGGGCTTGACTATAAGATTACGCCTGAAATTGTAAATGACTCTAGCTGTACTGAACTTAAAATGTAAAATCTTTATGAAAACACAAAAATCTGTGTCACATTCCTTAAAAACCTGTTTTCATATAAAAATTCACTTTATCATACTAATTGCTAATATCTTATAGAAAGAAAATGGAAAATAACTATTGCACAATAGTAGAGACAGACTAGCTGTAATGAATAACACAATACACGAACCTTAATTCACAGGTGATAACCTCATTCTGTCCTGTAGTAATCTCATCAGATTAAAACTTCTGCCTCTCCTGAATTATTCTCTGCACACTTCTACAGAAGATACATTGATATTTCTATCTTCAGGCTTGTATGTATGACATTTCTTGGAAAAAGAATTATTGTGGCTATTGAATGTGCTGGTTTGTACATTGACTTAGCCACTGATCAACAAACTCTAAAAATTTCCTAACTAAAAAAAAAACAACAAAACAAAACAGATTTAAACTTATAAAACTGTGAGGTTCATGTATTTCCACAATAAAGTATATTTTTAATATTGCTTCATAGAGGGACTGTACAGTAAATAGAGGATGGATAATGCTTCAAATATGGCTTTTCCAGCAGAAGCAGTTCACATCAGTGTCTTCATGAACTGTTCATAAACAGATACAGGTTTATACCAACCTTTATTCTTATACACAGATCATGGAAATTAAATATACAGTGCCCTACTGGAAGAAATAGATCAGACCAGGCACTTTTAAATTTATGAAATTTGTATTTTCCTATTTTTTACACATATTAAATGTGCGTGTTTCTTCAGCACTTGGACACAATTACCCCATTAGCTATTTCATTATTCCCAAGATCATGTTTCACAAAAAAACATTTACTGAAGGAATGAATTAGGCAAGGTCACTTAAATTATGCTGTATTTAAAAAGTGCACTTATATACAGGATGTCAACTAAACTCTTTGAAGAAGGAGCATGGTCAAATAAATGATGATGCCATGCTGTCCTATTTACTCTAAAAATAATTTCATTCTTCATATTAATCTGTTTGACAGGATTTCCTACTTGTAAAACTGAAAAACTAATGTAGTTGTCTTGAGAAGTGTGTCCAGGCTCTCAGCAAATGTCTCCAAGCCCATTTACTGCAACTCCTACAGCAATTCAGTTCCACTGACTGTCAAATATCTGGAATTAGATGTGGTGGTTTTTATTTTTAAAAAAAGAGTTTAGAAAAGCAATGCTCCTCTTTGGTCAAGAAGTAACTTTTGAAGTTAGTACCCTAGCAGTAATAGGGCATTAGTCCAATGGAACAGCATTCTCTAGGTCTCATTTTTACTGAACAGAGCTCGATTTAATTTTAGTTGATATCATAACAAAAGAGACCTTTTGTTGGCTTACTCCCAGGAAGTCAGAATGCCCATTGTTCTGACTGTCTCTTCAAAGACTGATTAAGTTACACGAATAACTAAAATTCTTCACCTTTGGAAAGGCTGGAAACAAATATATCATTTATGGAAAATGAATGCAATGAGAAAACAAAAGGTGAACATAAATGACAACACATTGAATCCACAAGTGAATAATTTCAGGAGAACTGACAACAAATAGCAGTATTCCTTTATGGGAAGACCGAAGCCAAAAAAATTTAATTACATTAATTGACAAGCAGATGATAGAATTAGAAAGCACAACAGACAGAGACGAGTTATGCATGCTGACTTTATATCAAAATGCTTTAAGCTATTCCAGCATAATTTAGAATGTATTGGCTAAGATGTGCTCTGCTTTCAGATGCTGAAAAATATCCACATTCGTGACTTGATAAAATGTTTTCCAGGATTACAAGTACAAAGCTAAGATATGTTAAGTTCATTCTGAGAAGAAATGAATTGAAATAAGCTGTATTTTTAAAAGAATCTTATATTTATGTGAATTGTATAGATATCTGTCTTGCTGTGTGGTTTTAGTCTCCCAGCACTATTGACCTTCTGTAAAGAAGGAACACTACACACAGTCTGAAAGAGAACACTCAAAAATGACATTTTCATATAATAGTTCTTTGGGAAAGAACTCAAAAGAGATAGCAAAATTTTGTTAGAAAGTGTGTGATGTCAAGTCCCAGGTTTTCTGTGCTAGTGGCTATAAACTGTACCCTATCAAAGTTTGTATTTCATCAGAAATTAAGACTATTCTATGTTTCCTGCATATCACTTACAACATAACAGAATTTTTTTTTTTTTTTTTTTTTTTTTGTTCTTATTACATCCCAATTCAGTAAGTATTAAAGCACATGATTCAAAGATTGCCTAACTGGAGATTTATGTTAAGGTGAAAATTGTAAGTCATACAAAATTCTGCCATCTTGTCTTCAAAATTTTGCTACCACAAAATCTTTGTAGGAAAATAACTGAAAATAACTGAAACAAAATCAATATTTTATAATGACTAACAGGTTTGAAAAAAAATAGTTCTATGTAATATAAAAAAAAAAAGTCAAAGTTGCATTTTATTTTCTGCATAACAGCAAAGGTACAAATATGCAATCTGGGAAGTTAATTCGCATAGAGTAAGAGGTAGCCAACATTTCCTTTTTAAAGCTGTTCTTCCTTCAGCTTATATTAATCAAAATGAAAACTGTTAGAAAATCATTCAAATTAGACACTAAGTAGAAAAGAACACCTGTTGGATACTTCCATTTTCAGGACTGAATAACCAGCCATGCTCTTTCACTGGGTATTAGATGTCTCCTTTACTTGATTTCATGCTTGTGAGGCAACAGGCACTGTCCTGCTCATGCACAGCTGTACTCCCATCCCACATCTCATTTCTGATATCACCACCTACATAATGAGGTTGATTGAAAAAAAAATAGGACAGGGTATTGTGAAAGTGATTGCCTTCAAGAACAGAGCCGGGACTAAGGACTCCTCAAATTGTCAATCCAGATCTAAAAAACACAAGAGAAAAAAGATCAAAGAAGAAATACAAAGAAATAGGAAAGATGCTCGACATATATATACCTACATATATATATATATATTATATGGCTTCACTATTCTGCAAGAAAGCTGTGCAAATTTGCATCAATTTCTGCTGCATAATATATGCATTTTGGAAGCTCAGAGGTAATATATATATATATAAATAGAAATGACATTTACTTCGTCCCTCATCATTAGAGATGGCATTAGAGTCAACTGCAAGACCATTAATTTTCTTGACCTGTGGTGTGAATTAAGATAATTCTTCTCTTGTTTTTTCTCAGTCTTGATAATTCCCAATAATTTAGAACATTTATGAAGCATTCAGATTTCAGATTCTACAATTCACACTAAGTGGTACTTCAGTCTGTGCAGAACTTAAAAATTATTTGGGCAATTTGCAGAGTAAAGGGAGAGATAACATAACTAGTACCCTTTTAATAATGGTTTTTAAGGTATTTTAAGTTTTTTATAAATAATATGTGTGCAAGAAAAAAGTGGCATATGACTGGGAAATTTGATGGGACAAAGTTTTGAAAAGTGGAGGGACAGAAAAGTAAAGTCATGTTGAATGACATTCAGTAGCATATTATACTGTATTATATATGTGGGTCAATAATGTAAATATATATATATATATAAAAATATATATTTTTTCTACTGGTATATTTCAACAAGGAAGGCTATGTCATATGATGAAAAAATAAATTTTATTAGATTACTTATGCTAGTCAGAAAAAAAGCCAAAAAATTTTCAGGTGGAATCCCTTTGAACAAATCATCTTATCCACCATATGAAATGTACACAACCAGACATACATATATGTCTTCATGCTGTTAACTAAGAATTATATTGTTTAGAGCTGTTTTACAACACCAGGTCTACTCTTCTCAGCACTTTTCTGTGTTTTTTGTGACACCTCAACTTGATCCCAAAATGAAATCTGTTAGGTACTATACAAATAAAAAAAAGCAGTAGCTTTGAGGTTGGGTGAAAGTTGGGTGTTTTTTGTCTCCTAAATTGAGCATAGGGAGTGACTTCCAGTAATTCACAGTGGCTGGCCACATCTGAGTCCTAAAGCTGGAGTTCACAGAAGCTGGAAAAGAGTGTGTATTGCATCTGTGAAAAAATAAATAACCAGTCCAACCTTGTTCTACTTTCCTATGCCAAATAGCAGCATCTGTGTTTTCCTACAAGTCCAATAGTAAAAACAGTAGCCACAACACAAGATCCAAAAATCATAGTCCCCATCAGGGACTTTGTGTAAAAAACTGGGAACTCTGCTTGTTTTTACTTCATGTACATAGTAGTCTCAGAGAATTGCTTGCTAACCAGGTTAGAATCATATAGCTCCTGCAATATTCTTGGAGGTGCAACATTGACTATTTGAGGTTGAACACACTTTCATCCTTTAGAATTAATTTTGGAATAGTAATATGGCTTCTACCTAGGAAATGCCAAAATGTCAATATGTTTCCAGACTACCAAAGAAACCACAGGAAAAAACAATACAATAAAAGGAGAGTAGACAACAGATTCTGGAACTGTTTACCCAAAAAAGACTTGTGCTTACTGAAGATCAGGAATGTTTTTACTCTCCAAGATTAAGCAGGGAAAAAAAATGCACAGTCATTAGCAGGAGTTAGTGTAGAATCAGTGAGAAAAAAACCCAAAACACTGGACCTAGAAAAGAAAAAGGCATTTGGAATTCCAGAAAGTATTTTACAGACTTTGAAGTAAGTTCAGACGTGATAAGAACACTGAAGGAGGGAATTATTTCTCCACCTTATTTCTCCACCCAACCAGGACACCTGCTCACGAGTGTAGGCATATAAATTATATTTGTGTTTGGAACTTTTCAATTTTCATTAAAGCAAGTAAGATGATTTCATATTTTTTGTGATAAAGACATTGGAATTTTGTTTTCATTTATCTGTGTTCCCTGCAAACTTGAGCATCAGGTATTTGTGATCTTTCAATTTACTTTGGTTTAAAAAAATACAGAAACCATCAACATGAGAAAAGTGAGAAATACATTGTCTCTTTTACAAACAGAGAAGGCAGAGATTTTTAGCAGGGTCAACAATCTCCCACAGTCATCTGCTTCAGCTGATAAAAGGGAACTTCCCTTGTGGAATTCTATTAACCCCTTTACCAACCTGTCAATAATGTCATTCTCTAGAAACCTCGTTTCATTCATTTATAGTCTGCAGAGTGTATTTGCTTCTCTGCCAATTAAAAAGAACAGCTCTACCAACTCAACCAGTGTAAAAGATTTATACACCATAGGTAGGGAATTTCAATAAGTTGTCATAAATAATATTTTTGATACCCAAAATAAAGTGTTCTTTTCAATATAAAAGCGTACGTGCTGAATGGAAAAATACAGCTTAAATGTTCTGTCACAGCTGTACATACATAGCAATTTGTACATTCTGCAAATACAAGGCTGTATTTTCACATAAATATCAGAAGATTTGCATACTTAAATTTCTATTTTAGTTTGTTTGAATCTTTACCTCACTAGCATGCAAAATATGATTCATCACGTATTTCATTTCATTACTACTTAAGCTTCAGTATGTTTGTCTATATGTAGTCAGTAGATACAGTAAATACATACCTTTTCCCCTTTGATTTTGCAAGTTTGTCTTACCAACGTAGAATTTCGTATATATTTTAATCCATTTTTCTTATTTTTGTTTTGAAAGAGAAAAAAAAATGTGTACTTTAAGTGAATTTTTGCATGCAATTGTAAAAAATCTGAACAGAGGAGGGGAGCATTCCCACTTTTGCCTGCTCCTGCTGATTCACTGAGCAGGCTGGAGATGCACAAGAAGCCAAGAGAGGACACAGCTGGTAAAGCTGATTCCATCATGCTTAACAATAAAAGATGTGGGAAAGAAGGAAGGAGGAGCTGTGATGGTTGTCTTTCCAGGTAGCTGTTACCTGTGATGAAACCCCATTCTCCTGGAGACAGTTGCTGATGGAAAATGTTGTGTTAATGCATTATTTTGCTTTATTTATTATGCAGATTTTGCTTTATTTATTAAATTGCCTTTACCTCAACCCACAAGTTTTCCCACTCTTATCCTTTTAATGCTCTCTCCCATTGGGAGCAAGCAGCTGGGTTTAGTTGTCATCTGGGATTAAACCACACAATCCAGAGGTTAAAGGTCAAAAATAAGCTCCTTCTATACTCTGAAAAGTATACAAAGAGAGAGAGAGGACACATCTATATCATATTTATTAATGTTATATTTACATGTTGTATCTCCTAATAAGATATCTTTAGCTATTCCAGAAGAAACTTCGACTTCTTTTGATGGCAAATCAGATGCAGCACCTGACTGGATTTATATCAGTCAGATGAGGCTGACTCTCAGTACACAGACAGTGAGATATTTTGGAACTGTTCTGTTTGAGAGTGAAGTGTATTTATCTTGAATCATCCATCCCCTAGATATGCCTACATCTCTGTATTTATTTATAGATAATAGTCTTCCAAGGTGGTGTTCAGTTTCTTTAGCTATTTATTAAAGGACTATCCTCTGCTAAATGATAGCTGAGCTCATTTATCCTAGGAATGAGCACTGTCTATCTGTCACTTTTCATTAGCAAGAAGATTTACATTATAGGGCAAGTTGGTGTTTCACACATGTAAATTT
Source organism: Heliangelus exortis (assembly GCF_036169615.1). NCBI lineage: Eukaryota > Metazoa > Chordata > Aves > Apodiformes > Trochilidae > Heliangelus > Heliangelus exortis. The sequence goes on along the minus strand of NC_092422.1, from coordinate 165,552,870 downwards.
CACACGCATAAAGCTAAACTGGAAAAATTCCACCTGAAGCATTTTGGCAATTAAAGGTGAAAATACAATCTTCTTTAGGTTAAATGAGGGACTCAACAGACTACAATTAACAGTAAAAAGAAAGTGAATTATTAAAGTGTTAAAAATGACACTCTGCAGCAGAGGTAAAAACTTCAAAATTAAAAATGTAGAATGAAACAGAAATAATAGAACCTTCATGAAAGGCTGGTAATTTTTCCCCAGTCTGTGGGTTTTTTCTTCTTTATAATATAAAACCCTACTAAAATATTGATGATAATTTATTAGAGAAATCTGCTATATTTAACTAAAAAAACCATAAATATTGCCCTCCCAGTATTCTCTCATTGCAATTTATCTTGATTTTACCTTTGCCAGGTTTGACAAAAAGAATGTGCATTGGGCCATATTTATTTGAGAAGCAGCAGAAAGTCTTACCAGAAGCAAGCCAAAGGATGATACCGGCTTCAAATTTTATTGTCATTAAATTTAGCACTTGGAAGTCCATCTAAGCCTGCCCACAGTAAACCAGCATAGTGAGGTCTGTGAGAACAGCAAATGTGCCATATCTTTGAAATCTGGTTATTCTTCCCTTAGTAAATTCACTCAGCTCACTGAATTTCCACAAAACAAGCAGTAAGTAACAAGATTGTTCAGAGCTGATGTCTGCTTTGCTTCCTAACTTTCTGCAAAGCAAACTTTTGTATTTAGAAGAAAGATGAAGTCATAGAGGAGAGAAGGGAAAAAACAAGAAAAGGAAGCTGTAATGAAACCTGAAATGTTATCGTACCAGTTCTTTACTTATTTCATCCCTGGTAGATGTCCAAAATGGACACTAAGGGAACAACTAGCAATTTGGGTAGCTAGTAATTTGGAAGATGCTTTTATTTGACAGCATTTTTTAAAATGCTTCAATCATTACCCATGTACTTACGATTCAGAGATCAGCACAACTCCCAGTGGATTCCTTGTATTAAGTAAAGCTCACTTCAGGGCTACCTGCTATTCAACTGTAATTCTATAGATTTCTATAGATCTTTTCCTTTTCCAGAATGGAGAATAAAAACCATCTTTAAAAATGGTCTGCAGAAGACAATCAACATAAGAAAACACTTCAGAATAATAACCTGCAAATAAAATGGGGATGGAAGGGTCATTAAATAAGATACTTAAATTTGCATGTCTATAGGTGAGCTCAGAGTTTTCAGTTGTCATGGCAGTTGCTACAGATATAGTTAATATAGATAGCAGAGCTTAAATAATGTCCTTAAACTCTGTCTAAAAGTTGATGCCTACTGGCTAGCCAGAGGAATAGATCTCGAGGCTTCACTGAAAATATTGACTGTCAGCTAGAGAGAGAGTTTACACAACACAGACATCTGGAGTTAGATGTCTTAATCTCAAACTGAATCCTTCCCTCCTGTCTCCTCACGTTGCATGTAACATGAAACAGTAAGTACAAACATAATAACTATTGTTTCAATAATTATAGCCATTCTTACATATAAAACCAAAATTATTCCATTGTGATTCTGGCCTGAATAATATTTCAAAAGAAAAAGTAATGTTTTCTCTTTGGCTGACAAAGAATGGTCCCCAGTCCTAAACCAGATGATGAATGAGTACATGTGTTTCAATGCACATCAGCTCATTTTAAAAGCCCACAGATAATAATTTTAGAATATTTTCTTCTGTATTTTCCATGAGAAAATACTTTTACTTTTTAAATAGCTATGCAAATAAATAGTACTAACATGGAGGGAAAAAAGTCCTTTTCTTCCAAGACTACTATGCAAAGATTGTTTAAAGTTATAAAAACTCCTAAATGGATAAACAAATCACTTGGCATTGCCTCCTGAAGCCTCACACTTCTGTAACAAGCAGAATGCTTTTTCCTTTCGCTGTTTCTATATGATGCTGAACATCACTGATGCATGCCCATGTGATGTAGAGTACAGGACTTGATTCTGTGCTAGAATTACAGACTGTATCTGAAGCAATGCAAAACACGATTTGTCCTTGTCTATATTTGTGTTTGAACTGTTTTGAACATTTCTTTAGTTTTATCCGTTGCCAAGAGCTTTCGTTCGGTAATTTTCATAGCAGATAAGACTGGAGAACTTGACCTCCTAACATCTGAAAACTGAAACACAAAGGCAGCCAGAAAAAGGCCTCAAACCACTTCAACTCTAGCAGTATAAGCTTTTCCCAAGACATTTAATGGGGACAAATTTTCACCTTGGTGTGATAGAAATGGGACTAAGGAAGAAATTTTCTTCTCAAACAGAAATAATCCTTTCCCCTTCTGATAAATAACGTATATTTTGCAAAGATGAGTGTTAGTTTGCAAATCATTTTGCTTTCCACAGTTGTTGATGCTACATTTTAAAAATACTTTGCAAAGTACATCTAGTATGAAAACTGTATACATTTGTGTTGTGCCAAATGAAGAAGTTCGTTGAGACACAGCTTTCCTTTGGATTGCTCTGTGTGTGTGGAGGTTGCAAACTGCTGATCAAGAAGTGACTCAATTTCTTATTTGATAGAAGATGCACAGAACACTGCAGGATTTAGCCCCCAGTATTTTTTTTGTGCATCTAATCTGTGTGTTCCTGCATCTGTTGACTTATGGAGTGTACCTCTCCAGTTTGCTAATGGTTTGTAGCAGTACCAAAGGTTTGTGTAAGTACCAAAGGTGCTTTTGGCATGAATGTATTAAAAATATTGCTATTTGGTTAATATATACTGATAAGGGATCTAATTTTTTTTTTTTAATAAAATGGAAAACATGCAAATAAAATTGAACATTTAAAATACAGCTCAAAGAAAAATGAAGTTAACATCACTGGCTGACTGATAAAAACAGGATAAATCAAGGAAATACTGTTAGTAGAAATTTAATTAGTGCAAGAGGATGATCGTTGAAAGTCATTTGATGAATGAAATCACTGTTGATTAAAGAGAGGTAGTATACATATCACAGAGTAAGCACATTAAAGGGAGGAATCATTTAAGGCAGCACTGAATAAAAATGACCAATTGAAGTGACTTGTTCAAAGCTTTTTTCTATGGTGCTTGAATGACTGCCAGGTCTGGCAGCTGAGGTTCCCATAACTCCCTGTTGGTCTCCCATCAGAGGTTGTAGATTCTTGCTGCTATGTGAACGAAAGAAGTGCAATGAGCCTCTCAAATGCCATCTTGTGCTCTCCTGTGGCCCTGCTGCCTCTTCTGGGATTCCACATGTTATCTCAGCTTTAATACAGGTAATGGCAAGATCACAGTCACAACAGGCTACTGATACCAGTTAAGCTCTGCTTGGAATAAGAGCAGACTGCACACTCAGACAGATGTGTTACCCAGAAAATAAATAAATAAATAAGAGCTCATATTTTGACCAGGCTGTTGTAAGTAGGATGTGAGCAGCTTTTCTAATGCTTCTCAAAACCTTGTGCTGAAGAGCGGCATCCACAATGCTCCAAGGGGTTTCAGGCAACTACTCCTCAAAGTCATAAAAACAGCGACTTCTCAAAGCAGATGAAGTTAATATTTGCCCATGGTAATGAACTCACTGCTTGCATGCAAACTAAGCTTTAATTTATCTGAAGTCTCTTCTTTTTCATCTTGATAATCCAAGTAAGCAAGAGCCAAAAAAGGAAGAGATAAAAAAAAAGTACAAAAAAACTTTGGAAATGCCCTTCGTGCTTAAATGCTGATGCAGGCTGTTCCTCCTGCATCCCATGGAGAGAATTCATTTCTGTGTAGTATGAGCACATTTAAAAGTAAAATTAAATACAGCCAAGAGTGTGAGAATAAAAAACCAAAATTCATTATAAAACTCTCTCTCTTTCAAGGTAAGATGGTACTCTAAGGAAACTCCAGTTTATAGGCTATACCACACAGCTTCATAATTTAAACAAACTCCTTTGGCTTGCAGCTCCCAAAGAAAGTTTATTTAAAAAAGGCACAGCTGTAGAACAGTGAAGAATTTCTCATATATATGTTCATCATTAAAATGGACTAGTTATTAGCTTTAATGAATATTTATTTAGATAAGTTACTTCTCAGTCTCAATTTAGAAAATACTATGGGAAAATAGGATTTAATAAATATTGGAACAAATGTTTTCAAAAAAGTTAAGTAAGGTAAGGTATGTTCTCTAATACCAATCCTATAAAATTAAGGAGAAACCAGAAGAAATTATCTAGGTATTGAAGAATGAATTTCATTTCCTTGTCTTCAAGATAGTTTGCAGTAATTTATGAGGAAGATAGCTCATTTTCTATATTTTGAATAAGAATGCAGGTAACAGGATAAATCAATAGTCAGTACTAGGAAAGGCATCCAGACTGTTCTCTTTAATTGTTGTGCTTTTTTTCCTTCTTTTAATGGGAATCAGAACCTAAGCTGTTGGTGCACAGGAGAAGGGATACTGCATGAAGTAGCACATAAAAGAGTATTCTGCTCCCCTTTTGTAAATTACCTCAGATCTTTTCTGCAATCCTTCTGTCCAGAACTAGCCAAGAAAAGGTAAGCAAAGCAAGCATTTTCATTTGAACATACTCTTCAGCCAAACTTTCCAAGCTAGGGAACATCTTTCCTTCACTGTGATCAGCTAAGCTACTACATGCAATCACAAGAGTCTTCAAAAGCAAGTTTGAAAGAGTTTTATTCCCTTTTTCTCTTCCTTATATTCTTGCTGTGCTGAGGGCTTTAGAAATCCAGTTCTCATTCAGTTCCAGTACTTAAAAACTTATAAGTTAATATATTCAGTGTATTTGTTTTATATTCCAAAACTTCATCTTGAGTTGCTGAACGGAAAATATACAATTTACCTTCAACATTTATCCCAAAGAATATTCTATTATTTAAGCAATATTTTAGACATAATAATTATGCATAAGGACAATTTAGATAAGCATTGCTAACACCATATTAAACAACTCTTTCAATAGTGTTTCAGCTGTCTTCTCTTTCACACTTTCTAGTGACTGAAAGGAAGTTTCACAGATTCTGTGTCCAGCCGTTTAGTTGTGCTTAACCTTAAACACAATAAAATGGATACTTTCATAGAGCCAGCTATGATGGCTCTTAGCTTTGACAATTAAATGGCAGACAGCAACAGAAAATATTATTAACAAAGAGGGAAAATGCAGTATTAGAAGCTGCTGTCAGAAAGGGTTACACTATGACAGATGACAGAGGCTCAGTTCACCTGGGTCTGCATCAAAATTAAAACTCACTGGTGTATGACTTATGACTTGGACAAATGAGAACAGACCCCAGGCTCCAAGAAGTCATCAAAATCAAATACTTCAGTGCAAAACATAGAAACCTGGAAGTATCCAGATATAAGGTAAGTTACCTCTTGTTAATCTACCCACTTGTGAATGCCTACTTAGAGATAAATCCATTTTAGCTTGAAATATATAGTTCTATACGGTATATATTATTTCTACTTTTAAATACATTTTAAAAATCTAGTATTTTAAAAATTTTATGAATGTGTTTTTGAGCCATTTTAAAAATTTCTAGTTGGATTATTTACTGTGCAATTATGCTATGAATTAATTTACCAAAAATGAGTCATTTAATTAATTACAGAATCACAGAATTGTCACAGTTGGAAAAGACCTCTAAAATCATTGTGTCCCACTATCAACCCTCACCAAAAACAAAAACTGAAGCAAAAACAAAAAAATGAGCCATGATGCCCACTAGAGCATATCCTGAATGCCTCATCTACATGGTTTTTAAATACCTCCAGGGATGGTGACTCTATCACCTCCCTGGGCAGTTTTTTTCAGTAATGATTTAATTATTATTTCATCTCATAATGCTTAAGATTTGTGTTCTCCTCTTACTGCACATAGCTGTTGTAGAGTTTTAAGAATAAAATTTAATAGACAATTGCAACTAATAATATAAAAGTTTCCTATTGAAACAAACTTCAAGAATAAGGTTATTGGACAATAATAATGTAACAACTAATGTAACAACTTCATTCACACTGTATGGGGTTGTTTTTACTAAAGATACAATTCAGTGACTGGCTTTGCTCTGGTTGTAATGAGAATCTGATCACCATTAATTAAAAATGCTTGCAAAGTGCTTCTCTGAACTGTAGGTGGTTCCTATCTCATCTAAATTTAGCAGATGAAAAATTAGCTCCTTAATTTAAGCCTGTTACCTTTCATCCCCATGGGGTAAATGTAGAGATACACATCATTGAAGTCCTTTACTCCATTCTAAGAGCGCTGCGTTCAGTTATAGATCAGGACATCTAAATTCAGGTCTCAGCAATTAAACTAGATGTCCAGCCTCCAGTTTTACTAGATTATGGACCTGTTATTTTACAAAACCCTTACACCAAAAAAAAACCAACCCAAAAACAAAAACACACAAAAAAACCAACCAAACAAACAAAAAAAACCAAAAAAAAAACCAAGCAAAAAAAAACCCCCAAAAACCCAAAAAAACCCCAACCAAACAACCAAAAAAACCAAACCAAACCAAACCAAACCAAACCAAACCAAAAAAAAAACCAAAAAAAACCAAACAAACAAAAAAAAAAAAAAAAAAAAAAAAAAAAAACAAAAAAAAAAAAAAAAAAAAAAACCAAAAAAAAAACAAAACCACATTTTTGTCCGATTCAGTTTAGGTGCCCAATTTTATCTCTGTCTTGTAATGAACAAGGGAAATTGAAAACACTGCCTTTAAAAGGCTGTTTAGCCTAATCTGGGTATGGAAGTATTATTACACATTAATCATAGCCTTGTAGTTATTGTGTGGCACTGTTCCAGAGAAAAATGAAAATTGCTTTGTGCCTTCATTTCTTTTCAATTCAACTCTAGCTCTGGATTTCCCATTTTCATAGTGCCTGGTTTGGGGAATATTATAATAACTGTAATATTTTCATGTTTCAGCCATTAATACATATTTGACCTTAGAACATTTTGAACTCTATTTTATTTAAAAAGAAAATAGAGTTGCATATGAATAGGCATATCATGTTATAAATAATTAAAAGGCATCTGTAAAATTAATTCTCTTGCAGATACATCCATTCCCACTTACACAGCAAGCTGGTGTGATTTAGTGTAAGATCAATTGAACCAATGCTCTGCCTTCAGGTTGCATAGATTTAGTGAAATAGATAAGGCATGCTCTCACCCCAGCAATTTCCAGAAATTATTTTCTATCATACATTACTTTGGTGACCTAATTTTTTTCCATAAATGTTTCTGGCTCTTGAAACCATGTAACAGCTTCCCCATTAGCTGAAACTTTATTCTCCATATAACATCTCTGGGAAATCCAAGAGATTCTTGTGCCATCAGGTTCTTGTGCCATACCCCTTCTAACCTAACTAAAAATCCTCTGTGGCAGAAATACGTTGGCATGGATCTCCATTGATAGTCATTAGCTGTACATCTGGTCAAAAAAACTTTCCACACTTTTATTGTTGGAAAAGAAGTTTGCAAAACTATAACCCTTAACTCAACAGAATATTAGTAAAACGTTTCAGTTCCTCATTGCCATTAAAAAATGTCCAAGTGGGTTTGTCAGGACAGCTTTTGAAATGTAAAAAATTAATATCCTTACTCTGTCTTAATTTGTGGACAGATGGTGTGAAGAGGGCTGAGTGATGCACAACGCTGTCCCTCAGCTTGTCAAGACTTATTTACAGCACGGGAGCCATCCTCTCATGGCTGATTATCTGCTTCATTTAGTAGAAGTGAAATTAACCTCTGGTTTCTGTGCTGATGACTCAGCAGGTAGTGCACCAATAATGCAAAAAATAGTACCAGAAAGACATTGGTCTTCAACCCTAACAAGGCCCATTAAAGAGCCAAATTGCTTCATTAGGCCCAGGAGATAGAGGCAATCACTTCTGTCTACTAACTGGAAATAATAAAATCTGGGGGAAAAAAGAGGAGAAAATGAGTTTTCTTTCCATGCCTGACAAAAAAACCCAAAAAAACCCCCCACAAAAAAAAGAAACACAAAACACCCACCAAAAAACCCCAGAAAAAATAACAGAAAAATCCCACAGGTTATTTCAGCTGATTTTTTTTTTTAAATGTAATTCTGCAGTTAAGTTCATTGGAAGAAAATCTATGCACAGAAATTGAAAAATCAGAAAAGATACAAAAAGGTATACATCGTTTCAGCTCCTAAGGCTTCTGCTTTTTGGGCTGTATTACATAGTATATCTTGTGCACAGTGTATTTCCAAAGGGAGTAATCTTAGTTAAACAGCTTGATGTTAAGTTCACCCAATGTATGATTCTTTATGCTGGATAATAATATAACAGCAGTAATAATCCACCCAGAAATGCACATTAAACACTTTCAAAAATGTAACCTCCTTTGAAAGGTTCTTCTAATGATAGAATTTATTAGCTCATAATTGAAAATCAGCAGAGAGGAAGGCTAATGAACAATATTATTGCTATTTAATTGAATATCCTGAGAAATACCCGAATCTTAAGACCAATATGTCAATAGGGAGAAAGGGTTGGTTATTTGAAATCAAATGTACATTACCTTCCTGAAATAAAATTTCTATGGAAGGTCTCTGCATTATATTGTGTTGCATCACATGGTACAACATGATACATTCACCTCATTTGACAATATTCGTTTAAGGCAGTGAAAGCAGTGTGATGCATCAGAAGTGAAGAAACTCCTTTTCCTTTTTCTTTTTTTTTCTTTTTTCCTTTTTTTTTTTTTTTTTAATTGTACTGGATATACACAAAATGTTCCAATTCTAAAAGTATTGATTATAATTGGGTAGTTTTTGAGAGCAGGCATCAAGCATGATACCTGCTCCTCTCCAGAAGAGCAAATTATGGGTTAAACACTAGATGGGAGGTTAAACTGAGATTTTAAACTTTTTTCTTGAAGTATTAAAAATAGATACATATGTATGGAGCACAATGAGGAATTTTTACTATGGAAATAACTTACAGGAGTTTATTCAAGAACTTTGGCTTGTACAGATGTCTTTTTAACCCTCTTGGTCTTCGAAAGCAGCAGCACTTTCAGTACTTCAGATTATGTTCTAAAGGAAATATTAATAGTTTTATCATATATATGTTTGTGTCTGCATGTTTGATTGTCTTTTGCTTGCTGTAGACAGATTGTCATTTCTTTAATTCCACCAAATAAATACCATAGAGCAAAACTCAAGACAGTTAAACTAGGATAACACTCAATGCCTCTACACAGCAAAGCATTTTTGAAAGCTGTTATTGTCTTTAAAAACATTAAGAGGAAGTACGGAGGGCAAAAAACACCTGCTTTTTCTTGATGCCAGCATCCTTTCAAGTTTTTCCCTTTATTCTCTGATACTTCTTACCCAATTGAAAAAATCCTACAGAAGTCTTTCCCTCTTTAATGTGTTCAAAGCTCCAGTACCAACAGGTGATGTTGGGGTTGAGACTCAGGTGTATGATCCATTCGGGGAAATTTGCTGAGCAATAAGTTTAGGTATCTGCACAGGGACATGGAAATTTCCCTTCAGAATATTGGTATAAAGAAATAATCTCTCCTGTAGCTTCCAAGTAATGTTCAGTTTCTTTGTACCCCATAGAAAGGCACACCATTATCTATAGGAATGGATTGTTTCCAATTTATTTTCTAATTTATTCCTCTCCTGATGTAGCTCCGTTCCTTACTGTAAATATTATTTTACAAGCCATGCTATTAACTCATATAACTGAAAGTGAACAATTCTGTTTTTCTGTCAGAAGAATAAAAAAGATAAAATAAATAAATAAATAAATAAATAAATAAAATGTGATTACAGATCTGAGATTTGGGGGCAGTTATAGGGCTTTGATGGTCTCAGGAAAGCTCCACATCTTGAGAAGAGTTTCTTTGGGAGTAATGTTTTAAACACTCTCCTGAATGAAATCAAAAGGTATTTCATTGATATTTCATGAAGGAAAGACAAGGTACATAACCATTCCATGTAGCCAATTTTTTCTGGAGCTGAATACTACTATGTATTATTTACTGTTCCATTTAGCTGTTGGCTTAATGTTAGATGTCTATTATACATCCCACTCATTTCTGTCATGTCATCTTGACTTTGTCACATCCTTCAGGCTTCCTCCACCTAAAGTTTTTTGTAACCGGGGTTTTTATTACTGAAGAGATGATAACACCCCAAGTGAAACTGCATATCTGGTGTGCAGTGCCCAACCACTCTCCACTAAAACATCTCCCACTTGTCACACTCTTTCCCAGTTAACAGTTAACATCTGCACCAAACATTTCTTTACCAGTGTCCTGTCTATCCAACTATCACGTTCTTTCTCTCTTTTCTTACCCTAATAAGTCCTAATACACTTACCATACTGTCAGTTTTCCTCTCAGTCAAGTCTTCTGGTCAGTCACTCAGTCTTTATGATTGAAAACTTAAGTAGACTTTCCTTATAGGATTCAGTCCTAAGATCCTTTCCATTGATGCTAACCCCTACACTTGGTTATATTCATCTGTTATAACAATGCTTAAAGAACACATCAATCACTGATGAATGTATAGGACTGTAACAAAGTCCAATGTTTGTTACATAGAATGTAACAAACATTGTAACATCTTCCACCATCTTCCAGGTTGTTTTGCTCAAATTCTGAAAGTTACACCTGAATCTTCTGCTCTCAGCTGGACTGCATATCCCTTTCAAGCTTTGAACTCCAAGCTCCTTCCAGCTAAGAGCAGGAAAGAAATTAAGTCTCCATAACGATTATGCATCAGCTTCTTGTGGGACCCCCAAGAGGCAAATCTGTCATTTCACTTCAACAATTACTGTGACAATATTGACAAAGTGTCCCTATGCCACTGCCTCAGAGCATTAGATATAAGGATATCTTCACCAAATGTGTGAACAAGAGTGATCCTCATTCACTGCCACTTCTTGAAGGACCGTGTTCTGTTCTTGTTCCATCTAATGTCAGTTTTGCCAGATATTCAAACTGAACTATACTTTGACCCCAGCATAAGAAAAGTTTCTTCCTAAACTTTTCAGTTGCCTAATGACAAAGGGTTATCTACAATGCTGAATATTTAACTTCATATAAGCTAATGAACACTCAATGCAACTCAATCATTTCCTGTAATAGTAAATTTTAATTTTACAGGTATTTGATGGAGTTTGTTTGTACTGAAACCAAACCAAATTTGAGACTTTTCTGGTCTTCTCCTGCTTTTTCTTAATTATTATTTTATTTTTTTTTTTAATTATTACTTTTGGGGGGAAATACCTTATCTTAGAGGATAAATAGAATGTGATCCTGTGTCCTGGAATCTCTTGAAGCAGGAAGCTTACTTAAAATAAATAACATTAACATACCAGAGCAAATTTGCTTTAATTAGGCCAGCTTCTTAAAGTTGTACTTGTCTCTCTGGAATGATTTTAAGGTCACAAGAAGCCATACATTCCAGGACTGATTCTTTTATAGTCTCTTTTTTTCCAGGGTATCTAGGGTAAATTAAAAAATAGAATTTCATAGATGGGCTGAGTGATCTACACTTCTTCAAGTTTCCTTGTGTACCATGATATTGAATACTTTCCACAGAATTTCCTGCTCAGAATTTTCTGTGTGGGACAAAATACAAGTCAGTGGAAATGGTCTCAGGCAAGAAACTCAGTTATTTTCCTTCTGACTACATATTTAATGTCGTACTAAGGTCCAGACAATGGACAGTCCATGATTCTGCAGCTGTACAGTGTGCAGATCATGCTCCCAAAAGTTTTCTCCAACAGATACTCTTTGTGTACATGTATGTATTTATTTATTAGCATTTCAACATTCACAAATTAAAAAAAAGTCTTTGCAATTTTACCTAAGACTGTTGCTACAATGACACTTTCTGGACCATTTGAAGTAATAGCTCTGAAATACAGATTATCAATTTCCTTTGTCACAAATTTTATTGAGATAGGAGTTACCAAAAAAGTAACTCTCCCAACATCAAGAATTTGAGATAGGCCTCTTAATATTAGTCTTTAATGCTACCAACAGTTACTAATTTCATGAGCCCTCTTGGAGGTCACTATGAGTTAGAAACTATCTCGTCTAAACAAAAGCCATAGAACTGAAGGGCCATGAACAATACATAATTACTTATCAAGACAAAGAAAAGATTAATCAGTGTAATGACTGGATTCTTCTCTTATGTAAAATTAATTCAGTTCCTGCATTTTAAAATTAACTCAATGTTTCTGTAGGTCAGAAATGTTTGGGGTTTTTTTCAGACAGCTTGGTGTGCCACACTGCAGGCTTTGAGAAAAACAAGGTTTTTTTTGTCAAAGAGCGGGACTATAAAAAATAATACTTTTCAAATAAAACACACGTATGTCAAGTCAAAAGATTTACAGGACCCCAGATATAGGAAGAATATTGTCCACACTGTGAAGGAAGGAGAAAATTAATTTTTTAATTGGCAAACACTGCTTAATATCAAACACTTAAAGACTTTGGGGGATAAAAAAATAGTACTGTATAGCTTTCCACCTAACTTCCCAACAAGCTCACCTATCTACAGGGCTAGACTCCCTGTTATTTCTCTCCTGGAGGCATGGTTCTATACACTGCTGTGTCCATCTCACCAGGAAGGATGGTATCTGTTCTGGCAATTGGATCATTTGTTGAGCTACCAGAGGTAGGCAACCACCAACCACCTTGAGAAGTGCTCAAAACCTGGAAAAATTCTTCCTAGCAAGGGCTCTGGCATATTAAGCAATTAATCACAGACTGAGCTCCTCCTTCTCCTGAGAATGAATCAGATCTAATACCTGAGCATCAAATATTCTAATGCAGAATAATTTCCAAATGAAAACAGTGTTTATGTCACAAGCAAGAAAATAACTCAAGAAAGTATGCATGGAATTTTTGCATGAAATCACAACTATATACAATGTCCAAAGCAAAATTATCTTGGGAGCTTTCCTCTGCGAAAATCCCTAAATGATACTTTCACCAGCTTTTAAATTTTGTAATCGATTCTTACACTCATTTCCTTTAACCTCTCTCCAGTATATTTTGTACATATTTTGCAATGCTAACTGTAAATTACTTCTGTTCTGAGTCTTCTCTTTTACATTCCCAAGACAGAACAGGGCATAATTTCTACATATTCATCTCCCAGGTAGAACTTACTCTTAGAGTTCAGTTGACTGGTATTAACTTTTCTGTCCTGTTTTCTTGGAGTTTAGTAATATGCATACAAGAAGTGTTGCAGTTCAGTTCAGACAGACATTCCCAAAATCCACAACCACTGACACTGCCACGGTCACAAATGCACACATTTTTTTTGCCTACCCTCCATTCACACAAACATGAATGTTAGCAATTTATCTTCAGGCTTATATTTGCCATAGTTCAAATTCAGTAAAGGCAACAAGGGTATAAATTTAGAATAATTTTCTCTAGATATTTTCTGTGTCATTTTACACTGAAAACTTACAAAGTAAAGTACTCTGTTCAGAATGTTTTCAAAAATATTTCCTTATTCTCTGGTAACAGGTGTTACATAGCAAGGGAGCACTGTGCATTATGCATTCCCACTGATTCCATTTTGCTCAAGTGATTTCCTTCTCATTCACATGAAAAATTTAAGTGGTAATGAAATAAAGACTAAGTCTATCACTCATCTTGCTTCATAAGACTGAAAGAAATCCATCATGGATACAAAATTCACAGTGTCAAATGTGCCTGTCAGACTTGAACAGGTGAGCAGTGATACCCTGGAGCCCAGTAACAGAGATGCACTCAATTTTTTGAAACAAAGCCCACAAGGTTAAAAGTTGTCTTCCAAGACTAGAGATAATACAGCAAGTATAGAATGGTAGCTTTTAAAGTTGACAATTAGGAAAAAAATTTTTATAAGAAATTTTATTTCTACCAAAGAGAATTCAATAATTTCATTTGTGAAAACTCCCCCATTCCAGTCAACTTCAAGCTGATGCTCACAAACAGAAAAAAGGTCTGTCTAGGTACATCTTTGGGACTAGTAAACAATAGCAATTATGATGGTTTGTACATTTAGTCTTCTAAGGTGCTTTTGAAATATCAGTGGCTTTAAGTTACAAGAGTATAGATTCACGTTTTACATTAGTAAGAAATTGTTCATTATGAGGGTGGTGAGACACTGGCACAGGTTGCCCAGGGAAGCTGTGGATGCCCCATCCCTGTCAGTGTTCAAGGCCTGATTGGAGGGGGCTGGGAGTAGCCTGGAGGTGGGAGGTGTCCCTGTACATGCAGTGGGGGTGCAACTCGGTGATCTTGAAGGTCCCTTCCAGCCAAAATCTATTACTCATTTATTCTATGATATGAGCAGATGGCTACTGTTGAAAGACATCTTGAAGCACATGAACTTCTGGGCTTCCCTCTTAAACAGTTCAGACATATCATTCCCTTGGCCGTACTCTCTCCTTTCAGTGCTGATTACACCAGAATTAATCCCACTAAAACAAAATTTCACTGAGTTTGGAAATTATTAAATGATATAATATTTTGTCTGCTCAGCATGATAACCCCCACATCAAAAGACTATTTGGTCAGACAAACACTCAGGTTTAAGGATGCAAAAATACATGCACATTTCCCTACGGGACATGAGCCTGGGGTTGGTCCTGGCTCAGCAGGGCCCATGGCTGGGCAGGGCAGGGCTGTGGGGACATGGAGACCAGCCTTGATGTGGCATTTCTGGAGAAGGGTCTGATGGCTCCACAAAGCTGCCATTGGACTGTGGGATGTGGGCAGGGTTTGGGGAAGCTGCAGTGAGGGTATGAGGGACAAATTTGTGGGAGTTCTCAGGACCTGGACACATAGACAGGGCGGGACCTAAATTTACACAACAGTCTGCTCTGCCAGATGCTTTTCTGACTTAACATGAATGGCTAAAATTCTCTAACCTCTATTCTGCTAAATATACTCTGTCATGGTAACCCTGAACCTTCAAATGAAACAAGTAGTCATCATATCCCTCTAATCTGATTAAGGAAAAAAAAAATATCCTAGCAGAGCATTTTTCTATCTGGAAACATGATTGCCATCCCCTAAATACACTACTTCTCATAAGGAAGTGTTTCATTGGAAAAAAAGTCTCAGGCTGAAAATTAGTCTAACTAGAAAAAATGTTCATGTATATGAAAGAAAAGGAGTGAGAGAGGATGAGGGCTGTACCAAGAGAGATAAATTTGTCACAGAGCAATTAATAGACCAGTGGTTAGAGAAGGAGAAGGAAAAAAGTGAAAGGACACCTGGTTTTTTTGTAGGGGCTTACTCTGGCATATTGTTTCTCAAAAAGAATAACTCCATCTGTGGTGAAAAGATGATCATTGAAAGCATAAGAAAAAAAATTTGCAATTGTTTAATGAGACTGAAACTGCTTTTCCCCAGTTTATGAGATTAGATGTTCAAGTACATTGTGTGGTAGTGATTTGTGTACCTGTCACTTAGAAAATGTTGATATTTCTGAAGAATCATGTCACACATCAAAAACCCCTGGAGTGCACCTCACACAAAATCCCTCGAGATGCCTGTCCATCTTCCGCAGCCTCTGCAGTCCCTTCTGTACCACCTTTATCCACAATGCTACTCAGCTCTTCCCAAAAGTTGAGACAACAGCACCATTTGCTGTTGTCTCCCCAACCTCCCCAACTCTGCAAAAGCCCCCTCATCACCTCCTGTTCCAAAAGACCTTCTCCCCAATTAATGTGCAAAGCAGAACCCAGCCACCCAGCCCAGGCTAATCCACCATGAGTTGGTGATTACCCACCCGTTTAGAAGCTCAGACAGACTTCAATTTCTTACAAAATTAATTCTGTAGGGTCTAATGGGAAAAGAAATGGAGGAAACTGCCCCATATTTCTAATACAAATATCCAGTTTCCAGGTGTCAGTTGAATTCTTCAGTCTGCAGCACACATTCTTCAATCATTCTGGCATTTCCATTTATTCAAATTAAATATTGGGCTGCTAATTAATTCACTGTTCCACCTCTTTTTCTGAACAAAGTTGGTGGTTTCTTAATGCAAAAATTGCTTTCCATTAGAGACTACCATGTCTTTGTAATATCTTCTCAGGAAAGCTGAAGAACTTTTTAATAACTATCCACTGGGGAACTTTTGTATAAATATACATAGTCTGGATATTGCAACAGTACTCTGAGTCAATATTAAAAATTTACACTGGCATCTCTGGGTATATCACAAGTTCATGCTGCAGTGTATTGCTTAATTGTATCTTGGAAGAAATATTATTAGGAATATTTTTCTTGTTAATTAATTTTTATTATTAAGAATACAAAAGTTTTCTTTCACAATGAATGACAAAAAGCTATGAAAAACAGGGATAGGCATATGTCAATGAAAGGAAAAGGCCCCACTAACCAGCTTTAAAACCAAATGAATACAATGAAATCCAGGTAAACTCAGTTAACAGAATGTGCCATTATTCCTCATGGGATACTGCTTTTATTGATAAACTGATAGGCTGGTGTACACAGAAACCATGCACTTCAGTGCTAAAAATACCCTAATAAACCTGGATTTTGATGTAATGTAAGATGTGGAATCGAATTTCCTGGACAGGTTGTTCAGTCGCTTTCCAGATTGAGAAGCTGGAAGTTTATATCATGAGGATTCTTGCATCATCAGCTTTAGTCAGATCAATAGTTTCTGTCCTGAATATACAGAAGTCCAGGAAATAAATATAATAGATGCCCAGGCCTTTTTTACATAATTCAAATGGTGGTGATATACCTTGTTCTAGTTCTAGGATCTTATATCCATGTATTAAGCATTTTTTTTTTAACATGCAACTTTAGGACAAAAAGAATTCTAAGAAATACACATCTGTTTTCTCCTTTCAGGCATTCAGTAGAAAAGCACAGGCTGTACAGTATGGCTTTATTTTGTACAGTTTAGTGCCCCACAAGCTCTATCTCTAAATATTTTACTGTTGTGAATAATATTAGCAAGCAGGCAGGATGTGCTCTCAGAGAAACTGTAGAGTAGCCATGTTTGTTCAACGAGTATTTAGAAGTGCCCATTTAGAAAAACAAAAGGAACAAGACCAAGGTAAGAAAATGATTGTAGATATCACTTGGGGATGTCTGAGTGCTTAAGTGATAACTTGGCAGCAAGCCCTGCCAAGGAGGGACGGTTGCTTTGGTGGTGACCTGGCAGCAAGGCCTGGTCAAAGGAAGAAGCTAATTCCTCAGGGGTACCTAAGAGCCTGTTTGAGAGCTTGAGCCTATTTGGAATCCTTGTCCTATTTATAAAAGATATAAGGAGGGATGAGGAGCTGGGCTTAAAAGTTGTATGAACTGCCAGGTAAGCAGACAGAATGCTGTACTTCCTTTATTCATGCTCCACTAGACTGATCCTCAAAAAGGATTTGCTTCCCCAGACACTGTAAGTCTGCCAAAGCTGCAGGACCACTTGCCAGAATCTGCTTTATAGTGCTGCAGGGCAGTCATGAGGAGAGGGTGAGGGAAGCTTTAAATGCTTTACTGAAGTCACTTACAGATAAAGGATGTGAGGAATAGATTAGTAAATGTACAAATTGTGATAGGGGTATGAGGAAGACCTAACAATTCAGCCAGATTTTATTTGTCACACGCTTTCCTATAGTAGTGAAATGTTTTGGGGCATGGATGTCATTTCCCAAGATGGAAAAACTGCAACCAAAGAGTTTTATTCATGTTTTGCTTTAAAATCAGGTAATTTGTTTCAGATTGAAAGACTAAGTGTAACTCCAAAATTAAAATCTTATTTTTGCTCAGTTTTCAGTTGAGCTCCCATTTACTGTTCAGTTGTAATGGGTTGCATCAGATCTGTATGTATATGACCCAGACTACACAAGCCATCAGAATCAAACACTGCCAAGCTGACAGAAGAGGAAAGGGTAGAGGGAAAGTATCTTTAAAGCCAAATTGCTTGTAACAGTTGTCATAGAAATAGCTCAGAGAGAAAGAGGGTGAATTTGATTTAAGTAAGGTCAAATTTGTGTTATAACACTGGAATAGACTAGCCCTAAAGACCTGTAAAAAGTGAGGCAGAGAATGTCTGAGTTATGTTACTTGCAAGAGAGGACTAAACAGGGAAGAGAAGAATACAAACAACAAATTAATTCTGATTATAATCTGTTATTTATGAAACATCCTACAAAATTAGTAGCTGGGCCCTATGCATGACAAAAAAAAAAAGTCAAGAAAGGACTTCTAAAGATGATGGATAAAATGATATATATACATAATTTACTACTCAAAAAAAAAAAAAAAAAAAATCACTCCCATTCTGATACACTTGTGTGCACTTATATTGCACTTAATTCACTTACATTATCCGGCGTATACTATATAAAAGGATAACCAAGGAAATGTCCAGGTTATGCTGCACATGTCTGCTTAGAAACTGACCTTTAAAGTAATGATCAAAATCCAGTTTCAAACCAAAAGATGTAAGACAAGTGAGCATCACTTAATAATTTAGCAGGCTACTACAGCATCATAGTTACATGACTTTGGAGAGAGCACTTTTCTCTGCAAAGTACTGAACTACTCTGAGAAGACATCGTAGCCCTAGCTTTTGAACCTCCACATCTACCCAAAGGGAATCAAGCTGTATCACAATACAACCACATTGCATTCAGAGGATCCAGAGATCTCCGAGGGATAATTGGTTGTAATTTCATGATGTTTAGCAAATGCTTTTGACCATTGAAAGGCTTTTGCAAGCACAAATTGCCCATTGTGGACACATACTTTATGCTAAGTGGCACCTACCTTTGAGCAGTCAACCGCAAAACACTGTTTCAAACACAAGAGGCAGCTTATTCTGTATGCCCAGTAACTTATTAGTGACACCAAGAGGTGGTATAGATGTATTTTATTCTCATAAAATATTGAGTTCTCATGTTTACCCTTAGTTCCTGTAGATAAACACAATAGACATAGCATTTGGAGTTAGATCTTGGACCCTTTCTAACTATGACAAGTTTGAGCAGTTCTTGTCATCTTGGAGAAGCAGCAACAAAACAAACAAATTAAAAATGGCAACAGGATTGAAATGTAACTAATTAGATGGCAAATTGTTTTGGAATTAGATATATAACTTCTTGGACTTGCTTCTTCATGAACAACAAGCTTTAAACTAACGTCTGAATTCAGTAGTAACAAAAGATACAGGAGGCATAAAAGTTAATAACCAAAATACATATGAATTGAGAATTGTACAGAAATACATTTTTGTAACAGTGATTCAGACCTGAAGATGTAATTTGTAAATAAATGCTTAGTATGCAAAGTATTGATGCTGAAGAATCAATATCAATATATAAAGCAGTCCTGCAGATGTCCTCATCTTTTCTGTGAATGCTATTTCCCTGTGAAAATACCAGGAGGGAATTAGAGGGAAAAGGCCACCACTGTAACCACTGGAGTAACCACTGGAGCAGTAAGCAGTTAAAGGATCAATTATATCTTCTTTTTTTTGGGTTGTTTTTTTTTTTTTTATGTTGGATTTTCCAAAGAGGAAGTGTTTTGTTATGTCCAATGAAAAACAAAATTAAGAGCTAAGCTTGGTAAAAAGAGCAATAATTCTACTTCTCTACTCCCAGAGAAGACAAGAAGTGAAAAAAATAGAAAATCTTTCACTCCTTATCAGTAAAAGAAATTATCAGAATATATGTGAGTCTCTCCATATCTAGATATAAAGGTTAAGATTCAACATGTTGATGACCACCCCTGCCTCATACTCATTTCTCCTCATTTCATTTCTCAAATCTCCTCATTCTTTAAATATATTTCTGAAAAAAAAAAAAAAAAATATTATAGCAATAATTTTCACATAAGTATAGGATTCTCAAGTCATACTGGCAATCTTCCCATAAAGACTGAGTGAAAAATTTTATTTGTATATTGTGCTTTTATAAAAAATATACAGGTTCCACTGAAGACTGCAGACCATGGATAACAATGCATAATAGTGTCTGCATCTATTTAATTTATCAATTATGATCTAATAGGAAATACTCTGTTCTCTTCACTTTTCCATCTGCATCAGTAGAGATAAATAAAATATGTTTTTTCTCTGTGAAAAAAAATTAAGAAAACATTCTGCTGAGTTCAGCTGACACTGGTGAATATGTGAATTCAGCAAAACAGAAAATGGCAACTGTGGCAACAGTTACCCCAGTACATTATGAAGTCAAAGTCAAATCAATGCACCTCTGTCTCGCTGCTCTGATCCACTTACGCCTGTCAAATAAGAACAGTGACTTTAGAAAAAAAAATCAACACATCTCAGACCTTTTAAAACACCTAAGAATGACTTTTGAATTCTTACAAAACAAAAAACTATGGTAAGAATAGCTGGAATTTACTGAAAGCTGAACAATAATGACTGTTTGATGTTGATAACTCTAATCCATAGTTATATTCTGGGAGATACGTAAAACCCATAAGTCCCCTTGAAATCATCAAGATCTTTGCCTGTTCCTGTGATGAATGAGAATATTTCTGCTGCTAATACAGGATCAGATTAGGTGCTCATATGCCAGAACCAAACATTGCCTAACAAGTCTGCAAACAAACTCAAACTCTCAGTGCTTTTTCTCCCAGGGTATTTACTGTTTCTGCCCACTGAGCTATGAAAAGGAAAGACCAAACCTAATTTAAAATAAAGGTCTATAAAATGCAAACCAAAAAAGCTTTAAAAATGCATTGTAAATTAATTTATTTTAATACTGCTCTTCTTAAGTATTACTAGGAAAAGAAAAGGTTAAAAAATTCATATAGACATGATACGTGAAGACCATATGATTTTACTGTTCAAATCTTAAAGAAATATCTTGGTACTTGGTTCTTGGTTCTAGAACTAGGTTCTAGAACTTGTTTCAAGTACTAGGTACTTGGTTATAGAATTGGGAGTTTTGAACCTAACAAGATAAATGGGTAATTGATTGATAAAATGGGTAATTGATTGATAAAAGATACTATTATTATAGTACCATTATTAAACTATATAAATGTGAGTCAAAGGACCTGGGTATTAGGAGGCTATATTTTACATTATAATTTTCAGGATATAATTGTAAAATCCTATGAAAAGTACTGTTAGGTGCACTGCTATTAATTCATATACCTTTTATTATAAATCTGAAAAGGAAGGATAATGAATAGGACAATACTTTTTTTGCACCTCCTGCAGCTTCACTAAAATCAAAGATTTACAAAAAATGTAATGAGATTTAGAAAAATATTACTGCATGTTCCTAAACTCAAGTCAAACATTAACCTTTATTTAATCCTACTCCTATTCAGCTTAGATTCCTCTGTGTGAAAGTGGTTTAAAAGAAAAAATAAATCAATTTTTGTCATGTTAATAAAAACCAGTCTCCAAATAGATTGTCATTGAACATCAGAAATAAGCAGCTGTTTCTGTGCCAGTGGGTGAGTAAGAGCAAACTGCACTTCCCCTAGACAAGCCAGGAAAATCTATACACCCTTCACATTTCATATCAACATAGTCAGGTATCCAGTAAAACAAATAAGCCACACAAAAGTAACATATACATCCTCTGTGTTAAGGAAAATATAAAGATGAGATGGACAAGTACTACAGCATGAGCTTGGTAAACTCGAGTGTATATGAATGTGAATGCCATTTTCATCAGGCTCCTGAAAAAAAATTTAAAATTATATTCATGGCATTAGAACAAAATTTGTTTCCCCTCTTTTCTTTTGGCTATACACATTGTTCATTGTTTGATACTTGAGAATCACTGATAACATTTAACTGCAATTCTAGAGACATATTGCAACTTCAATTGCAATGACAAATCCATCTTTTAGTATTAGACTAAATACAATAATATTTTTATATTATTTCTAATCGTTTTTCACTGGTAATTTTACTTAAGGGATCCACAGTGCCATTAAAATTAAGGTTTAGAAGCAATGAAATATAATGTAAGCAAAATTTCTGAGATCCCAGGGAAAGCTTGCTGATTAGAAAAGCCTCATTTTTCTTCTGTGTCTACTAGAACCAGAGTTTCAAATCCTGGAGACATTTTCACCATGACACACTCACACAAATCCAATACAAGCTCCTTAGTATTTGGTAATCTCTCAGTGCCATATGTATGTGTGAAAATCTCAGCTTTATTTACAAAAAGAGAAATGTAGAGCCTAAGAATGTCATCTTCAGAGTTTCATGGAACAGGGTGAAAAATAAAGCTCATAAAAATAAAAGGCAACTTCTAACTCTTGCTCATTCATGTCTCACAGATGGAAGAACTTAATTTGCTCATCCTTAACACCAACAGTATTATTATGAATAATAATGACGTACCAAAAGCCACTAATAGGAGCTAGATTTACAAGAACATACAACAAAGAAGAATTGTAATATAGAATTGGAATTTGCTTAAGCAGTTTACAAATCAGACTGAAATCTAGTTCATCATCTCTTTGCTTTCTAGGCAAGATCAAATCTGTTGATTGGTATCTTTTAGTATCAAAAGCCAAAGTCACCATATAAACCAAAGAATTCAACCTTACCAGAAGCTGCTATGGGAGAGTCACTGCCACTGCTAGTAAAGTGTTAAGTTTCATAAAAGGTGATTATGTACAAGCTGTCTATTGTGAGTGATCTCTGGAATGTCATAAGTCCCAAACCATACCCAGAAGTCATTTGGGAGGGTGCCCGACACCAGGAGCCAAAAGTAGGCCAAAATTATCCATTCTCATGGCTAAGCAGCACAGGTGACTTCACTCTGCTGGGAACTGTTTAATCTGCTAAAATAGCCCTAAGGAAGGAGTCCAGCAGCAGTGAGTTTCATTCATTACTGCATAACTCTGAGCCTCTGCATAACACGACAACAATACACAGCTTTTTCTCTGACATTATGTTCACCAGCACAGTCCCACTTTTACGAGTCTCACTTCCAGTAAGAAACACTGTTAAAGGATTGACAGCAGAGCTACTTCAATAATGTAGCTTTACAGATATACTCAGATAGAATTGCACATTGGAAATGTGTTCTAAGTTCCCTGCTGATCATGCTTTGACATGTGCTGGTTGTATAATGTCCTTCTGTTCCCCAGGACCACCGAGCAATGGGTCTCGTACAAGGGCAAAAAAGGTGAGAGTAAACTGCTGGTGAGTTCAGGTTTCAATGATTCTTGTGCATCAGACACTGAAATGCTGCAACCATGAACACACACACACATGCTATGAACCTCCTCATGCATCTGAGGTTTCCTGCAACAATAATATTTAAGGATTCCAATTTAATGGATTGTCGTCTTTTTCACAGTATTTTTTACTCCCTATCTGGGAAACTGGAAGATCTTAAAATGAAGATGATTTTCAAAGACGAGCTTGCCTAGGGTGACACCAAGTTTTCAACTCAAAGCTCCAAACCATCAGACCATTCTTTAAACTATTTTTTTCTCGACATAATTATCGCTTAATACCTGCCTGCCGAGTACATATAGATACCTGTATGCATGTATACGATCAATTTCACTTTGTTCCTCATACTACAGAGTTTTAAAACTGGGAAAAGAGGCTGATATTTAATGTATCACATCTAATTCAGATTGTAAACCTGTAAACTAGAAGTGAAAAAATATTTATATTTTTTAAAAATAATATATGATATATGAAATGACACTGTAAGAAAAAAAAATTAAAGGACATGTTTTTACTTTGATTATGAGTGGTTTACCATTATTTTAATCTCTGGAATAAAAAAAATAATTTTCATGTCTTCTATGAGATAAATTGATTTTGTTTATGATGGTGGATACAAATATTAAATATTAGGAAAATAGCCCAAGAAATTTTACTTTTTCTTTCTGATGCAAATTAAACTCTTGAATATTACATGACAAAATATAGTACACATTCTTAAAACATAAATAAATTTCACTGACAAGAATAATGTGTACAGATGGGAAAAATTCAGGATAATGAAAACACATATGATAGCAAGTAAGAAGGCATAACAGTGTTTATATAACATCCTTAATTCAGATCATTTTCTCTGACATTTTTCTACATACCTAATGCAAAGTACTAAGTGTAATTTTTTCCTTTTTCCTCTTAAACTATATCAACACAAACTTACTCAATTATAGTTACTGCCTGGAGCCAAGTTGGTATCCAAGTATCATAAATGGCAACGCTGCACAACCAGACAGAGCAGAATGAGGCCAGAAGACCTTTCACTCTGCTTGCTGATAGTAATAATGTTACTGCACTTCCTCACCTAGGAAATCCCAAAATGTAATCTCTGAAAATAGATGTCCTCTCAAGCTCTTACACATGTTTATATTTTCACAAGCCCACCTCAAACTAACAGAAATCAGGAAAAAAAAAGGAATTTAGAAAGGGAGGAAAACATATCCTCTCTCTTCAAGTTCTCTCTTCTGTTTAAACCTACCTAGCCTCTTAGAGAGGTGTGACTTGTACCACGAAATTGACAGAGGATGTAGGAAATATATTCCCTACAGTATATTCATTCTATTATGCAAATATGAAACCCAATTTAATATTACATGTGAGGTTCCAGTCTGCCTCAAACGATACTTGGCAACTGGTAGCTGTACCTCCTGCCCCCCCTGGAGCCTTGAGTCATGACTTTCCCTCTTTCTCTCTCTCCCTCTCTCCCTCTACTTGTGAGTGGTGCTTTGTTCTCCCTTCCTTTCTTTCTCTTTTCTCTTCTGTCTCTCTTTATAGGATCAGGCTAGTTTTAATGCTTTCCAGTTCTGTCTGTGTTCAATAAAATGGTGTAGTTGCACTCGGTACCGTGTTATCTTTACTTTGTCCTTGTGGAATCCAACAAGAATATTCGTACTTTCAGCCTTTGGAACATGACACCACATAACATAAGGAAAGTTCTCTCTGCTCTCAGTCTTCTCCAGTCACTCTCAGTATTGCGACCCCATTTATGCTGACTTGATCGAAGCCCAAAATACTAAACCTAGTATCTTCTTTTGTGCTTTCAGGAACATTAGTAAGTGGTTTTTGCAAACTGTTCAAGGCTTGTAGAGGATTTCTTTTGTCATGAAGAATAACCCACTGAGCATGTCTGTTCTGGAACGACACAAAAATGAGAAATGCAATACTACAAACCAAGAAAGAAAATTGAGAAAGTTTTTTTGCAGACTTGCTCCTAAGAACATTTCCTTTCTTCTGTATTATGTGCCTCACTTGCAAAGCCTGGCTGAGCACTGCATCACTTTTATTTTTCCCAGTAATAAGCAGTAGATAGCTCATCAGACCCACTAGAGTGATGATCCTTCCTTTTTTCCCCTGGCACTATGGTGACTACACAGTTGAGAAACACATCAAATCCCAACAAAGTGTCATCCTGGGTGGTCATTGGATTAGGATCCTGATGTGCACCATGGCTTGCATAAACAAGGAAATGAGATTTTTATATTTATTTCTTTTTCTCTCACTGGTATCACCTGATCTGATTCCCTCACTTAGGTCACAGTTAAGTTCTTCCATTTAATGAAGGAATTTTTAGCAGAGTCCTTGCTATGCACTGCTACCTTGCATTGGAGAGTTGGATAAGGGATAGTATGAGTGTGAGCTTTGCTCTTGTAACAGATTGAATAGTTCAGTAGAGGAAATTGCAGCTGGCATGAGACTCTTGTTATTTTATTTTTATACCCTAAGCTGATATACACATAACAATAGAAAAAAAAAAAAAAAAAAAAAAAAAAAAGAAAAAAGCAGTAGTAATCAGTCTGCAACATTTTTATTGCTCCACTTACTGCTGTTTTTCTTCCCTTTTTTAGCTACCAATGAGTTGGCCAGAAGGTCTACAGTTACTCTGTTCACTAGAGTTTATACTATAAGTCCTTGCAAGCAATTGCAAAACCTAACCCTGCAAACAGAAGTAAATGCCTGCTATGCTGTGGAGACACTGAAGCTTGTAGTCTTTGCCTGTACTACAAAAAGCATAATAAATAAGAGTTAAAAGATGCTGTAAACACAGGGATCAACTACATTCTAATAATAAACAAGATACATTTATATATGAATACATATTTCTGTGGTGTCTGCAAATGGGACTTTAATGATGAAATAAACCATAATTACCGTAATTAGAAAAATATGGAAAACAGTTGGTTATTATTTTTTCCTCCATTGAGTTTAAAATAATCCAGGCTCCCTTAAAAAAACTGGAAATAACAGATGCACTGTGGGAGTAATACTGAACATAAAACTTCTGTTTCTGTGGAACCAAAAAATGCTAATGGAAGTGGCTCTGGAAAGTAAGAGCAAGCTTTAAAACATGAATGAAAAGAATATTTACATTCTTTGTACTTAGAAAGAGATTATATTAACCGAGGGGCTTTCTCTGGCTAAGGTAGAAGAAAGAGGAAAGAGTAACAGAGCAAGTGTGACTATCCAGGCCCATGCCAGGAACACACACACAAATAATGTGTAAGGAACCCTGGGAACCTGGATTTCCTGCTTCTTCAAGATGGAAGAATCAGATCTGGGAAAGGAAACTGAGTTGTTTTCCCAATGTGTTTGCAGCATGCTTCCCACAGTGTTTTTGATAAACTGACAAACACTAAAAGAAACATCTACAAACTGTATATGCTGACTTATTATAATTTAGTGCATAAAAAATACATATTCTGTGGTGCATAGAAGATCACTGTAGGCCATTCTAAGCTTCATAAATGTCTGTAAGAGCTTTTCAGCAGATTATATGAGGCTTTGCTCTGCTTCAGCATTTCACGTCTGGCTTTTGTCTCTTACAAGACCAGAAGCATCTCAGCAGCTGTAAAGTTTTTAGTTTTGGTCTCACTTTTTTGCCAGTTTCAGTAAGTAAGCTTTAGTTAACATTACATTCCTAGTTTCAAAAATTAATTGGATTGTATACTAGTGAATAATATTATATTTCCAGAACTTCATTTCCTTATTTTAGCATTTAAATCAGAAAGGCAATTTTCTGTAAGACACATTTAGATAGGGGATCAGAAGAAGAGGGACTCACCAGAAATAGGAGACAGATGATAGAAGCAACTGGCAACAGCATCTGAAGCCATGGGAACTTCAGGAGACATTTGTTTCTTCCTGACAGGTATTCTCTCTCACCTGCTTATAACATTCCAGACAGATCATCTCAGTTTATGCCCAAAATAACTTTTTCACTTAATCTCTCTCCACTGCTTCATTCTCTCACCCTGATTAAAGCAATAGTGCTATTGGTCATCATGCCTTTCCTTCTGTTTTTTCCTCACATATAGGCATTTTCCAAAAGTTGGTATGTCATCTGCAGTGTGCAAGTTTTTCCAAATTTCTGAAATTATTTTTTATATTTCTAGGGATGATAATAACAAAAAAGAAAACATGGAAGATACAATAACTTTGTAAGAATTTACCTCTACATGAAACTGTCTTGGCAGATCCACGCAGACCAAGCTTCAGAAAGAGTAAAATTTACTTCTTAAATAACACATACAAATAATATCCCAAAGGCAAGATTTTCCAAAGGTACTGCAAGTTAGTCCAATTTTGGCTTTTCTGCAGGTGACATTTAGCACTACTTATTTAAACGTCTATCTTTTTCTGCCATTTAGGAAGACTGCTTGTATTTAGTTTAATAAGCATCTCAATTATTCTGCTTAAAAGAAGAGCAACAAGAAACATATCCTTATGTATAAGTTTCTTCTGAAGGTTTAAATCATATACAGCCTCCAATAATACTGAGATGGCCAAAAAAATCAATTTCAAAGTTTGTTGCCCTACACTGAAGCTTTGGAAAGAAAATATTGCTTAAAGTTATATTATTTATACAAATTTTACTATTAAAGTCTTAATCATATGCAAATAGAGAAATTCTAAGGGGCAACTCAAATAAGTTTTGTGTTATTTCAACATCATACGAACAGTAACAATAGACCTTAAAAACACATTAACAGACATCCTAACATAAATGCATTATGATCATCAGGTTGACAGATCACAGGTAGAAGGAAAAAGTTATTTCCTAAAAAATTCTATGTTCGATAAATTCTGAATATATAATAACATAAAAAAAATAAATTTAATAAATAAAATTAAAATTAAATATCTATGTCATTTACAGTTCTCAGACACTTTTAGTTAGCAAGGCTGGTCTCCTCAGAGTCCTTTATACAGTGGGGAAGGAAAGGTACATGAAGTATGATTGAAAATATCTCCAATTAGGCTCCTACTCTGAATTTCTCTACAGAAGCATTTCTCTCTCTCCATTAACCATAAAAAAGCCTGGCAGATCTCTGGTTTTGCAGCCTCTGTCCAAGCCCAAACAACAGACAGTCTCTTAAGGGTTATTGTCCAAGGTGTTTAAGGGCATCAGGCAGAAATTGTTTGGCTCTCAGCAGGTCCTGTAGAAAGGATCAGCCTTTTATTATAAACATTTAAGCTTTGAGAGAGGTAATTTCAAAGCAACAAGCCCCCAAGGAGTTCCACAGGGAGCTGCTAGGGTTACTGAATGGATTAAGAAGCGACCATGTAGATTTCCAGTAAAATTAAATAAGTATGGGAATACTACCTACACAAGGACCACCTCTTCCTCAGCAATAAAATCTTCAGGATGAGGAATGTTTGTGATTTTTCAGCACAAAAATTTACTCACAGAAAATAAAAGTGAGAAGGATGTTTAACTTCCTTTCAAAATCTTACTGAAGAGAGAGATTTAGAAAAAAAGATTTTTCTTGCTTCTACAGGCTCCTGACCTTCAGTATTCTCCCTTGTTTGTCTTAAGATTAAATACTCAAGCTTCACCTCTTCCACAAGAATTAGATCTTCTGCTGCAAATTATCCACCTAAAAATTCCCTTGCTGATTAGAAGGCAAATAGGAAGACAGCATCCTATCTGTATTAAAAAAAAAAAAAAAAAAAAAAAAAAAAGTGAAAAAAGAAAAGAAAAAAGCACAAAGCAGCAATAAAAATAATCTTAAATATCTGGTTTACTAAACAGACATTTTTCTGTCATTGAGCAAAAAATAAAAAATGTTAGCATGTCAGAGGATAGCCCACAAGCAGAAAAATACTCACCTGCAGGGAGCTAGCATCATGAGCTACATCAGTCACCTAAAGGTATGTCCTTTAAATTGCAAAAAGGTCTTGAAAAAGTCTCAGGGCTGTCTTGTTATACATACAATTCACATTAGGAAAATATCAAGCGTAGATAAAACAGAAACCACAAACATCTGCGCCTTACAGACATTAGAGATAGCTTTCAAAAATTTCATACGAGATGAGCATCAGAAAGAGGATTCTCTTATTGGTATTCTTAGCTGCATTCCCAGATCCAAGAAAGCTCACACTCATGCTACAAAACTGGAAAAACTGTGGTTTATTTTAAAGCAAAGCACCCTAATAAATGGTGTTGAGTATGTTCTCCTAGGGCTATGCTAATTTCCCTGACTTTGAGCAAATTAAGTGAAAAATGTTGTGAACGTGGGGCAGTCATTTGAGCTGGTTGTGTTATGAAAATACTTTTTGTGGAAGAAAAAGAGAAGCTGTGAAGAAACCTCCCTTGTTTATGGGAGTACTGTGTTAAGACTGCTTCTGAAAATATTATTGCCTTCAAAAGGACTGGGTTGCTACTTGTCAGAAGAAAAAGCTTGGCTGGAATAATTAGGCAGCAACCATGTCAAAATAGCCACAATGTCTGTAAAGAATTAGATAGGGCTGGAGATACCGAGCCTTTGCTAAAGCTCCACAAGGACAAATAGCAGTCTATGAACTCCTTCAAGCAGAACCCACCTGGTTGTGAGAAACACCACACACACCACGCAGGGGGCAAAACAAAGCAGATCTGAAGAAGTTCAGATACTGCAGCATTATTTTCAGCAAGAAAATGAAGATCCTAGGAACATGTGGGGGTTGGTCTCTTTTCCCAGGCAGCTCTCAGCAAGACAAGAGGGCACGGTCTCAAGTTGTGCCAGGGGAGGTTTAGATTGGACATTAGAAAGAATTTCTTTACTGAGAGGGTGATCAGGCATTGGAATGGGCTGCCCAGGGAAGTGGTGGATTCTCCATCCCTGGAGATATTTAAAAAGAGACTGGATGTGGCACTCAGTGCCATGGTCTGGTAACTGCAGCGGTAGTGGATCAAGGGTTGGACTTGATGATCTCTGAGGTCCCTTCCAACCCAGCCAATTCTATGATTCTATGATTCTATGTAAGAAAGAAGCTAGACATCTATGAGTATTACTTTTGGTTGGAAGCACTTCTAATTGTTATGATGAACAACAAATCAGTACAATTGTTACAATTCTTGTGTACACAAAGAAACAATTCCTCCAGTCACAGTAGTTTTCCCATTATGATACATATATGAGAAACTAAACATGACTAAAATGCACTCATTTTTTTTTATTATTTTTTTAAACTATGCTGCATTCACCTGAAATTAATATATGTAGATTTTCAAGTAAAAAAAGAAACAGGAAAAAACTTGAGCTGTGTGAACTGTGTAAGAAAATTATCTAAGAATCCATCAAGGATGCTTTTCTACAGCTACCCTTGGCCCCCTAATAGCATCTCCATCATCAAGACTGTGTCATCTGAGGAGATAATAAATAATGAAAAATATAGCCCTAAGATACAGCCCCCTATCTCAAATAATTATTAATAGTTGTCACCATCAGACATCTTAGTTTTAAAATTAACTTTAATTTTAATAAAAACCAATTTTAATTATCTATTATAGAACAGGAAAAAAAATATCTGAAATTAAAAGAATCTTAGTAGAAGTACCAGCATAAAGAGCTTTAATGTTTGCTGGAAGAGATTTAATCTACACTTTATAGCAAAGTCTGCAAGGATGTTTATCAAAACCAGACTTGCCCCGGCTAATTTTGATACATTAAATTTGCAGGAATGCCACTAGACACAAGAATGAAACTGTCATAGATCTGTTTCACAATCTCATTTTCATGAGAAGCATTCTGACTGGGTCAAATGAGAATCTGAAAGAATTGGTCTCCAGGAATTAAAATGGGATCCTTCATTTGTAGTATAACCTATCTGTGCTGATAATAAAATACAAATTATTAGGACAGATTAGTATTACATTCTAAAAATCATTTGCTACATTTTTCAAAACATGTCTTTAAAAAGAGTTATGAGCTATGTTGTACTTATTACACAATGATTCAGTATATCATGGGTTTATGAAAGTTACTCATCTGCAAAAAAGTGAAAGGAAGTCTTCTTCACAATGAATGAGCATTCATCAGTTTTATAGGTAACCAGCAAATAAAAGCACTGAAATTGAGTCAGTTATAGGATTATGGGCCCCTGTAGACTTCATGAGAATCGGTGATGCCAAGTGCAAGATTCTGCATCTGGCTTGGGGCAATCCCAATATTGTGGGGTTGATCATCAAGATTATGATCACAACCAGCCCTGCAGAGAAAGATCTGGGAGATCTGGGATGAAAAGCTGGAAATGAGTCAGCAATGTACATTAGCAGCCCAGAAGGCCAGCCTTATCCTGGGCTGCATCAAAAGAAGTTTGACCAGCAGGTCAAGGGAGGTGATTCTGCCACTCTGCTCTATTGAGACCCCACCTGGAGTGCTGTGTCCAGCTCTGGAATAATCATTACAAGCAAGACATGAACCTGTTGGAGCATTCCCAGAGGAGGATCAAGAAGATGATCAGAGGGCTGGAGCACCTTTCCTATGAAGGCAGGCTGAGAGAGTTGGGGTTGTTCAGCCTGGAGAGGACAAGGCTCTTGGGCCTTATGGCTCATCGCAGACTTTCAGTACCAGAAAGGGACCTCTAAGACAGAGGGGGCAAACTTTTCTAGTTGAAGACGTCCCTGGTCATTGCAGGGGATTTGGACTAAATGACTTTTACAGGTCTCTTCAAACCCAAATCATTCTATGATTCTATGGGTATGTGTTGAATATCCCAATTAGCAACAGGGAGCTGAGCATTCAGTTTGTCTCCTCTCTCTCATCTCTGCTTAGGGAGCTCTAGCTTGGACACTGCCACCTCGGTTTACTGGTTTACTTCTTTTTGATAGTGACACTAGGGAACAAAATCAAATTATTTCCAAATCATTCAGACACATCAATGGGTGTTTGCTGCCTCTATTTCAAGGTATTCACCAACACTCCAGTGCCTTGTGGATATTTCCAGGACTGTCATTTTACAGAAATATCATGGACTTTTCCTTAACTTGAAGGGGAGGATAGCAGGGAGACAGTAACAAGCATTTTGATCACTGAACTTGTAAACTCTTTTAAGATCTGAAATTTCTGTTTGGTTTACAACCTTCTCCCGGTTCTTTAATATAAACTGATAGATTGTGGCACAGCTTGACGTTTTCATTTCAACCTCAGAAATAAATGATAAGGGATAACAAGAAACTAGATTTAAAAAAATAAAATATTAAGGTTCTCAATAGAGAAAAGTCAGTTGAAGAGGTCACTGAGCTCTCTAATAGTTGGTATACCAAGTATACTGTTAGATCTCACAAAACAACCAGGAGATTAAAACATTTAATCATTACAGTGAACAGCAGGTAGCTCAGTTACAATACATTGGACAGTGATATTCTTGCTTGCAGAAGCTGGAATCTGGATGATAGACATCTGTGTATGACATTCTGCAGAGAGTCACGATGTCTTGAGATAGGCATGGTGAGAGTCAATTTGGGCTTTAAACCCAGCTTTGATGCAGTGACTAATACAGACCACTGGATACTGAAGATGGGTCTATTACTATTGCTGGAAAGAACTTGCGTGATGGATATTCTGTAATTCTTCAGAAGCAAATTCTGAATTTGAGATCAGGCTTGGCCTTCACTGAAGACCTTGAAGCATTTCCCTTGATGGGTTTGATCGAACTGAGAACATTGTTTTTCTACAGTGTTTCCATGCCCCTAAAGGTATCACATCAGTCTTCTTCAGTTCCTTATGTTTTTCACCCCAGTGTACTAGACCAGAAATAGACAAAAGAAATTGATTTTTTTCCACTGTTATGAAGATCTGGTGACA
This sequence comes from Heliangelus exortis, assembly GCF_036169615.1. NCBI lineage: Eukaryota > Metazoa > Chordata > Aves > Apodiformes > Trochilidae > Heliangelus > Heliangelus exortis. Next base: position 165,519,796 of record NC_092422.1, on the reverse strand, counting down.
TGTCTTTTTATTGGGTTGCCATACTTCTGTCATTTTCTTCCATGTTTTTTAACACTGTGCTAGAATTCATCATAACTCTGTATTTATATTCACAAATGCTAATTAAAAGAAAGTTACTGTGACAGGTCTTGCATCATTTATATGCATAGATATATATATATACATACACATACACAAGACTGGTTTAAATATATACATTCACTGTCTGGAGTTGTTTATACAAGTTAGCTCAGCAGCTCTCAGGTATTCCACATGACTTTTTTCCTATGAGCATTATCTATCAATTTTGGCATAATGAACTCTTGCAAAGGTCAAATTTAAAGGATAAATGCTGCAGGAAATGATGACTCTACAATAATCCTGTTATCCTCCTACAACTCTAATTTCATTTTATTGACTTGAACAGTGTAAGGGTAAAAGGGTAACTACTTTCTCTCTGCTAACACCCATACACCCAAGTCCCCTGAGCACAGTATTATATTTAATCACTGCTCTAATTTTATGAGCAATAAAAAGTTATTGTAAAAATAATTGTTTTCTGTTTGGGTTTCCTTTTAATTTATTAATATCATGAAAACATTTTGAAGAATCATTTAGTTAGTTTTTTTCTAGCTATTTTTTTTCTAGCTACGTGATAAAACATTGTAAATATAAGGCAAACTGCATTGTGAACAAGCGTTTTCATAGCTGTTACCAGATGTATATACTACAGTGTGTAGACACTCTGCTAAATATTTGCATTTACAAGATGGATGAAAACTTCCAGATAACATTTTCAAAAGTGTTCTTGGCATCAGTCTAAGACTCCTCTGAGTAAAACTAAGAGAGTCTTATACCTGCAAACTGACCAATTTTTTTTTTTTTTTAGTTCTATTAATTCAGTACTATTCTTCACTGACTGTGATTCGCCTATACCTTCTGTTTCTGTAATGCTAAAATAATTTCCTAGGTGAAAAATTCAACATATTCTGGCATACACGTCAGAAAGTCCTGTCTTTCCTGGAGTGTTTCAAGTTACTTTAAAAAAGCCCATTGGAATATTTGTATATAAGCCTTAAAATTTATTTTTATACATCTCTAGGTTGGCCAAACGAAATTTCAGGAGGTCCTGCAGAAGCCAAATATGGAATAGGCACAAAAATAAACAAAAAAAAAAAAAAAAAATACAATCAACAAAAATAAAAATAAACTGAATAGGCACAAAAATAAATAGTTTGTTAAAATTGTAAACGTGCTCATAAACTATTACACTCATCACATTTTTAACCACCCCAAGTACATGGGTATTTAGGTGCTCTCTGTGAAGTGCTACAGTAAGTCATTTAGCCCACTGTCTAAACCCTGATCAGAAGATGTAAGAGTCTTTTAATAGCTCACCAAGTAGGAAATGCATAGTGTGGACTGGAGGTGTTCAGAAATGCTTCTAAAGTATTATTTTCCTCCAGAATATTTTTTTGCTGGAAAATTCCCCTGTGACTATAAACAAGATAGGCCACAGGGAAGGTAAAAGCAATATCATGTCATCATCTCAGCTTGTTATAAACATGTAAAGCCCATGGGTAAAGGACCCATTTGAATGGCTGTGACTATTAACTTTTACATTTTATGTTTTCATTAGGTGTGAGTCTCAGCTGAGGTTTGTTGCTCTCTTTTGCAGCCTCTGGCAATAGGTTGAAAAGATGAGTTTGCTTTATTGAAAACAGAGAAACTTGAAAACCTGTGAAAAATTGCAATGACAAGGTACGAATTCATTGCTTCTGATGTAGTGAAATGAAATCCTTGCCCCATGCACCTGTCTGCATTGGCAGTAGATGTATGTACAGAGGCTGGAGTGATATTCATTTAAAACTAGTTTTCATTCCTCTATAAACAATACAAATGTCAACTTCCTATAATCTCTCCTGCACACTTCTGACCAGGGAAAAACGTGCAGGGAAAAAGTACCACAATAATTGTGAATTTAAGTTCTCTCCCAAGCCTTCAAGAAAGGTCTTTTACTTACTGAGTACCATTCAAGAGCTCCTGAGGCCAGAAATAGCAACGCATAGTTTATTAGTAGAGCGGTGCAAATAAAACAATATAGCATCTGGAGCATCATTCCCTAACATAAAGTATATCTGCCACCAATGCACGATGTTGCCAAAATCACCCTTAATTTTATAAAATTTTGGTCAGCTGAACCCAGCTGGGAAAAAACTACAATCAACCTCCTCATCACCTGTAATGCGGACTATATCAAACTCATTGAAAGTTACATCACAACTTTTGTTGGGAAGCAAAAGCTCAGTGAATCAGAATAGTGAAAAAAATCATGATTTTTATACCACAGAATCACAGAATATAAGGTTGGGAGGGACATCAAGGATCTTCCAGTCCAGCCTTTCTAATAATATTGTTTATGTGAAATGTCTCATCACCCTGTTGAGCTGAGACTTAAAATTTTCTAAAGTGGGGGGAATCCACCACTTCCCCTGGGAGACTATTCCATAATCTGTCTTCATAGTGAAAAATTTTCCTCTTGTGTTCAGTTGGAATCTCCCCAGTAGCAACTTATTCCCATTACCCCTTGCACTTGTCCCTGTTATCCCTTTATTTTCAAAGCTATAAAAAGATAGCATCTAGCTAGAAAAGACCTCTCACTCCATATTCCACCAAGTTCCAGTTTTATTACATGAACAACTGCAGCAACGTGTCTAGATCCTTGAAACAGGGTACAGCTCAACCAGAAAATTCTTTTGTCTGTCCAGGGTGTACTACATACATACATTTTATATGTGACTGGCTATCATACTGAACAAAATTCCTACATTTTTCCCTGCTCACAGTCAAGAACTGGCTACACAAGCAAGGTAGGGACCCTTTTCCATACACAAGTTGAAAGAGCATATGTTCACCTTACATGCCCTTACAAAATAATGTAAAATCATGCTCATAATAATGAAAGCATGGCTGGGCAGAGGAGTAAAGATTGAACATTCTATATTGTCTCCTTCAGGACTGACTTGCCAGATTTTCAGACAAAATCCATTCTCCTACAGTACCCCTCATACTAGAGAAAAGTTGTCCTTAAATGCACATAGACATCTCAGTACTATCCTTTAAGTCTCTTCTTAAAAATCCCTTTTGCAAACAAACGACAAAAAATCTTGACTACAAATTTAGAGCCATCTGGATATTTGCTTGAGAGAACAGTGAGTATTCTCTTGTCCTCTGTCTGTATTAGATGAAATTCAGACTTTAAGAACTTTTGGACAGCCTTGTAAAATGTACTGGTGACAATAATGCACCTAACTGTCAGTGGCATAGAACCAGATAGGAGACACCATGCAGAAAAAATGCTGGGCTGTTAGTTAAAGGCAGCCAAGAACTTCATTAAATGTCCTAACTGCCACAGGCAAAACAGGCATAGAAGGTAGATAGTAAGAATAAAACTGGCTTAGAATGAAGTAGTTCTGATTTAATAAGGGTTGAGGAAATAAGGAGATCCTTAACTACTAATTATGGTATGTAATCTCTCCCTTGCCTGGTCAAGCTATCACATTTTGTAACTCAGAATTTCCTTACTGTCTGTCAGTCTAAGAAAATATTATAACTTTTCCTTATAAGAAAAAAATTGCTAACTAGAGATCAAACCAGCATACCAGCAGTTGGAGTGAAGAGGCCTCATACGTATTACAGATAGAGGTAAAGACTTTCTTCAGGGTACTAACAATAGAAAAAAAAGAGAGAAAGAGGGAAACTTACTTTACTTAAAAAGAAATTGCTGACAGAAAAATTTATCTGTAGAAACAGAACTGGAAAACACAGTGTAATATATTTTTTTTTAAGAGCAGGGCTGTTTAACATTGTCTTTTAGCAGGACCATTGCCAATTGGATAAAATATTTAATGGTACTGTACTCTGAACTACATATTTTTGACAATGCATTTCATGCTTTGCATGCCACCGAAGTTATAAGATTGCAGTGAATAATGAAAGAGTAACTCAACATTCTTCATGGCATTATCTTCAAATCTGTTATTTTTCATTGACATGCCGCTAGCTAAATCAAGTCTTGGTAATACATAACTGTTTCTTTGTAAGAATTATATTAAGATATAGGAGGGTCTCAGCCTTATGTCTTTTTCTATGCAATATTGAAAACACATTAATATTTAAAGCTTGAGTACCCATTGCAGGAAATAAAAATTTAAAAAGCATGTACAAGTCAATGCTACAAAAATTTGATTTGAGAGCTTTAGTTCTCATACCAGTGTTATCTGTTCCTGTTCAGCCGGGAAGAAAGAATAACATAGTTAGAAAAAGCTTTCAAAACATTTATTATGTTTGTAGTAACGCTGTAATTTTCAAAAGCAAATATATTACAGAAATACATACTTCTTCCAGGATGCTCTAAAGAGTCATTTGTGAGCACAGAACAGACCTGAAGGATTTCAAAGCCTTTTGCTTTAAAAAATATAAAAGGGAAAGTTTGGAAAGAGAGGAAAATTCTTTTGACTGCCTGAATATACACTGAAACTTGTACATACATGATGTACCACAACCACTGCTTATCCTCACTGTATTGTGGCAGAGTAAAACTTGTGTAAAACTTGACATAACACAGTGGAGCAATGGAGCTCCTAGCTCATCCAGGCAGTTAAGATGAGGACAAAACTCACAGAGGCAAAAGTTTTAAAACCCTATGATCCTGAAGTCTCTGCAGTGGTTGTTCAACCCCCGACATAAGCCATGATGTTCATGTTCTTCGTGTATTTTTTTAATCAAAGCTCGTGTAACCACCATAGATAATCTTATTCATAAAAATATCTATCTTGATACTCCATAATCCCCTAACAGTGATTTCTGTTGTATGACTGAATATTAAGTGTAAAATTATCTTTTAGTTCTTTCTTTATCTGCCTTTTAATTTTACTTCCAGCACAATTAGGTTGTTCTGTCTTGCAGAGTGAGAAAGAATAAATGGGAAATATGAACTGCTCTCCATCACCTTTCTTCAAGACTGAAGAAATACATCTTCCTATCTTGTTCTCTCAGATGTGTTTCTTCTTTGTTATAAGTAGATGAAGAGTCATAGTCTGCTTTTTCTACTTTTTTTTTTTTTTTAAACATTACCAATGTAATGCATTTATTAAGCATAATATGCATGGTGGGGAAAAAAAGTATCAATGAGTCCTGCATTGGTAAATTAAGTGGGATATAATTAAGAAAAAGCTCATAAAAAAAATAACGTAATTGCATTTTAAAGGAGAAAGAGTGCCTCTCCAAGTTAAGAAAGTGATAAGGAATTAATTTTAAAAATAACAATGTCTTTGCCATTTTTCCTCTACACACTAGACTAAACAAAATCTATTTATTTTGCCCAGTATTTAACACCTTGCTAAGGTATTTTTGCTGACTCCATCATACTCAGCCGTTGAGTGACTGTGACTAATTGTGAACAAATACAAATACTAAGGGGAAAAGGAGGAAAAGTTCTGTGATCAGCTGCCTTATGTACATAATTAATCAAGTGACAGCTGACATTGATCCAAAGTTGTTAGTCTACTGAGGCAAAGTCATTAACAGATATTCTGTCTCCTCACAAATTAACAAGAGTGTTTAGCATTGTAGGATATTTACTTGATTGGCTGTAAACCATTGACAGCTTGAACAAACTATCAGTATGTGATACATTCTGATGCTAAAGTCATGATATTAATCCTGGGCATGATGGATTTCAGACAAGTGCATAAAGTGCTCATAACAACAAGTTTCAGTGTTGTCAGAATGTGAAAAATGTACACATTCTGACACTTTAAAAGTACGTCATAATTTGTGGTTTAAAATTTTAAAATGACAGATTTTCAAAGAATGGATATTCATAAGTGCCTGGGATATGAAGCACCAAGAAGTAGACCCAAAAGTTGAACTAAGAAAACACTTTTGAAAATTTGCAAGCTTCTAAACAGAAAGACATCAGAATAAAAATATCAAAATGAGGAGCAAACTGACACCACACTTTAGTATATTCCACTTTATTTTTATAATTTTTATTTTACATCCCCTTCAAATTTCTTACTGAATGAATGAAAGCAGTACTGTTGTTGGAAAAGTGTTTTCATAAAGTCGTTAAATGACACTAAAATTCTGTGTTTACCATACCAACATTTGTTTGCCATATTGTGAAGGGACTATGCTGCTAAGCAAATTATCTCTTTCTGATATGCTACCTCATTTTTATGGTTTTCTTAATTTTGCATTGGGAGAATATATATCCATTTCATATTACATATGTATATATGTAACCTGAAAACTTCTGTTGCATGAAGACTTATTTTGAAGGTAGTGTAAAACTATATGTTACTCTTAAAACAAACATAGAAAAATTTAAAACAAATTATTGGACACCATGAGAACTAACTGTGCAATATTTTGTGAAGTGCCCTTGGATCTCAGGAGTTAAGGTTAATAATTCCTCCAAATAATAGGATGGTAATTTTGCTAAGAAAATAATAGGTAGCAGATAAATAGAATTTCTACTTCAGTAACCTGCCGAGGACACATGCAGCGTAACTTCTGAGTGGAAAATATGGACTGGAAAAAGTTATGTTCAAAGGCATAGTAATGCAATGTTTAAATATGTTATCCCTACATTGTACCTTCATATTCTTCATACCCACTGCATTATACTTGGACTCCTGTTGGGCTGCATAAGACAGTGGCTTTCATTGTGACAGGTCATAAATACTCTCCTGCTGTGCAATGCTTTACAGGGTTGAGGGTAATTGTGTGCAGCTTAAAAACATACAGCTTACATGACCCCCAGACCCTATGAGCTCAACACAGGAAGGAAAAGAAAAAACTAAGTAGGAGTGTTTCAGACTTTATTTACATTTTCTACAATACAGTAAAACTCTAGATATTCAAGGGATTTATATCTACTATGCACTTGTAAGAGGTGAATTGCACTTATTTTAAAAAAAAAGTCAAAATCATGTTTTCTGTGTATCTGCTTCTTTCCACCTTTGCTGCAGATCACTGGATTACTCCTGTTTGGCTTCATCACCAGAATTATGCCAATGATAGTAAATCATCCTTTATTCCATGTAACTGCAAAGACCACCTTAAAAAAAAAAGTATAGGCTGAAAACTGAAAGTGAGTGAAATGAATCAGCTTAAACTATATTCAGTTGTAATTGTGATTTTTTTGTTTGTTTGTTTGTTTAGTTTTCCAGGGCTGTGGATTACAAGCAGATGATACTTGGCTTACATTAACTAATTTTTTGTTTCTGTATATTAAAGACTGTCCAATTCAGAGGTCAGCAGGACCCAGAAAATACATGTAGATGTGAGGCTGCCACAATGCAGTGTCTCCAGCTCCAGGCAGTGTGAAGACTAAGCCTAACATGTACACATGCATTCATATGCACACCCACACTTTAACAACGTGGCAGGATGCACGGACCAACACAGACAGAAAATGGGGTCATTATGGCATCCATCTAAACAAAAACAGCACTCACACAAAAATGAAACCTCAGGGACTCAAGCCTCTGAAGACTGTGGTTCCATTCCAGTTGCTGGTAATCAGTTTTCTTCGTCTATCACCAAGCAGTCCATGTTGAATTTCCATACCATCCACATATACCCATGAAAGAGAGAGCTGGGATTTAGTAAGACTTTAGGATATCTTGCAGCAATCAAACATAGGGCTCAGCCAGACAAGTCCACTGACCAGTTCAGTACACAGTCTTTTACCTTTTCTATTTTCACACACTTGTTCTTCCCAATACAGCTGAACCCCTTACTTTACCTGCCTTTTTCCCATGCACTAAACAACTCATGATGAGTGTCACACAGTCCCAAAATTCTATTTAAAACATCTCATAATGAATTGTACACAATCCCAAAATTTTGTTCTCCCTGGACCACATGTACCCTATACTATAGCAACCCCTTTTAGTCTGCAAGTCATTCAGTAGAGGCAGTTTCTCTGGCTGACCTGCCTGGATGCTGGGAGTGCCAGGTCGAAGTACTCCAACAGTAGTGATTTTTGGGGTCCCTCCTCCTGTCACAGTTGCCCTGATCCCCCAGTGTCTTTTTGTGTATGGTTGTATAGCCTTTAATAACATAAAGAAAAGCTCTAAGCTCTCAGTCTAGAGGAGCTAAATGTCAAGAAATTTCCATACCTTGTTGCAAGCAGAAGTGAGGGCAAAGTATCTTGGAGAAAAATTGCTGAAAGTTAGAAAACATGGTCGTGTGTCAGAGTCTGCAGTAACTTCATTAGGTAGAGATACAAAGCAGAGACAAAAATAAAAGGCCACTATTAATCTCCAGAGGTATTCTGACCTTCCCAGTATACAGGAGAGAATAAACAGTTTGAGACATAACTCTCTTGAAAGAATTCCTACTAAGCCCTTGTTAGCACTGACGGAAAACTTCCCAGTAAACCAGTATGCGTGGGGAAAAGGGAAGGGAGAGGAAAAGCAGCATTTGCTTCAGGGGTGCATTACCCCTTTCAGGATGTTTAACAAACCCAGATCTGGATACTCCCTCATTTTTATCTGTAAGATACTGCAGGTTCTGGAAGTCAGACAACATCTCTGTCATTACTCCAGTCTCTTCCAGCAGATTAGTCTTCTCTACTTAAAAAACAAATGTAAGAATTTTTCACTCTCAATTTTTGAATGCACATTACTTTCACCAACACAGAAGCCTAGTGGGGGACAAGGAGTTGCAGTTTCACTTCCAGATAAACTGAATAAGGTCACCCCAGCAAGCTGGCTTGACTGCTACTGCTACCATATAGATGTTTCATGACAGAAATAAAGGTACTCAATCTTCATTTGAATCTTTCAATATTTTGTCATGTAGCAGTGTTCTCATTTGTAAAAGTCACATCTTTTTTTGGGCAGCAACAACCCAGCCTCCAGTTGCCACCCACAGTATGCAACTGTAAATGAACAACTGAAAGATTTAAGCTGGTAGTTTTACACTTTTTTTTTTTTTTTTTTTGCTTTGGGGTTTGATTTTTCTGACTTTTTTTTTTTTTTTTTTTTTTGCAAGACCCTGTCTGAAATAACTTCTCATATACCATGCACTGGAAAAAAAACCACGAAGGCTAACACATGGTAATCTTTCTGAATAAAATTTAAAAAAAAAAAAGTGAAATTAAGCAGAATGGAAATGAAAAGTAGGAAATACAAAATAGAGCTCAGGAATGTGGACGATTCTGACATAGGTAAAATTTGAAATAACAGTGCGTACTTTAGGAGTGTGTCCTGAGAGAGAACAAAGAAACAAAGTAGAAACACAACATAGTGGTAAAGACTAGATCATAGAATCATGGCATGGTTTGAGTTGGAAGGGACCTTAAAGATCATCCAGTTCCAACCCCCCTGCATGGGCAGGGACACCTCCCACGAGACCAGGTTGCTCACAACCCCATCCAACCTGGCCTTGAACACTGCCAGGGAAGAGGCATCCACAACTTCTCTGGGCAACCTGTGCCAGTGTCTCACCATCCTCACATGAAAGAATTTCTTTATGATGTTTAATATAAATCTACCTCTTTTTTCAGCTTAAAAATGTTCCCACTTGTTCTGTTGCTACATTCCCTTTTAAGTAATCCATTTTGAAGAACTGGAAGGCTGCTATAAAGTCTCCCTGCATCCTTCTCCTCTCCAGGCAGAATAACCCCAACTATCATCCTGTCTTCATAGCAGAGGTGCTCCAGCCTTCTGATCATCTTTGTGGCCTTCCTCTGAACATACTCCAGTCCTCCCTGTATTGTGTTAAAAGTTATTTATGTGTTGAAGGCTGATGTATTAAAGGTATTCATGTTCAAATATCTATATTGAAGAAGATATAGTAAACCTATGATGAAAAACAAGGAAAAAACAAATAATTTTCCAGACTAATAAAACAAAGACAAAAAAATCCACCAAAACCAAAACACCAAACCAAAATGAAAACACCAAACCAAAACGAAAACACCAAACCAAAACGAAAACACCAAACCAAAACCACAAAACTAAACAAAGCAAAACAAACAAACAAAAAATACCAAAATAAACAAACAACAACAACAAAACCCTAAAACAAAACAAACCAAAAAAAAGGAAAAAACCAAAACAACCAAGAATTAAGTTAGGAAGAATTCACTGAGAATTTGCTGAGAGTTCTGAGGAAAGGACTGCATAGAGAAATGAAGAATAGGATAAGCAAGCAAGCAAGGCAAAAAGTGCTACCACTAAAATGAGCCCCTATAGAGTTTAGGTAAATCCACTGCCATAAAGGAGTACTGAAAGAGCTCACATTCTCCATGTCAAGAATTGAAAGAGACATAGCTAGTAATTCCCAGCTATGACCATTAGAATGACTGACTTACAAATATCATTGCATAATTCTGTCATGATTAGATTACTGAATATGAAGCAAATAACAAACAACTCCATCTCAGGAAACAGAGATCACAACAGCTGAACCTTGATTTTATTTTAACTTTCTGGTGATACATAGTTACAGCTTCTGAGATATGATCTCTATAGATGGGATTCAGCTCAAGATCAAGATATGTACAGATAACCTTTACGTGTAGGTGAGCTTGCTGCTTAAGCTCCCATTATAGGCAATGGACATCTAGGCAAATGCTCAGTAAAACCCACGGGGTGGATACAAATGAATAGCCAGCAGGTACAGTGATTGTAGTGTGCATGATCACTATGAAAAAGTTTTACATTGGCTTTGAGACTGAGGGTTTTTACATCTACTGCACATGTAAACACATTTATGCAACTACACTGGAGCTGATTCTAATCTAAATTGTCTTATTGACTTCCTAATTCTCCTCCCTAATTTCATGAGAGTGCATCAATATATAAAGCCAGTCCAGAAGATTACTTTATAGCAGTAAAATGGCTGAAATAATCTGTGTGGGACAAATGAAAAAAATAAGGAGAAAAAAAAAAGAGAATAATTAAAACCAGTAGAAATCTCCAGGCTGAAAGCAGTCTCTATTTGAGCATATTTTCCTTCTGATTCTGGAATTGCACCTTAGCAAAACAAGCATATAGATGGTTTTTTATTACTGTCAAATAATGCATGAAACCCACTGATAGAACATAAATTTATAATTACACAACATGAAAAAAATATCTTCAATGCGGTTCACAAACATGCTGAATTAAAAATTGCACTGATGATCTTAACTTACTTTTTCCACTCTGTGACTGCCTAGTTCTGAAATATACGTGTACAAAAAAAAATTGGAGAATGATAGGAAATAAGTAGAAAACATATCTTCCCATAACAAGTGGTTTTTCTCAAGGGTCAGTACTCGGACCAGTGCTTTTTAGCATCTTTGTCAGTGACATGGACAATGGAACCTCAGCAAGTTTGCTGACAGCACCAAACTGTGGTAAAGTCAACACTCTGGAGGGAAGGGATGCCATCCAGAGGGACATTGACAGGTTTGAGAACTAGATGAGAGAGAACTAGAAACTGCATGAAGTTCACCAAGGCCAATGAAAGGTTCTGCACCTGGGTCGAGGCAATCCCATGCATGAATACAGTCTGGGAGGAGAAGGGATTGAGGACAGCCCTGAGGAGAAGGACTTGGGGGTGGCGGTGGACCAGGAGCTCAGCACAAGCCATCAGTGTGTATTTGCAGCTCAGAGAACCAGAAGAAATTTAGACAGCCAGTCGAGAGAGGTGATTCTCCCCCTCTACTCTGCTCTTGTGGGACCCCACTTGGAGTACTGTGTCCAGCTCTGGAGTCCCCAGCATAAGGAGGACAGAGCTCCTGGGACATGTCCAAAAAAGAACCACTAGAACAATCAGAGGGCTGGAGCACCCCTCCCATGTGAAGAGAGGCTAAAGAAGTTCTGGTTGTTCAACCTGAAGAAAAGGAGGCTCTGAGGTGACCTTATAGCAACCTTCCATTATCTGAAGGGGGCCTATAAGAAAGCTGGGGTAGGGCCTTTTACATGGGCATGTAGTGAGAGGACAAAGGGAGATGGTTTAAAACTTGAAGAGGGGAGATTTGAGTCAGACATTAGTATGAAATTCTTTAATTTGAGGGTAGTGAGACAGTGGCACAGGTTGCCCAAGGAAGTTGCAGCTGCCCCCTCCCTGGAAGTGTTCAAGGCCAGGTTGGATGGGGCTGTGAGCAACTTGCTCTGGTGGGAGGTGTCCCTGCCCATGCAGAGAGGTTGGAACTAGATGATCTTTAAGGTCCCTTCCAACTCTAGCCATTCTGATTCTATGATCATATAGTCATCAGCAGCAACAGATATCTACAAAGTAGAACAATTTTATCTCTACAATACAGTTTCAGAGTTTTTCTTTCCATCATTAACCATATCAGCAACATTTTTATGACATTGTATCTAACCTTTTCTGAAAATGAGGTATTGCTGATCCTACTGTGCTAAATTTGAAGACTGCTGTTTCTACCAAGAATAATTTTGACTGCAACATAAACAGTCCATGACAGAGCACATCAGGGCAGAGATACCAATTTCTGTTCACAGTCAGAATCAGTTTCTTGTGTGTTTCACTACATTTATATAGCATCCCTATATCTATTGATTGATCTACAATTAGCACCTCAAAGTACTCTTTCTACTAACATAAAACCTTATCTACCCATTTCCCACTGGAGGCGCCCGGTACCAGGACATTGTCCAGATGACAAATTCCTCAGATTATTTACAGCTCTTTGTTTCCTTCAGGGTCAGGCAGCATCAAGCAGTTCACATGATTCCTCTGTCCCATGCAGGTTCACTCCTCTGCTGTTCTCCTACAAGTCCATTTCAGGATTTCCATGCAACAGGAGGGGCAATCGAATAATTCTCTGAGATACTGAAAATCATGAATGAAAGTAGAACACTGAGTTATTCTGTGATATTCTTTCACAGAAATTACACCAGTTACCTGGAAGTAACTGAAGTCACTGTGAGTAAGAAGCTATCATTCAGATATCTTATTCAAGAACAAGAAGGGAGAATGAAAAAGTGTGGCTGAGGCAACAAAGGGATTAAAAAAATACACTTGTTTCCAGTAAGTTTATGGTAGCATAAATTTCTCTGTGATCTGTTCCAGGAATTCTACATTAAAACTCTCTCACTTCAGTTAAAAAAAAAAAAAAAAAAAAAAAAAAAAAAAGAAAAAAAAAGTTTTTAATCAAGGTACTCTTTAGAGTTAAAATATTTAATAAGAAACACAAGTCTTTCTGAATTATTCTCACAATGGTAGATACTGAGTGATTGAAAAGCTCAAAGATTACCTTCATTTACCTCTGAGTCTAAATGAACATGAGGAACAAACTTCATTAAGAAAGTGTTGATAGTTTTCTTGGCATTAATAACTTCTTCAATTTCCATTCCAGCCTCTATGCCCTTGATATACTAAATCAAAATCTGACAAGGGAAAAAAAAATGAAGAAATACTACGGTTCAAACATAAAGATGTGATACCAATTTTTATGCACTTTCCTTGAAAGGATTATTTTTCAAGTACTTGATTACATAAAGGTCTGCAGGAGGTAGGCATCCCTGCTATACTTGCTCTAATTTCAAGAATAATCAGTACTGTCAGCAGAAAACACTGGGATGCCCCAAATATTCTTGCAGAATATTTACTGGACTGAAAATTCATGGGGTTTATTTATTTAAGTATAGAACACAAGTAAATACCACAGGCAGGAAAATAGTCTCTACTTTATATGAATTATGAGAAATGAGAAAATTACATTTAACAATTAATTAAATCTATTGAAATCAATTCACCCATTTGTGAGCCACCAACACTTGTCTTTTAATTATTTACTTAGATTTCTCTATGCACTGTTTTTAATAATAGTTCTTGCACTGTAGACTGCCAATACATGACTTGGCTCTTATAAATCAGTGTCAAACTTCATGCTGCTAATATTTTTGATAAAACTAACAGGTTATATTCTATACCAGGTTTTACATTACTGTTCTCATTTTTATTTTGTTTTATGTCATATTAATTTACACTACTTACAGAAATATTACTCATTTGCTGTATTAGCTCATTGGTATAGGAAAAAATTGCTCAGGGTCTTAGCCCTCACAAAGAAGGTTTGGCAGATGTATTTGTACATGGCTTTAAGTAATCACTCCACACTGCAGCAAGGGTGGGTAACTGACTGCTGCGAGAATTTCATCAGGTATGACAATGAAAATTTGTTATGGAAGGGAAAAATGACCCAGGATCAAATTTCCCAAACCATAGGAAACTATAATATAGTGTAACAGTAACAGGAAATTCTTCTGTTTTATCTTGCTTTGAAGAGTATTTAGCTGAAAATTAAAATCCAGATTTTAAATTTACATTGAATTTTTCAACATTTACAAACAGATTTACCCCTTCTGTTAATATCCTTTGTCGATTCAACCAATTTAATTTTAACATAAGCCTAAACTAGGGTCCTTAGAAGTCCAGTCCATTGAAGATGCTTGAATCCTTAAAACAAACAGGAAAGGGAAGTAAAAGCATCAGCTAACTGCTTAGTGGTACCTGCACTGTTTTATAAACTATTTAATGCAGAGACTGTACTTTGCTCTACATAGCTTTTTACAATTTGATCTTGGTCACCAAATATGATGCCCTAATGCTCCAATTGAAAAATAAAGTAACAGGTTGTTGTCATCAGCAACTGGAACATGATCAGGCACAGTCCTCCTGAGAAATAAAGCTGTCCCTGCTGATTTCTACTATCAAACTTTGTTAATTGTCCTGGGAATTTTGAGAAGGGTTTTGTCATGTATACGTTTGGGAGCCTCATACAGGATCAGAATTGAAAAATACAGATTTTAATATTAATCATTAAGAAATAGCATTTGAGAAACATAGGGCTATTTGCTCAATACTAAAGCAGCCTTTTTTGAAAAATTGAAACTGAGAAACTGTTACTTTTGTCCATAAACCTCTCCTCAGCCCTAAAGGCAAAAATATCTGCTGGCTGTTGTAAACGAAGTCTACTTAGAAGAACGTTACCAAATTATCATTAATCCTCTTGCCTGGGAATGTCTCTGGAGTCAGTAGCAATTACTACAATAGGTTTCAGAAATGGAAACAATTTGCTTGTTAGTGCCACTTGGGTTTGTGCTAGATTTAAACTGTCAGGTTTTAAAAGAGTAAACACTTACTGTAAGCTGTGAGGGCAGAGACAGGAGAAATGACTACTGAAGAACTCTTTATTTTATTTTATTAAATAGAATTATTAATCAAAAGGTTTTTTGAAATAATGTGCCAACTACTCAATTAAAATGAGTGTGGTGAGTTTAGGGTGGGTGTTTTTTAAAGCAACATTCCAAAGTATAAAACAATCTCTCCTGTAGAAGCATCTCCTGAGAAGATTGAATGTTATCAGCCTGAAGACTTTAATGGTGTTTGGATCTGGTATTTTGATTCAGGGTCATCCTTAGGTATGAAAAATATTCTTTTTCTTTCCATCACCATTCAGAAGTCCCAACTTCTTTTAGGAGGATGGTTCAAAGTATTCAGGGTAGAATCACAATAAATATCTGTCAATCAATGAAATTAACTGCCCAGTGATCAACTCTCCATTCACAGAATGACAGAAGCAAAAGGCAGGAAAAAACACACCAAATGGCAGACTACTGGTTATAACTCACATATATATATCATCTATAAGTATATATGCAAACATACACTTTCAGAATATATTATGTTTTCAGTGTGGGTACAACTTTTTAATGCATTCCACAACTGTGAAAACATCGAAATCCAGCAGCTCGGTTAGGGATTGTTATAAAGAGCAGGATTTGGAAAATTAATAGCTGGTCTGGGGGACATTTGGCCCAGCACAACTCATATCCACACATCTAAACTTTATTCTTCTGAAAAACAGTGGCCTCATCTTAGCCAGGAACAGAACTGCTGGAAATAACATCTGGTCTGTAGTGACCTAGACCATGGACTGAATGTTTTCTGGGATGCTACTGGCTGGCACAGGCAAAATAAATGCCAGAGAACATGATGATAAATATGATAGCAGAAAAAGCACAAATACACTTGTGTTTTGGCCCTGTTTAGGCTGAACTGAATAATTGAATACAGGAATATGTTATATTGGGTCTTTGGCCACAGTGTACCAGAACATTCCAGAAGTCTCATCTCTGACTATCTGGATGTGCTGAATCCATTTATAGTTTCCTCCTGATCTATGCTTTCAGTCAATTCAGTCCTTTCTATTGTTTAATTCAATAATGAACCCTGACAGGTACATGCCATTACATCAAATGCCTTTGTTCATTTGGGGAGCTTTACCAGGACACTACAGCAAGACCAACCCACAACTGTACTTCTGGTTTTACTTCCATTCTCTTTTTATCTAATAGGTATACCATCAAGTTCACAGAACCACAGAACTTTCAGGGTTGAAGAAGACCTCTAAGACCACCATACCCAACCATAAAAATTCCCCCTTCCCCACCCAAAAAAAAAAAAAAAAAAAAAATCAAACAAACAAAAAATCAACATTAAATATATATATATTTCACCATGCCTATTAAAGCACATCCTGAAGTGCCTCAAGACAAGAGGGCACAGTCTTAAGTCGTGCCGGGGGAGGTTTAGGTTAGACATTAGAAAGAATTTCTTTACCAAGAGGGTCATCAAGCATTAGAATGGGCTGCCCCGGGAAGTAGTGGGTTCTCCATCAGTACCATGGTCTGGTTACTGCAGCGGTAGTGGATCAAGGGTTGGACTTGATAACCTCTGAGGTCCCTTCCAACCCAGCCAATTCTATGATTCTATGATCTACCTGGTTTTTTAATATCTACAGGGATGGTGAATCCACCACCTCCATTGGCAGTCTGTTCCAAAGCCTAACTACTCTCTCAGTAAAGAAGTTCTCATGTACCAGAATCTACTTATGGAATGCAAAGTAAATGTAGCAGACAAACCTCTCTTGGGGCACGGCACTCCAAAGTCAAACGGGTGTTCTTGCCAAGGTGCACAAACAGTGCTCCGATCTTGCTGCCTTTAGACTTGGCTAGCCTTATTCAGTGCTTCAGACTCAGCTAACCTCCTCCTCTGGCTGCTCGAGAGTGAGCTGAGCATGTATTCGGAAGCTCACCTTTTATTGGTTGCCCAATCCTGCTCATGCACAGGTGGGGTCAGCCCCATTTGGGCACAGGTGGGCTTAACATAAGCTCATGCCTCCCACTTTGTAATTAGCAACACCTGATTGCCTCATTTCACTACAAGTAAAACCACCATACACATACTAAAGCATCTCAATCAAAACACTATGATTCCTGTGATACAGACCCTTTTGCGTTCCACCTCCTCTCCTCACTGTATTCTCTCTCCTGTTCCTCTTCCTCAAATGCTCTTTCTTAGAATTTGGCAGGGAAGGTAACTGTACATTACCTACTCTAGTCTCATCTATGCTGTCATTCAGGTAGCCACCAGCATTACTAATAATAAGGTTACTTCTGCTACAAAATCACTCAGAGTAAAGCCAACGAATGTGGTGAATTCAATATCACCACAGCTGCCACTTGAAACTCTGCTGAGTTGATTTCCAGAAAGTGGTCACTTGACAAAAGTGGAAAGAAGGGAGTAACCCATGCAGAGTTGTTCAGCACTATACTGGGGTAGGTTAAAAATCTGTATCAGTCCACAGTATGACAATATCCCATCACTCTTTTTCTGTAGAAATATGTTACTTTAGCAGTGATGACTTAATAGTTTACACATGACCAGCTTTGCTCTAAAGTCACTTACAAATAAGCCCAGCTGTGACAGAACAGTGCATTATACAACTAATAATCCATTTATCACCAGTGTACATTTGTCAGGCAGCTTTTGTGATCTTGTTCTGTATTGTGGCTGCCACTCTTATACATTTTAGTTGTTCTCTGTGTGACAGAACAGTGGCTGCAGCATAAGCATAGAAGTCAGAAAGGGTCTCCATCCCATCAAGACAGCTTTTAGTCACTCTGAAAGCATTATGTTGTCTTTTGTCAAAGCTGGTTCTACATTTGTCATCTTTATGCTCTTTCATTTTCACGTAAAAGAGAAGACATTTTCTGGTTCAAAATGTTATTTGTTATTACAGGCCAGGTATAGTTCTCAACCATTTCTGAAATAACTGCTGAGAAATAACATTCTCTTTTACTCAAGTGTTAATTTTTACTTCTCCACCATGTGGGAAAAAATTTACTCATGTGGAAAGTTTCTTGAAACAAGCTATTCCTGCCCAGCATGGCTTAGAAAGTTCTTTCTTTGGCTGTTGATTACTTTAAAAACTGAACATAGAAAATTAAATTAATATGAAGAATTCCTTATGCATTTATTTTATATTTGGTATCATTCTTTATTTTAAAAAGCACTTGATTATATGGATTATATCTAGATCCATGATAAGTTGAGCTGCATAATTACCACTGCTAAAATACTGTGATCATTTACTTAAAGTTATCTTTCTGTTTGTGTATTAGATTATTTCTATGGCATTGCACATAAGGTCAACAGCTGCAGAATCTAGAGAAAGATTAATATTTGGAAGAAAAGTTCTTATTTTTTATTTGAGGGTATTTTGAAGATTTTTCTTTTTTTTATATTCTTCAAATCAATGTTTTCTTTTCTATTTAGCAACCCGGAAGAGATGGAAAGAAATAAGTTGTCATTGTGAGTGAAAGACATAACTGCTTAAAAATAATTGAAGGGTCAGTTCTCTATCTCTAAAGATAACTCTAAAGATAACTATCTTTATCTTTTCATATTACTTATTAATCACTTTGAAACTTACACATATTATGTCTTTTGGAGGCTGTACATCTTTTCCCAAACAAATGGAAATATTTAAAAGTGGTTGAAAGATTTTCTACATTCCTTTGCATCTAAGAATTCATTTTGAAATTGTATTTTACTCCTAGTTGTTTTGGAGTAAATAAATACATGTAATTCCTTTACTGATTTACTCAACATTTTCACCACTATGTTCAATCATAGAATCTTTTATATCATATATGACCAGAGATTGGAGTCTGCCTTTTTTGACTCCATTTTTCTCATGCTGCTTTGCAGAAGAAGGCATTTGAATGAGAAGGATGAGATGTTAGTGCATATATATTTGACTCAGGCAGAAAACACTTAAGGAGTAAATATCTACATTCTCAAGATGATCCTTCTGTTAATACGATACTTTGAACATAAAATTTTCTTTTCCTTAACCCAGCAGAAAAATCCCCTAGAAAGAATCATTATAAACAGATTGGACAAAATATGAAATCAAGAATGGTCAGATATTGTAGCAAGATTAACAAAATGATTGAATCATAGAAATGTGTTGGTCATGTGAGTAATGTTAACAGAGATTATGAGAAACAATTCAAAGATGGCAATGAACAAAGATGTTTTACTCCTGAAAAATCATTTTATCTGTCTAATTGACAGTATTCAGAATATTACTTGCATATGATTGTTAAACCTAACATCAATTAATAAGCATAAAACACAACTAATAAATATAGAATATTATTAAAGTCAAGAATACTAGCATGAGACAGAACAAGAAATCACGAAACTACTATAATACTCCTTTTAGAATTAAAGTCCCTTTGTCTATCCAACTGTCTTCATAATAAATCCATTCCTGTTAAGCATTTCAAACGCAGCAGAAAGCATTTTTCAGTAGAGAACTGACCCTTCAATTATTTTTAAGCAGGTCTAAATCTTGATCAGTATACAGAATATAATAATACTTCTTGGCTTTGGTAAAAATGTCAATGTATAATTTCACTACACCTACGTCACACCTGCTGGTATAGTTAGTCATGTTATACATTACACAAATAGCAGAGCTTAACTGAAATACCATACAGAATTCTTACACTCTAATTTGGCAATTATTCTTTGATCCTTTGTCTTGAAATTCTCCTCTAATATCAACAATTGGTCTTACACATTTTTCTTGTTATTATTGACTATTTCTATAACACCAGGTGATATGTTACTGGCAAGGATTATTTGCAAGCTTTTTTCCAGAAGAGTTTCAGAATTAACAAGATGCCATAATATGCCTCACAGCATCAGAAAATTATTTTGCAGAGATGGGCAAAGTCGGGCAAAGGTAAACAAAAGATTTGCATAGCATTTGCAAAGGCCGTTAGTATTACTTCTGATACCTTCATCCCTAACTGCTGTTTCTGCTGAGCTTATATACTGCTAATTATATGAAACCTTTTCAGCATCACTCTCTCAAGACATAATGTTTGATCAATACAGTTTAACCTTAGCTCATCTTAATTTAGCGCAAGGTCCCTCTCTGATCTGTTTCAAACACCAAGGCTCCCCAGTATTTGTTTCCTAGCAAATGATGAGTTTGTTTTAACTCACTCATCTTGTTTCTAGGAAGATCAAGATCAGGATATGCAAAGTATATGAACAACTTAATCACAAGGTTATGACTAAGTAAGAAGGAAGAATTATATATATATTAACATATCTTGTTATATTATATATTTTTATATGTATTATACGCTTCTTAACTTAGTCCACAGTGTCAAATTCAGTTTTCAATGAAGGAGTGAAGATCTCATTAATTTCCTTTGTGAATTTAAATCTCAGAGGCTCACATAGTCCTTCAGAGTCCTTCAGAGTGGGAAACTTCATCAGATATCAAGGGGTTTAAATTAAAATCATTATTTAATGACACAGCATTGTTTTGTACCCCACTGGACACTGTGAGTAGCTTGCATCCAATCATTGCTGTGACAGTGCAGGAACCCACAGTGTTTTGCCAATGCAACCCACAGGGTACTCCCTAGTTGGTGCATGGGCATCTGGGAATGATGTGGGCAAACAGAGATGGAGCACCCACTTCTCTGTGCAGGCTGTGGGGGCCTGTGCCCCCAGGAAGGGGGATATGGCTTGGGCAGGGATTGCAGTTAACTGTGAACACATGGTGGAGAGCATCAGACTTTTGGAGACTCACTATAAAAGGTACATCTTTATAAAGGTGGTCATTAATATTTTGTAAATTTCTATTGCTGTAGCTTAATTGTTGCATTTCTGATATTGGACCTGAACTATAGATTGCAGATTCCTCATTGATTATGTGTTGTTAACAAATCAGTACGCCACTTCTCTCATTTTTTTTTTTAAACTACAGGAACTGAGAAGGGTTTTTTTCACTGTGGCAAGACTCAAAAAACGTTTCTCAAACCTATTAAAACAAGTAATGACTGTGACAACAAGAGATAAGAGACAAGAGTATTGCAAACAAAAGACTGCCAAAAAGGTTGGTCGAGGGCAGATTTGATTCAGTTCATGCTGAAGGGAGGCTTAGGAAGATTCACACCAGGTGCTCATGCAGTGTTTGCAGATAGACTGGGCTAAGGGAGCCACAAAGCTCTCCTGGAGAGCTATGATTTATGTGGATTCACCAGCAGAACTCCCTGTGCTGGGCTGTGCAGCTGGGGAAACTTTGAAGCCTCAGGTTTTTTGCAGATGAGATTTTAAAGGTAGAGTATATGCCAAAACAAAGGAAAGTAAACTCACTGGACTCAGTTCAGAGAGAGGAGCTGGAGAAAAAGAGAATCTTCTGTTGCACACCTGCAAACCCTTGCACTGCAGCAATCTGCTGGAGCTGGAGGTGATAGATGAACCTTTTTGGAAGCACACAATCAAGTCTGCTGCAGCAACCCAACTGTGATATCCATGTAATAGGTCAACTTGTCAGAGAGGAATGTAAACTTCTCATCAACCTAAATGGTTTTAAAAACCTTTATAAAACATCTCTAGCTGCAACTGACACATGGTTTTCTGACATTCACTTTTGATCAATCTGTGCAAATAAATTTCAAGGCCAACATAGTATCAGTCCTGAAATACAACAAACATAACTGTATTTTATACTGTATCATTCAAGGATATATAGCACTGAGTGTAACTAAAAAGCAGAAGACAGATTCTCTCCAAATATCCATTTTTCCTCTCTGAAATAGCAATAGCTAAACAAGACCTGAATTAGATCATCAGGCTTCTAGTTCAATAATGGAATATTTTTTTTCCCGAAAACTCTGAGGATCATACAAGCCCCTAAATATTCTGTGGACACAGCAGAACTTGACACTGTAAGTCCTGTAAAGCCTTCTAGCATTTTTCACTTTTTCAAGCCTGTTCAAGATAAAAGTTGAGACTGAGAGTACCTACCTAGTATAAATGAAAAACAAACACTCATTTTCTTCTCCTGGGTATTCCTTAGCAAACAGCAAAGTCAGAAAAAAAGAGAAACTGAGAGGTAAAAGCAGGCTGGAAACACTGTACAGAACTTAGAACTATAAACAGAGGGCTGCAATCAATAAATCATGCTATACACAAAGACACTCTCACTCTCCCCTTTCTCTTCCATGGTCTCATAGTTCACTTTAATCATAAGTCATTCCCTGAGACATTTCTGGAAAAAATTGCCTAATTATACGAAAAGTGGTTTTAGCAGAAGAGAATGCTGATAAACTGATGGAGTGTGATATTATCAGAGCTGTTGGACTTACTTCGCAGTGATGATAAAATCTTAGGTGAAGAGAGGAAAGTTTAAAAATTGAAAGAATACTGTAAAATTAATTTATTCAGATGTTTTCTTAGTTTGGTAAGACTTCACTCTCTGTCTACCTCCTTCAAATACTTAACCTGCCCTTTCTGCCTCTGTCTCACTTACAGCAATATTGTTTCCAGGTGACATTTAGAATGCATGTGAGCTAAATTTCCACACTTACTTTAATAGGGAAAAATCAAGCATGACATATGAGTAATTTAGATATCATTTACTGCACTGTGGGAAACTCTAACTTCACTTGTTACTTTGAGCAACTGGGAATATGTCTCTTCCAAAGTACAAGCTTGCTAATACTGCAAACTCTATACTTCTAAGTTTAATACTTGTCTAGAAAAATATTTTTCTTCCTTTTGCCTTGTAATAAGCTCCATACTGAACTGTACTGAGACTTTTTCAACTGAATAAATTGATTAGCTACTACAATAATGAAATTATTTATTAATCTGTCAAGGACAGACCTAGATTCATTCCATCTCACTTAGATACCTAAACAAAGTGCCTATTGCCAGTGCAGTGAAACAGACAATTTCACATGGTAATTCAGATCCTAAAGAAGGTAACTCTCTCTCACAGTTGCCTAAAAGCAAGGCCATAGGGCAGCTCTGCTTAGAGTTTAGACCCCTCAGTTTTGTGTTTAACAATAAGTAAGGTGAATGTGGACCTAAGAACATAAGAACTTTCACATGTTTTGGAAGAACATGTTCTACTAGTTCTTTGCATAAGCATTTTCTTCAAAATGCCAGAAATCAGTGATGAGTACAGAAATAAGAAGAATTTCAGAAAAATTAGGGGGAAAAGCTGTTCCAAGAATGCTTGATAGAAAATTGATTGGGGTATAGCAGGAATATAATAATGGCTCAGATACAGAAAGAGCAGTAAAGATTATAAGCAGGATGAGAGAGAAAGCCTTCAGAGGGAACAGAGAATTTGTGAGAGATGGAAAAGGTGATGAAACGACTGGAAAAGCATGATTGTAGGGAGGGAGAAATGGAGAAAAAGTGTGCGCCTGTCTTGTGCAAAGAGAGGAATGGGGTTTGGCAGGCTGTAGTCAGAGGATGAAAGGAGGAGAGACAGCAGTCATAATTTGGGTGTGAAGAGCAGAAAGGTGAATGCAAGATGTGGGAACAAAGGAATATCACTGTCAACAGAGAGAGGGAGGAATATAAGAAGCTGGAGTTTAAGAAACTTCATGAACACTTAAGAGGTAATCTCTTGTATTTGGCATATACAATAAAAAGAAGTCAGTGAAAAGTTGGGTGAAAATTATGATTTTGTTTTAGTTCTTTTCTTTATTCCAGAATGAGTTTTTCCAACTGCTCTTTTGTGAATTGATGCTACCCTGGGCCCCTGGCTGCTGGTGATGAATAACACAAGCAACTGAAACACTGACAACATTTATAGGAGCTAATCCTGCAGGGAGAAGTCTAAATAGCTTTTGCTGACTCACTTAAGGGTATTCTGGACTGTAGTACAGAGGTACTGAACACACTGAACAAGCTGAATCATGTACCAGAATCAGGAAGATCAGCTGGAGCTAATTTATGTTGTGAGAAGGACTTGGGGAAGAGGGGATTTAAAACACAGCTTTTGTTAAAGGGAAACTTCAGTGCCAAGTAAAAATGGTCTTATCAGAGATATTTCTCAAGGTTGCAGTTTGTTAAATAACTCCTAGTCCCTCCTAGACTTTGTGTGCTGCTTTCCTTTCACAGTCGATATGCATTTTCCCAGATGGTTTGTCAATGATGAAGATTACATGTTTAACTAAGGAATATTTCATTAGTAAGTGTCTAGTCAGTAACATGGACTAATGCACCCTGCTCCTGCACTTTCTGTCAGGCAAATAACTCTTAAGTACTAAAGTATTTAAGAGTGGAGCAGGCTTGATCAATTTCTGTTCTGAAACTTTACTCTTGGTGTGGGTTCTGGTAATGATTGGAGTCAATGTCGGGAGCCTATACTTAATTTAGTGCATAAGTACCAAGGATTTTTACCTCTAACATTTTATTTCTATTGCAGTACAGCCTACAGTTAACAAACAACTTTGGATGTTAAGTCAACTTAATATAAATATATTTTTATCAAGATATTGGGAAATAGGATCTCATTCTCAACTGACTTGTTTTCCATCTGTCTCCATTTCTTTGTGCTGTTAGGTTTGTTGGATTGCTAAATTCCCTAACAGTTTACTTTCAAGAAACCTACTCTGATTAGATCTAAATTATTCCCTGAAAAAGGAGACGATTTACGTTTTTGTTTTGGTACACACAGCATGTTAATAGATTCCAGGTGCCAGGTTGAATGAAAAACATTTTTGTTTAATTGCTCAGACAAGCTGAAAAAGCTTCCATAAATTAGTGTCCACAGTGCAGAGTGCTATGCACAGATACACCCAGACCATCCACCCCCATACCTGTGTATAAGCTAAATTTCCCAGGTGAGAGAAACAAAGCACATAATCTTGAACACAGCACCCTAATAAATAGCTGTACTATTTCTGTGAGACATCAGAGCATTATGGCAGTACTCAAAGCACTGTTTCTCTATAGATACGTTTTATGAGGTTACACTGCATTAGGAATTTTACTGACATATAAACTGAAGAGACTGAACACTTGCTCATGAATATGATCAAGCCACCTAGCAGATGATAAAAAATTAACTGCCTTGTATATTTTGACAAGCTGAGAGTCAGACTTAAGTAAAACAATTTGTTTGCATCCTGGCCTATGAGTTATAGACATCCATTTTATATCCTTTCTGACCACTCTCTGTTTAGCTTTTTTACTTAAGATTTTCCTGCAAAATTCTTATTTCTTCTTCTGGCTCATATTTCTAAAATAATCACACTTTAATTAAAGTTTTAACACTGATGTTAGCTTCAACTAAGCAACATAATTAGGAAAAGATAGTTCAGATCTCCCTGTTTTAAATCACAAAAAACAAAAGAAACTTATTTTTTAAAAAACAATCAACAAAAATTATTTAAGGCTCCAGACTTTTTCATTCCTTAGAGATAACAAGTATCATCTAAATTTCTTTCTGATTAAAGGAGTATTATTGGAGGTTAACAGAAAATCTTGAATGGAATTGCCAATTCCATTGATTAGATTCAGTTTATGATACCAGCCAAGTAAAACCTCATTTTATTTAACTTATTATGTTAATTGTTATTCTGCACATAAGTAAAAGACTAAACCCTTTTCTTTCCTACATGATCTTATGCTCAATAAATCAATTAAAATTTTTCGAGCTAAAAAGGCAGAATTTCAAAATAGTTTAAATCTTAACTCTTTCAGAAGACAAACTTTTCTTGATTTTGATCAAAAGGCAAATACTGAAGAATAAAACTTTAGAACAGCTTCTGTGAGTTAAAAAATTTATGAAGTTGAAATCAGCTGCTGTTTAACACTGGGTCATG
Source organism: Heliangelus exortis (assembly GCF_036169615.1). NCBI lineage: Eukaryota > Metazoa > Chordata > Aves > Apodiformes > Trochilidae > Heliangelus > Heliangelus exortis. The sequence goes on along the minus strand of NC_092422.1, from coordinate 165,493,772 downwards.
GCAGTCTTCATATAAACTTTCTAAGAGCAACACAAGTGCATCATTCACAGTTATTCAACTGCTAACCCTTCAAACTTAGATGTATATTTTCTTGTTATGGCAGATATCTTTGAGAGGACTCTACTACTACCTGAAAAACATTTTGGTTTGATACACAACACATTTTACATAAAAAAAAAAAAATGTATTCCATCACTTTAACTTTCTAGTGGAGTTGAAATTTTTTTAACACACTGGGGTCCTAATCCTCTCAGAGTTTATTCGATCAGCACTTTCAGCTTTAAAAATATTTGTCTGGATTTGAACAAATATACTAAGAGACAAAAATCCAATGTTTTAAGATGTTGTTTTATAAACAGTCAAGTCTCTGACTAAGTGAACACCTGTTAAAGCTATAAAAATAGGAACAGAGAGATACAAACGTACTTAAAAATTCAGTTGTTTCAATTTCCATTTAACATTGATTTTTCACTATCAAGTCATAGTACCAAACCTTTATAGTTTTAGCTAAACATCTTTTATTGTAGATAAGTGTTTTTTGAATTATCATAATATGTCTTCCATTTTATACAGCTACACCAAAAACCACAGAAAATATTGACATTAAAAATTTATGTCTGCTCTCTCAGGCAGAGTCATCCATTGTGATGCAGTTGAATTTCCAAGCAAAGTTGTCAGACAAAAAAATCACTAGACTGCTCTTCTCTCAAGCTATCATTTCATTCAAAGACCCATTGAATTACTTGAGCAAATATTCATTATTTTATAGCCACAGAAAATATATAGTGTTCGAGGTTCTACTTATAGGTATAAATATTTTTTTTATGACTGAAGTGCTAAATGCAGTAGTGCTTTCAGCTTTTCATGAATGTTTTGTACAGACTCCTTGCTGGACAAGCAAAAATTGCTCTTAAGTAGAGGCCTTTCTTTCCAAGCCTGGGGATGAACTATTCCAGGAAAGTAGTTTAGGGTTCAGTAGCAAAACTAAAGGATTCATTTTGGTGACGCTTTGAGAGATGTGGAAGACAGAATTCTGAAGAAATTCTGAAAGTAAACCTAAACCTGAAAAGCCAGTACTTCTGAAAGTTGAAAGTTTTAAATTTTCTAAAGGTGAACAAGGCTTGCAAAACATACTGGACGTTGACTTCCAGAGCAAATCATCTTGCATCAACATGAAGTTGATCTAAAATCTTCTAATATTCCCAAGGGAAAAGAAATTTAGACACACAGAAGGTTTGAGGTAAGATCAGTTAAAAGAACAGAGCTTGCAGTATAAGAAATTAATTGTCTGAAGTCCCAGTTTTACATTCCTTAGAGGAATAAGTGTTTTAAACACTTTATGTATTAATATTTTACAGTCATTCAGGTTGCTTACCCTCTATTTGAAAGTCTCTGCCTCAGTTAGCATAGTGAAAAATATTACCATGCACAGATGAACTAGCTGCTTTTATCATTTTCCAACTAGAACATATTCATATTTTAGGAAAGAGGGATAAAAAGCTTTAATAAAGGGCTACCAAAACTTTTTTTCTTTTGTAGTTAACTGAATCACCTTTTCAAATGAGTGAAGAAATCTTGCCCTACTTCTCAATCCTCTATGGAAGAAAGAAAGGTAGAAGGAAATAGAGGATGAAAACCTTGTTCATATTCTCAGAGCAGATTGTGGTTCTTACAGCATTGGGATCTGCCCTCTTTCTATCCCTACCTTCAACCTCAATCTCAGGTGCCAGCTAGAAAATAACTTTTCCACAAAACTATAAAAACCTTGCGAACATCAAGGATACTCATTTCAGAGTCAGATCAGACCTGTTAATGATTCAGAGTCTTTTATTTCAGCTACTTTATTCAGTTCTACTCTTTATGTGGCTCTTTCTTTGTCTTCGCCAGCTATGTTTTGAAATCTGTTCTGCCTCCTTCTATGTGGAGGTTCCTAAGGTAAACACTTGCTTAGAAAACAAACTCTCTCATCTTGATTTTGCAGTCCTACCTCAGCCTACATGTAAACAGTCTGCTGATTTCATGAGTATCCATATTTGCAGCATAAACAAAGCTGTTAAAAATGGGAGAATGATGAATGGGATGAACAAAATTATTGATACTTAAGATAATCAGTGTCACTTTTAATTAGAAAGGTGTAAAAGAATATTTTGAAGTTTTAGTGCAGGTTATATAGTACATTCAAAAAGAAAACTCATCAGATTTTAACTAAGTGAAAATATTAGTAAGATTTCCTGCTAAGTACATCTACTGGTTATAACAGAGAAGATTATCCACATCACTGCAGTTAGGGCAACACTCTTTCCCTAGCAATATATGAACCTAAATGTGAGGTTGATTGTGAATACTGGCAATTTTACATCCAGTGCTTTTGTTAGATCTATCAGTCACATGGCCAAACATGACTGAACCTTCTGCATGTGTATTAACAGTATGAAAGACAACAGCCCTTCCTTTTTTGTGGAACAAAACATTTAGTAATAAAAAGCAAGTTTTTTTGGCTGGTGAAGCCTTTATTAACATTCAAGGTATCTTCTCTTAACAACACAGAAGCCCAGAGGCTAAATATCAGTCTTTGGTATGACAACTGAGTGTGCATCCAATAAAGAAAGACCCATCAAAAAAGGAGGAGATAAAGGGATCCTACTCCAATCTCAAGTCTACGGACCCAATTCAAAGTATAGCAAGATTCAGAATCCTTTCTGAGATACCAGATCCATAACATTGTTTTGAAAAAGAAGCAAGTTATAGACATTGAACCACATTCTTGTTTTAGGACCCTGACATTATCCTTTTCTTTAAGACTAAATCCGTAGCATATGTAAATGTCTTTTATTTCATACATTTTCCCTGTAATAGAATAATGTGTGTAGAATAACATCTTCAAACAGTAACTATGTTTCCTATTCACTAAATAGATGCTGGACAAATTGGGATTTTCACAGGCACCCATCTTCTTTGATTGATTACTTAAAACATAGATACTTCATCTAAGAAGGATCATATTTCCTTTCCTCAAAGAGATGGGTGATTTAAATTCAGGCACAATAAAACCTACATCAGGCACATGAGATCCCAAACACCTTTCTATTCTACTTGTTCTAAAGTTACAGAGGCTGCACACAAATGTCACAAGGTTGCCTTTGGAGGGTGGACAAATAAACTGTCCCTTCAATTGTTTAAGAATGACTACAAAGGTCTTTCTAAACACTGAAGAATGAACAATCCTAGTGAGCAATCCTAGTTGAAAGCAATGAAATCATTCATCTGAGCAATGTAGACCACCTGCTGCTGAATTGGACAGAAGAAGAGAGAAAATGCTGTTTTTAAGGCAGATGTTCTCTTCAATATCTTTTCTCTAGCAGAGAAACATTATTCCCCTTGCCTAGGAGATATGTGAAAATGAACAAACATGTTTCATCAAATTATCTTCATATAGCAAAAAGCTTTTTTTTGTTTTCATGGTTTCCCTTTCGTCAGGCTTGCAAATCTCACTCCAGTGTTTTGTGCCACAAGCAGCCTTTGCCAATATAAACTCTTCTTAACATCTATTCCCCTACCCATGGGTTGATGTTCAAATGGAATTTACAGAGAAAGATGAAAAAGAGCAAGACATTTTAGCTGGTTATCGATAGCTGTTATGAGAATACTACTCTCAGACTTGGGATTTATTACTCTTGATTCTTAATATGTAGAGCATGTTCTAAAGCATGACTCTTAGCATAAATAATTCATACTTTAATAGACCAAAAGTAGTCTCAGCTGGTTTTGATGGGGAGTTTTGAGAATATTGTAAAACAGATTTTCTTAATGCAGATTTGGTAGCAGCAGTTAGGCAGGCTTGTTTTTTCGGGGTTTTGGGTTTTTTTGTTGTTTTTTTTTTTTTTTTTGCTAGAGTTCTCCATCCTTAGGGGGAAGAACATTCACAGACAAAGACTTATTACATCAGACATTATCCTAACAGAAACTGTTTGCTCAGACACAGAATGCAGAGTAAAAATGCTTAATTCTCAAAAGCACTGACATTCTCTTGATAGGGATTTAAATAAACAAACATTTCTTTTTTATAACCCTCTTTCTAGAGAGTAGTATTGCACTGCAGAGGCAGAGCTCTTCACAAGATCACTGCTGTGAATGAAAATAGATGACAGTCAGATTAAAGGTTTCCCAGAAAACTTACATTTTATGTCAAGATAAAAGACCATGAGTTTTCTAGTTCCTCATTTAGAGCATTCCTATTGATCTGCACACATGATTAGAAATGCTGAAGAGGTGAAATAGTTACTGTTTTGCAGACCTCAACATAACTCTAAATTATGTGTCCTGCCCACAAGAAACATCAATACTAAATTAATCATATTTTAACCAAACACACACCCAATTTTCACAAGAGCATTCTTGAAAGTTTGACGCAGATTTATTTTCCATGATTTTTTCCTTATATTCCTACCTGGTTTTGTTATATTTATTCACAGGCAGCCTCAGATTCATACCATCCTTTATGGCATGAGCAAAAATGGACCAATATGCCTTGCTCGTAATTCTCTGAGCACAACAGGTGTATTTCTCCCACATAGACAAGAGCTAATGGGTTGCAGGAGGGGTTTCCTGCCAAGATTTCTGAGTTTCCATTTCAAACACTGCTTAGAAGCTTTTTTATAATGTGTGGTCTCGAAGATCCCAGCAGGATCAAGACCCCATGATTACAGTTAAATGGGAATAAGCCACTATTGCAGTATAAGACTGTAAAAAACTCCACAGGTTAACAAACATACAAACAGTTGGGTGAGAGAAAATAAAAGTAAATACATAGCATGTTAGATAGCTTGCAGTCCCTTACAACTTGTTTCTGTTGCTGCTACAGGATCATATAGCAACATGCATATGTGTTATGTATGCATGTGAGAGATCTCATAATGGGAAAATACTCTCTTCCAGTTATGTAGAATATAAATTAATTTTTCAAAAGAACTGAAACAGCTATTTAAATAGATGTTTCTCCTATATTTTTTATTACACCTTCTGTATGTCCCAAAAGAAAAAAAACCTTGTCAATGTTTAGGGAAATGCTGCTAAATTCTCTGTAACACTTAAGTGGCATGAGAAGACTGGAGCTAGTATTGCACATTAATCACATTTTCTCAGCCATTGGTAACATATGGTATTATATTGAATATGTTTACAAAAGATGTGAACAGGTGCTAACGCTTGTGTTCCAAATGTTGACAAGTCTTAACAAGATGTTCCCTTTCTACCAAAGTATGTCCCACAGAAAAGTCAAGAAAAAGCCTATAAACTAGGGCAAAGAAAGTTTTCCAAGGAAATTAAATTTATTCCCTAACTCTTCCAACATTTTACATCTCAGTTGTATAGATAGTAGTCTAGGCTCTACACTATGCATGAAATATCAAAGAAATTTCCAAAGACTCTTGTCCTTCCCATTCATAAGGTGAGTGTAGTATATGTTTACTGCTAACACTTATCACCAATTATAACTGAAACTAACATTGTGCTGGATTCTAGGGACCCTGACATAGGTGACATTAATGAGGCACTTATCATAAGCTCCTATGCATAAAAGACAGTCTGTGTCTGCAGAGTTACAGACCTCAGCAAGAAGCACAACCAAGGAATATGATGGACGAGACACATCAGGAAATGATGAGACATCATTTGAAGGGAAAGTAATCTCGAATAGCTTTATCAAAGAACAGTGAGTACTCCTTTTTATATGCTGTATCTTTCCTTTTTAATACTGTAGATGTTTAAAATATCTGTTGACCCAAAATAGACATGACTTTCTTCAGGGGTCGGTACCAGCACCAACGTAGTCTAACATCTTTGTCAGTGATATGGACAGCAGCACCCTCAGCAAGTTTGCTTATGACATGAAGCTGTGTAGTGTGCTTGACGTGCTGGAGGGAAAGGGGTCTATCCAGAGGGCCCTTGACAGGCTTGAGAGGTGGGCCCATGCCATTCTCATGAGGTCCAAAAACGGGCAAGTGCAAGGTTCTGCACATAGGTAAGTGCAATGCCAAGCACAAATACAGTCTGTGTGGAGAATGGATTGAGAATAGGCTTGAGGAGAAGGACTTTGGGGTGTCTGTTGATGAGAAGCTCAACATGAGACACCAAGGAGCATTTGCGGCCCAGAAAGCCAATGGTACCCTGGCCTGCATCAAAAAAGTGTGACCATCAGGTCATGTGAGGTGATTCTCCCTCTCTACTCCACTCTCATGAGACCCCCATCTTGAGCACTGTGTCCAGTTATGGGGCCCCCAACACAGCAAAGGCATGCAGTTCTTGAAGCAAGTACAGAGTAGAGCCATGAAGATGATTAGAGGGCTGGAGCACCTCTCCTTTGAGATCAGGTTGAGAGAGTTAAGGTTCTTTAGCCTGGAAAAGACAAGGCTCAAGGGAAATGTTTTATCAGCCTTCCAATGCCTGCAAGAAAGCTGGAGAGGGACTTTTTACAAGGGCATGTAGCAACAGGACAAGGGGTAATGGCTTTAAACCAAAAGAGAATGGCTTTAGATTAGATATGAGGAATTCTTCTCTGTGAGGGTGCTGAGACAGTGGCACAGATTCCACAAAGAAGTGGTGTATGCCCCCTCCCTGGAAGTGTTCAAGTTGGACGGGGCTTTGAACAACCTGATCCAGTGAGAGGTGTCCCTGACCATGCAGGGATTTGGAAATAGATGATCTTTAAGTTCCCTTCCAACCTACTCCATTCTACGCTTCTATGATTGCTGTGCAAAAATATATGGATAATTCTTAAAGAATGAGAGTGATCTTATTTCTGTTTGATCTAGAACAGTAAGTATCAGATATGGCTCACTAACAACTTATAAGTAACAAAATATGTAACTACACTTAACAAGAAAGTAGTGTGAAACACTATTTCAGTCTATCAGTGTTTTGATTGTAAACCATTTTAGATAGCAATTAGATAGGTACAATGACAAGGGAAAAGAAATAGGCTAGCTTCAAGCACTTTAAAAAATGGTTTTAAGTAAACTGCTGTTGACTTTAAATAATTTCCATTACTTCATTCTGCAGCCACTGCATTGCTTAGGATCATTACCTTTTAGCAATTATAAGTGATTCTCCTGTATTAAAGACTGCAGGTTACAAAATAATCAAGTCCTTACTCTAATTAACAGCAGTGTAAATTCTTAATTTGCATCCACATAGGGTCAAAATAATGATTTTCTAATATGTTCTTCATTTCAAGGGGAATTTTCCACTGCTTAAAAAAAAAAAGCTGTTTAAGAATAGTTTAAAAGAAACTGCTCCCCTCTGCAAAAACCTCTCCAGTGTGCAATTCAAACACATCTTCTGCTCACTATTCACAGGAAGTTGCTGTAAAACTTCATGAGATGGGACTGACACCAGGCTATGGATAACTGGTATTGCATTATTTAGTTGATGTAATTTATTATTTCCACTAGTCATGTTTGGGGCATAGAGAAAATCTGCAGCACAGTTCAAACATGGCCTGAGGTAAAACAAACAGAGATTACGTGTAGAACATACTGGTGATGCCTACTGTCTGGCTGAGGAAATTAATTTGTCATTGCTACAGCTGGTTTTAGTCCCTTGCTGAAAAAGGTGATTTGCCATTCTTTGTTATGTCACTCTGGCCACATTTCTTCTTAAATTTGGAGTGTAGCATTGTCATCTGCAAATGGGTCACCTCAGATTTCAGCTATTATAAAATACTCAGATCAGAGCATCTTAAAACTATTCACTTATGGAATCTTGTATAATTTACTTAGCTAGCACTGAAATCACAGCACCAGAAATACATGAAACTTTACTCTAAAACAAAAAATGCATTCACTGCTTGCTAGACCAAACAGCTGGACTGGTTTGCCACGTGGTCTGCTTCTTCTTATTCTGTATTGGTGTGATTCACCAACAGCACATTTTTATGAAATTTCTTTTATTGTTGTAGAAAAATGTAAGCTAATATACTGTTCTCTATGAACAGGTCTTCATTGCAGTGTTAATCTAAACTTTTCCCTAGATGTTTCCCCACTGTCCACATCCACGACATCTACCCCTAATTCCACCATGATTTAAACTGCAATTGCAGATACAGCATTCAAACTTAATTATAAACTGATAATCTCAACCTGTTTCTCTTGATCCAAAATGCATTTCTGAACATTAAGGTAATGGACTTCCTGTGAATGCTGCATAAAGCAAAAACTTTAATTCAGTTCCACTTTGCCCACCTATACTACATGAAGGTAGCCACAATAATGGTGAATTTCAGTAACGTGGCCCATAGTTCTTGGTTATTGCTGTTGTCTTAGTAATGTTAAGCTGGTGCTTAATCAGACCCCACTTGGCACCAGCACTGATCCTGTTTGTGGGGACCAAGCAGAGTCCAACACCAAAGTTTTGAGCTAAGATCTGCCCCTCCTTCAGCATCTGTGGTGACTTCAGAGCACTGCCTGTAGCAAGTCAAAAGCAATGCAGAGAGCAGAAGTTTCACCCTGCCAATAACAGCCCTGAAAAGGGTAAAGCTTTCAGCCAGTCTTAAATTTTAAATTGGAAACTTGCTTTATCCAAATGCATTCGGAACTAGTGCTGGTTGAAGCCTGTATTTTATCTAGGCAGTATCATAAGTGTTTCTCTCTCATTTTTGGTTTTGGGTTTTTTTTGTGTGTTTTTTTTTCACAGAGCTTGCCCTTAGCTTTTTACACCTCAGCCTTCACACAAACAAGCTGTCTCCTCTCTTTCTCTCTCTATCCTTCCCTCCTTCTTTCCTTCTACGAACATTGCAAAACAACTTTTTTAGGCTGATGTTCTTGATACATTTTACCTGTGAGACTGGTAAATTAGTAGATGTCAAATGGGCCAAGTCACAAAGCATTTCTCATATTCCTAATTGGCTCAGTCTAACCTATATGGTCATCCCACCTCCACAGAAGCCATTTTCAGAGATGATTTCTCAGACAGGCAGACGGCACTTGAGCTGATCCCCCTGGTCAACTAGGGAAAAAAATGCAGAGAAAAATAAACACTATAGCTGTTTCTTTCAGGCTACTTGCCTACCACATGAATTAATTTCTATAATTCCTTTGAGAACTGTCTTATTTTATTTTCCACTTAGCTCAAGATGAGAATTTCCTATTTTTAGAGATATTCTTTTCCACTGATACCAAAGCTTCTCTGTGCCAAGACTATTTTTACACTGTCGTATTCCTGTAAAGAAGCTTGCATATACTCTTCCCATATGTCTCAAATAACAAGTTATTACTGTGATTTAATACCTGACATTATGTAAATGTATCCTACTTTTGCAAGAGAGAAAGGTGTTGTTTCACTGCTGTCTGCGATCTGTTGTATTTTCAGACTGTAACATGTGATGCTGATCTTAAATGCCATGCACATAACATACTAGCAGACTACTACTCCCCACCAGCTGGCAGAAAGTTGCTTGCAGGAAATAATGGTCTCCTGCTTTCACAGGAGAAAAGCTTCTCATATTAGATCAATTCAATTCCACTATCAATATGAAAGTGAGGAAAAAAAGAGGGGCAGAGGACAATCGGGACATGAAAGTAAATACAAGCAGCTTTGCCATGGAGTTTTCCTCATATGCCCCTTTCTGCCTTTCAGGAATGGCCAAAAATCCCAGCTTCCTTGCTTCCATATGGAGAAATAATTACTATATCCACCTGCTTTCTCTTACACAGAAATACACAGAGAAATAATTTTCTTGCTGAGATGGTGGAAGTCAAAGTGTGGCAGCAAATGTAGAAACTGAAATTGTGCAAGCACATAGTTTTCATCTACATGAACATAAACAATTTATAAATGTACAGATCACAGTACAAAAGAGAACCAGGCAGAGAGGAAACTGCAAAACCAAGAGTGAGCCAAATTCAGGAGGACTGTGGATCTGTAGAATATAGATTTTAACAATATATCTGTCTGCTTCTTTCTTCAAACATTCAGAGTTTTGATGAAATGCCAACAAAAGATGTTTGGTAAGAATCACTTGAAACCAAGAAAAAGTCTTGTTTTCCTTAACCACCAAAAAAGATCTTTTTCCTGAAATAATTTAAAATGTTAGGCCTTTTTTTTAAAGTTAACTTACCTAGAGCTAATTACATATTTTTATGATCAAATAAACATTATCTTAATACAAACTAAAATATTTAATATTTGTGCCTATATGGTTTTAAAAACTGTAACAATTTATTAGACCAATTTAAAAATCATAAAAGTTGTATTCACAAAATTTTGCAATGGAACATTTTGATTTTTCCAACTATTTTCTTATTTTTATTTGATATGATTTTCTGGATCTGTTTTCATGTGTGTTTTCAGAAGAATGTAAGAACAATCCTGAACCTTTCTGAGAAAAAGTCCTTCCAGTTCATCCTGTTTCCACTCATGGACAATATTGTAAAATATAGGAAGACTTAAAAATATGGACAATAGTAGAGTAATTCTTTGCAGCTTATGGCAATTAGCAGTTTGGGATTCCAAACTGGAGGTTCAATCTGGACTACCAGATTCAGGAGTGAATGCTTGAGCCACCCCACAGGAAATATTTCATTCCTACTGTAGTCCCTTCATAGTATGGGCCTATCAATTACTCCATGAAAAAGAGTTCCATGTTGCAAATGAATAATATTTCTCTTTACTTATATTTAGTCAGGTGCAGGAACACCTTCCTATTGTCAATGTTCCCTGCTGACTTTCTGCATGCCAGGTGTGGTTTCAATCATTGCTCTTGCAGCCATTTTTCTAATACTGGCCTCTGTGATCTGTCTTTGATAAACAGCCACTCTCTCTAACTTTTCTGGTTCTACTGAATCAATTTTGAGATGGATTGACCAACACATCACTCAATATTCTACATTTAAGTGCATTATTGTCTTATAAACCTATTTTCAGAACTATGCTTTCTTCTTAATTCTTTTCCTAATGATTCATGACAGTGTATTAGAGTTTTGAAGCACAGCTGAGTCTTGACCTCATGTTTTCAGAGAAAAATCTGCAATAATTCTATTAATGCTGATTTAAACAGAAGGATATACATCAGTAGCTTACCACTTTAATCACTGGCTCTCTTTAGCTTGCATGTCATCTACACTTATTGATTTTCTACCAATCATTGTATTGATTTTTTTTTAAATATCTTATATGACCTTAATCTCATATTATTCTTGATATCCATTACCTGTAAATAATGGCTCAAATGCAATAGCATATTAATTTATAAGTATAATTTCCCCACCATGTGAAATAATTTTAAAAAAAATCATAACCTAACTTTTTTGCTTTTCAAGATGCACCCCAAAATATGTCTTGACGGGGCAAAATACTGGGTTTTTAACCTTGTCAAAATTTAAGCTCTTTTAAATTATTTTTCACTGAGAAAAGATTTCCACTTTTCAGAAGAAGCAAAATCTTTTTGTTTCTAACAGTTTCCCTTGCTCTACTGTTATCCCCAGTGCTACGGTCCGAGGTAACATTAAAATTTATTTTTGTTTTGGATCCACGAAACAAAGTCCAACTGAAGAAGGGTTGGGTGCAAGCAGACTTTATTTGATAATTAACACAGGCAAAATTATAGAGCCAGGCAAAAGAGGGAGAGAGGAAAAGAAGATATAAGAGAGAGAGAAAAAAAAAAAGTGGAGAAAAAGGGTAAGCAAGTGGGAAGAAAGAATGAGAGAAAGCGAGTCACCACCAGGGGTGAAGCTGCCCAGCGAGTTTCTTCAAGATGGGGCTGATCCCGGACAGGGTCCCATGCAAGACGGCTGTGGGTCAAGAGATGACAAAAGAGCCACAGCATGGACAGCCAGATGTACCCCTGAGCTCCTTTTGTTCCGAAGGGGCAGCTCTCAGTCAGCTCCCACAGCAGCCAGGGGCATTGGCATCAGAGCCATTGCAGACAGGAGGGAGCTGCCTGGAGGAGGGGAGCTGCTGCAGAAGGGTGCAGTCCCCCACCCACTCATCAGTTCTTATCTCTTCCAGGTGCCACTCCCCGCTCCCTTCCAGCCCCCTCAGCCAGGTACATCAGCATCAGTACAATCAAGGTGGCTTCCTCCACCCTGGCCAGGGTAATCGTGCCTGGAGGGACATCCCAGCACTGCAGGACCTCAGAAAAGGGGAGCAGTCTCTACCCAGCAATTCTTATCACTTCCCAGGTGTCACCCCCTGCTCAGCTCTGTCCAGGCCAGGTCCTGTCCCCCCTAGCCAGGGCTATTCACTTTAAAATTGCTCTTCTGAGATAATTGCAAATCAGTGGGATAAGACTCTCACACCCAGTAAATTATTTTGTTCCTTAGAGCATGTATTGATTATTTTCTGTTTTCACCATATCTATAAAATAGGCTTGTAAAAACATTTTATGTTGCGTCTGAATGTTTTACCTTATTCACTTACATTTTTATGTAATTCATATGAACATTTTCCTGTAATTCTCCTTTTTTTTTGTTAGATTTCCTACATGGATGTTGAATTGGATATGTTACAACAAAATTATTCCCCAAAAGGTACTAGAAGCAGTTCTAGAAAGACTCATGTCTCTTGTTGCTTGCTAGCTGACCAGCTTTTCCAACAAGTAAGCATTCTGGGGATCTAAAATGTTGGCTCTGCATCATGCATTTTTGTTACAGTCAGCGTAGGTATAATCAGTGTCACCCAGTATAATTAATTTTCTACCTTAACCACCCTCTAAATCTCTCTTAACATGTTGTGATTACTGTTACTGTCAGCCTAATACAGCCTAATGCTATATTTGCTGCTTTGGTATGTTCTTTCAGCCTACTGAGATTGTGTTAAGTTTTGAAAAAGTTACCATGCTTATTTTTCACTTTCTATACACCATAATTGTTGTGTGCTCCAAATACATTATTGGAACATGTTATCATCTTTCTTATGGGTTCCATACAGCACTCTGGCTGAATAAATAGAGAATGAACATCTGCAGGAAAATTTTATCCTCTCAATGCCTTGAATCCTAATGTGAGCAATTCCTACCCCTACTCCTTACCTCTCTAAAAATGTATCTAATCTTCTCACATGGCCTTCGAATGGTGCACTTTATGTCTCCACAGGAAAATATTGCCTATCTGCCCTTCTTCTTTTCTGTAATTCTGAATAAATCAGTTGCTGCAAATTGAGAGCAAAATAAAACTAAATTTATGGAACAGCTGCAGACAGGATAAAGTAATATGGTGATATTTTAAAAAATTAGAAAGTAAAGAAAAAATTTAGAATGTAAAGTAAATAGAAAATGCTTAAAGTCCCATAAATGTTCAATCCATTTTGCCCCACCTACTCTTATAACTCTGCTCAGGTAAGTTTCTAGCTTTTTGTAAAACATTAACACAAATCTCCATATGCCTGTAGCTGCAATGTTTACAAGCTGGTTTAGACTAAAACTTTCAGTCTGTATAAAAGAATATATTTATAGTAATGGAATGACCCTGTAAGGCCTACCTAACACACACACAAAAAAAGATTTTTTTTCTAGCCCATATTATACTGTGTCATGCAACCTGATATTTGGTCTACCATATAAATGGTAGTTTCTTTCTTATGTTATTTTAAAGTTAACATGAATTAAAAATACCCATATCAATAAAAATTTCCCATGCTCCACAGCAGCTCCTGCACTTGAAAAAAGGCACCAGACATTGCAGTTCCAAACATACAGAACAGATATATCAGTAGTTATAATTTAATGGCATACAATCCTGAGACAAATTATTAGTTCCCAGTGGCTTTAATAATCTTTTTCTTTTTTACTATTAGCAAAAAATGAAATGCATTTCAAAGGCCTAACATAAAACAAGTTCTACAGAAAAGGTCAGGTTACAGCAGATGCTTTCCGTATGTATCCAACATTCAAAATAATTAACATACAAACACCATTATTTCTCTAACTACTTATTTCAACTTCTGCTTTAATATTATGCAAATTTCTCTCCATTCTCAATAATTTATGAATATTTTAAAACTTACTAAAAACAAGAACAAAATAGACACAGTGTATGAGTTCAGAAAAAAGCATAACAAAAATTAATTTAGGAAATTATGCTTTGTGCAGCCCTTCTTCCTACTGCACTTTCTGTCTGAACTTTAAAATATTACCAAAAAAATTGTATTTCAAGTTTCACATTTTCAAATTGATTTGCTTTAATCAGAAAAAGACCTTTGCACAAAGGTTATGATAAGACTCGTATTAGTCACACATGCACACATTTCATGCCCAGTTCTTATTCTGCCAAGGACTTAAAAAAGGAAAAAGAAAGGCCACTGTGAGCAACCTTTGATACTCATTCCTTTTATGTTTTTTTTCAAAACAATAACCAGTAAGTTATGAAAAAATAAAGGAAAAACATGCCAGTTTGAATCTGCTATTGAAATTATGACAAGTAAATATAAATGAGTATTTTTAATAATCAGAGGAAAAAACAAACAAACAAACAAACAAGTTCTCTGCAAAACACACACTGGAGGGATTATAAAGGAAGTACCTATGAATTACAGTTGCATCTGCTGTCTGCTTTACTGTGATGTGTCTGTAAATCCAAGCAGATGTATCACAAGTCCTTTTTCTTTAATAAGGAATCTGGACAAGCAATGGCCAGCAACACGTAGGTGTTATAGGTTTGTTTGCAAAAGAATTTTAAACACTGGAGGCTCTCACAGCAGAAATCACATTTAGGCTTACCTGCATTATTCACAGGACTTTTGAATGTCATAAAGAATCAAACACTTTTTCTGTTTCATGCCTGGTCTATGGTCAATAGAATTACTTCAGGTATGAAATGGCTTCTCTATACCCTAACCAGGCCATGATCAGAAGTTCCCACAGCACTCTACCAGAGCCACAATAAAGTGAATGTATGTTACATTAAATAAGCAAATTTCTCAATTTCTGCAACTCATTCTGCAAACACTGAACATCTTTTTATATTAAACTATGCCTAATATAACCATTTCTTTCAATTCATACTCATTTCTATTTCTGTTACTAGGTAAGAAATTTAATTTCTCTGGTGAATAAATTATGCTCTGTAATCCATGAGAGGAGAGATGATTTTATTTTTATTTCTTACCAGCTTAAAAATGTTTGTGAATCCATGGAAGATTTATATCCATGTAATGTTATGATCTGGCCAGTATTTTGTAAAGTGTTTGAGGATCTGTCAGGATGAAATTAAGTACATAAGATTTATTTGTTTAGATGCTTAAGCATTTGAAGTGGCTTAAGCTTTCTATCAGCTCTTCAGTTTTAAGAGGTATTATCCAGCTTCATGAGCTCAGTTGACTGCACAGTGAGAAGTTAAATATCCTAAATAATGCCAATAGTCTGGCTAATTAGCAAATGTTCCTTATTGGGATAGGAGATGACTGCTTGAAGTGTTACTATTAATTATAATGTTAGCTGAATATTTGTAACCACTTCAAAATTAACCTTTGTATCCTCAGGAGATTTCTCTTTATAAGAGTCACTCAGAACCTGAGAGAGAAACTAATTAGTCAATGAATAATAAGTACAGAAGGAACACAAATTAGTTCTTTGTTTACTGCTTTATGGCTGTATCACATAATTTGTACTATAATTAAAATTTGTTTTATATTGTAAAAAGAAAAGTGTATAATGCAGGGATAATAACAATGATGCTGACATTTCATCACTATTTCTATCCCCTGGACACACAAGGTGAAGGGGAGCCTACTAGTAGGTTTTTGACAAGTAAAGAGCATTTGTGCATCTCTTGACAAAGTCCAGATTTTAAACCCATAAACCAAGATGCATGGAGAGGAATATTTAAGATGAAATAGTTGAGTTCTAGCATTACTACAACCTTCACACAGCTCTGCTTGCCAGAAGTTTGTGTGTTTGGCATTCACTTTCCACATCTTTGTGAATAAGGCACTGATTAATAATGTCATCTACTAAAAAGATACCCACAGACATCCCATTAATCCAATAACAATGTTATTTAATTAACATAATTAAAATCTATTAAACAGTTGCCATGTGTTACACATTAATATTGTTATGCATTACACTATAGTAATGTTCTGTTTAAATATGAATTTAGTATAAGGGATTATGAAGCTCTGTATATATATTTATATATATAAAAAAACCAAAAATAAACATCTGCTATTCAGACTTAAAGCTCTAAAGAAAATACCACAAGTTTATCAACAGTCCACTGCAAAACACCACAAATTAACACTGCAGTACGGTGATTACATGGGTCCAACTCTAAATGCAGGACTCTCTTTGCAGAGCTTAAAAACTGAAAGATTGATTCATGCTTTGAGTCACTTACTATGCATCCTACCAGTTTCATGTACTGCATTTGTATCGCAACTATTTTAAAAAATCTTAATATATGATAATATATTTCAAAACCTATCAGCTTTCTAGTTCTGTTATATCAGCTTACAAAAAGATCTGAGTATCTGAGTGATTGTCCAGAATCTTTTTTTTATAGTGCCCTTATTCTTCTTTTCTACATTAGAAAACATAAGTACTTATAATTTGATTTTTTTTCTCTGACAGATAAACTAGATGAAGAACTAAAAGGTAGGAGCTGTGCTATTGTACATCTGCTGGCTGGACAGGTAATATTTTCACCATGATCTTTTCTGAACAGATATTATTTTTATATTGAGAAATCTTCACCACAACCAACTTGATGGCACGAGTTTCTGCTATTTCTTGTTTACAGGTGAACTCTAGCATTTTTTGTCTCTGGTGGAGTTATGCTGCCTCCTTCCCCTCAGAAACTTCCAATCCCACAGCTGTGTCTCAAAGAAAACACGCACACCCTGCAGTGGCTCACTCAAGATCATCAGCTGTTGGTCTGCCACAAGAAGAAACAAATCTCATAGTTGCTAACTATTGAAAGTTAACTTTCACAAGCTCTACAAGACAAGACTTGCTGCGGCTCTTAAACAGTTAAAAAAAAAATATTGAACACATTGCTTTTTCCAAGTCCTGAGCTTTTTCCAAGCTTTTTCCCAAGTCCTGAGCCTGCTCTGTTCCTTTCAGCCTCTTGGCTCAGCCCTTGACCACTGCACAGGATTTCAAATTTCATGACTCAAATGCCAACAACATTTAGAATCATAGAATGATTTCTATTCAAAGGGACCTTAAAGATCCCCTAGTTCCAACCCCCCCTACATAGGCAGGGACACCTCCCACTAGATAGATTACTCAAAGCCCCATCCAACCTGGCCTTGAACACTTCCAGGGAGGTGAGGCATTCAAAACTGCTCTGGTAACTTGTTGCAGTATCTCACCACCCACACACTAAAGAATTTCTTCCTAAAATCTAGCCTAAATCTACCCTCTTCCATTTTACAGCCATTACCTCTTGTCCTATCACTACATGCCCTTGTTTTCCAGTTTTACTGTAGTGCCCCTTCAGGTACTGGAGGGCCACTATAAGGTCTCCCCTGAGCTTTCTCTTCTCCAATCTGAACAGCCTGTCCTCATAGGAGAGGTGATCCTGCCTTTTTGAGGCACTCATCTGTCAAGATTCCTCTGGGTGGCCAAATTTCCCTCCAATGTGTCAACCACACCACACATTTTGCTGTCATCAACAAACTTGCTGTGGGTGCACTCAATTCCACTCTCCATCCCCAGCATATTTGCTGTTGACACCAAGCTCTGTGGTATTGGGTTTTTTTCTTTTCTGGTTTTCTTTTTTCATATCTACTTCTCGTATGTCTTGATTTTTCAATTCCTGGCTCTGTCCTGGATGTCAGAATTGATCCAGAGGCCAGTCCAAACCAGGGTGCTGCGAGGTCCAGCTGCTCCCCTGGTACAGGGAGCCAGGAGCAACCTTGGTACAAGCCATGCCCTCATCAGAAGATTTCATCTGGTGGGTCCACCAGGGACCAGCACCTTTTACTTTCTACATCAGTAACAAAGCTCTCACTTCTTCACATCTTATTTCCCGGAATGCATATCCTTAAAACTAATCCAAAATCTTGTACTGCTGGCCAGGACTGATTTTTTCAGAACTAAATCCAGAAATCACTATACGTCTAGTGAAGAAAAAAACCAAAAATCCAATCCCCATGCATAGGCTCCTTTAAAAGAAATCAGATTTTGCAGGGGAGCATTTATGTCATTCTGAAAAACATAGAGAAGTGAGATTATTAGTTTTCTACTTCTGTATCTTCACTGTATGTTAAGGGATCTTTGGGAACTATCCAGATAGACAAACGAATTTTAGATAGTTAAATATAGTTAAATGTGATCAGTCCCATTCAAATTATTTAAATGTTACCAAACATGCTGATATTTCCTGCAGAAAGCAGAAAATTATTTCATTTTGTTACAAATGTCTTTGAAATTTCCTTGACCCCATAAAATATTTATATTCCAATGTAATTACATTTCTCAGCCCTTTTGATACCAAATTCATCAGATGTAACATGAACAAAACTTCCAGAACATAAAAATATAGTGTAAAACTAGTCATCTCAAAATAGGTCCTGTCCCTACTTGTGCATTTATCGCTGCTTTCTTTGACCTGTAATTCCTGAAACTTTACCATTTATTACCTATTTTTGAGCCAGAACAATCCAGTCTACAAATTAATTATAAAAACTATAACTTTAAGTCAAGCTTCTAGACCCAAATAAGACACACAATAGCAACTCCATTTTAAACAATTTTGAATACCTGGAAAACTTGTGAACATTTCGCACCCAGTTCCAAACTATTTTCTTTTTTTTACCTTAGCTTAGCTAACTATTGCACTGTAAGGATGCTAACTTAGCCATATCATTTATGTGGATGATCTTGTTTAGGAACTATGACCACAAGTTCCAGTTTCACTGTAGCTGAAGACCATTTTGAAATAAACATTTCATGCAGAGGATTTTGTTGAACCTCTGCTCTTTGAGGTTCTCGAATGACTGCATACCAGAAGACCCTTTTCCAACCTTGCATAATAAATTCAAAACAAATTTAATGACCAAAACTTAGATTTATAACATCCAACAGGAAAGAACTGGGAGAGACTAAGGGCTGTGCAGAAGCAATTATACTGGGCTACATGACATCTGGGGTTAGAAACATTCACCTTCCCAGGAGTATATCCAAAATAAATCCAGGGGAGTTATTTCACTTTTCAACAGTGAGCTGAAGATAGTTTGGTCACAAGGCCAGAGTTCAGAAACATTGCTAAAACAGAGGCTCATTCTTTGAGCAATCAAAGTTTAAAAATGCCTGGTAGCTACAAAATATTAACATTTTCTACTCAGCATGAGAATAGACATCATACTGATTCAATTGCAAATTTGGTGGACTTTACTATTATTCTCTTTTAAATACCTTCCCAAAATAATCTTTTCTTTCTAATAGTCTTCAATGTGCCTCCATCCCACTGGAGCAACTTGTGTATTTTTTCTTCTAGCCAAAGCTGCTTTCACAATATTTTGATTATTCTTTCTTCCCCCACTTATCTGATGTTTTGAATTTAGCTTGTTAAACTCAGAATGAAACTAATTAGTTGATGGAATCAACTGATGTGCAATTTAAAGTAATTTGTGGTTTTATTTTAAGGATATCTTCTGATACATCTCCTGAACCTTAATTGGGCCGCTGGAGAGGTTAATTAGAACTTTGCAGATTAATTAAACAAATTTCACCCACTTTTCCCTCATTTAGTAATTCTCAGTTATTTTCATTCTATCAGTTGCACTAATATGTCTATAATGTTTCTTTTTTTAAAAAAAAAAAGTAGTCAAAACAATTTTATTTTAGAAAAATGTTCTTTCAATCTGAAGACTAAAAAGATAAAGAGATTAAAAGCTTGTTATAGTTGAAATTTAATCATGATTAATGCTGTTGAACACTTATTTTCCTTCTTTGCCTTTTTTCTATGTCATATACATATACATATCCTGAATAATTCACAAGCTTATAATAAATATCAAAACTAATAGGAATGAAGGTGTTGCTGGACAGCTGAAATGAGAGAGACTGATAAATGCTTCTGACCCCCTGTTTGAAACATGCCTTAGGGTGCCATAGAAAATTACTTTTGTGTTCTGTCTCTGGGGTAAGACAAGCATTCAGAGAAAGACCTTCGCTTTATGATGAAGCTCCATCTTAAAACTTTTTGAAACATGAAAACTGTTTCAAAAGCATTGAATGTAATATTTTCAATGCATATAAATGTATTAATGCATATAAATGTATTAATGTTTCTGTACTTCTATCTCTATCGGAAAAAAAGAGAAAAAAACAGTGTAATATATCATACTTAGAATAACATTTATATTTTTATATCTAGTTAGTAGCTCAATAGCATTTTTACTGACCAATACTATCCAGATCTTCTTCCCTGTGATTTTCAACTCCTGTTCATATTAACAATTAATCCTCTATGAGGAGTAGGTTCGACAAAAGCCTTAGACATTTGAAGACACCCTGCAATGAGCCAAAACTTAGCTAGAAGGCCAGACTTCTTAGTCAACGCGAGGGAGTGAGAAATGGATCAAAAGGAGATCCAAAGTGAGACCCAAATTCCAAGGCAGAAGAACTACTGAGAACAGAGATATAGTTTTTTAATCTGACCACCCTCATGCAAGACTGCCAGGAGGTGTTGGTATCCAGCTACAAACCAGAAGCTTGGACTTTTCTCCTAGGGGTTGTGCTTATGTTTTTCTAAAGAACTAAGCAGCATTCAGTCTTTCTTTTCTGAAGCACTGTTTTGGGATGAAGGTATTCACCAGTCCCGAAGTAACACTCAGCCAGGAAAGGAAGGGTCCAGGCACACTGTCCTGCTCCTGCTGAGCAAACTCTGATGCCCATCACTCCTCTCCCAGGAGAACATCATTGTCATCAAGGCCATAAAAAGGCTTAACTCAGTCTCCAACAGGTCTCTGGAGCTGTGCAGCAAAGTGTTCACAGTTCTCTGGGCTCGAGAGGAAAAGTAGATGTATCAGGAAAAGATGTGACAAAACACATTTAATGGTATTCCCTAAGGAAATTAATCCAGGCCCTACTCAATGGCTTCTATACTTTATATAACTAAAATAAACCCAAAAGCCCTGTGTAAGCATGAGGTCCTTGGTAATTTTATTTTCTCTCACCTATTGTTAGCATTATTCCTTTTATATCAATTTATAATGTCCTTCCTACCAACAATAATCCAAGGTTTTTTTAATTGAGGTAATGTAATTAAAATTTTAATCTTAGTACAGTTGTGCAAATACTGACCAAGATTGACCCCAAGACCAGTCCTTAACATAGTCCACTGATAACTTCTTTCCAGCCTGAGATTTCACCTTTCATCACAGCTTATGCTGCAATTTATTCTGAACCACATAATATTATACTGAGTTCCTATTCTATTTTGGCTAACATTTTCCAGTGAAGACACAGATCAAACATTTTAGTGACAAGCAGATAAATTAGATTTACTACCTTCCTTTATCTCAGAAACCATTTATTTTAATCAAAGGAGGGCATCCTATTATTCAGATATGAGCTGCTTTTGATGAACTGCACTCAGTTTTACCATATTTTCTTTTCACTTCCATGTCTTCAATTTACTTTCCTCAAAAAGTGTTCTAAAGTAATAACGTCTTTTGAAAATAAAGTAGGGAGTCTCTCTAGCTGCCCAAGTCACTGCTTCCTCTCCAGCAGATGTAGTATTATTAGAGATTTTTTCACTTAAAAAGCTATCCTCAAACTCAGAGATTTGTTAAAAGTACAATTTGATTCATTCTGTGAGCCACATCTTCAGTTCTTGTGTCAAGTTCTCAGAGCTTTACTTTTCAGCTGTACTATTCACCTTTCTGTGTTTTCTGTTCTAATTAGCTTTGCTTTCACTCCCACACTCAAAGCCATCAAGTGCATTGAAAACAGAAGAGTAGGAGTAATTTTATCCTGTGTCTTTACCTTCCCTCCGTCTTTAACCTCTGTCCTGTCACCTGTGTGTTATCTTTCACCCCCAGGCTTTAAATTTTTTATATTATAAGTTAGGGTAAGAAAAATTTACCAATTGTTTTCATTTCTCTTAGGGTGGTGATTTTTTAATCCTGATTTCATTTTCAAACTTCTATAAAAGAAAAGTAAAATATGGGTTGTCATTCAGTTGCATCTCTCATCCATATAGATTTCTTTCTCAATTCTTTTTTAAGAAAATATTTTCCCTAGGAAGTTTTCCTTTATGATAGACAATTCGTGTGCTTTTAACTTCACAGATTTTCTTCAAGTCTCTGAAATCAGTAGGTAGTATTTCTCTTAGTTTGTCAGGTTTGAATTTAAAGGAGTTATTTTACAGATGTTTCTTGAACCTCAAAACATTAAGGTTTTTCAAATTCTTATTTATAAAAAGTCTGTATCAGAATTGGTTTTGTCTTCCCAGGGAATTAGCTGGGGCCTCATCTCTGGGCATATTCAAGTTGAGGCTTGACAAGGCTCTGAGCAGCCTGGTCTAGTTGAGGAGGTCCCTGCTTACTGCTGGAGGGGTGGACTAGGTAACCCTTAGAGGTCCCTTCCAACCCAAATTATTTCGTGATTCTATGATTCCCAGAACAGATTTAGAAGACAAAAAGTAATACTTTGACAATTACAAGGTCTTCTTTTCATTATGTCTGACCCTTCAGATTTCAGTACTTGATGAAATAAATCTTCCATTAGTGCCAAAAATTTTTTTACACAAGTGTCCAGAATTAGTTCAGTATTAATACCCATCCTCAAAGAGAGCTATTTTGGTTCTAAATCTATTTTGGTACTAGATCAGTAACTAAATCATTACAAATTCAGTCTTTTATATGTTAAGCCACCACTGGAGCTGTTAAACAGTACCTTGCTGAATACAAATTGGACAAGGGGAACATCCTAGTAACAATGTGATTGTTTTTCCATTTTGCAGCTTCAATGTGGTCCTGCTTTGAACCACAAGTCTGCAAGCTTAAGGATGCTCCAAATTCATATTAAGCAATGCCCAAGGTCTATCTCTACTGGAACTAACTGAAAGTTCCACTAAGTACAAATTGTAAGGTCAACGCTGTTATTTAATATAAGCACATTTCAGAGCAGCCTCCAAGAAATAATTTTATTCCATTTCTGGATTCATAAGTACAACTACTTCAAACAGACAATAAGCATGTACCAGCAAAAAAGAAAATTGACTTAAATTTTTGTTTAATCATCAAGTTTTTGTTTGTTTTTCAGATCTATTCTTACAATGCATGTTTGCAGTAGGAAGTCATCCTTCTCAGAAAGTGAGGGAAGTGCTTTATTTTTTTAATGCAGCAAAATGAAAGGTGAAAAGAAGTGCAAATATATTTAAGCAACAAAAATAGGTTTTTTCACCTGACTCAAGTAAATATAAACTATCCATGACTTAGGATAGAAATTAGAAGAAAGTTCTTAATCATAAAAAAAGTGAGACTTTGAGAAAAATTTCAAATAGAAGAATTAAGGAAAACAACATTTTAAGACTTTAAAGCATAGTAAGAATATAGCAGCTCAGGAACCATCACAAGAGCAGCTGCCACATTTTTCCAGTGTAGTTTTTCTGACTCAGAGTTCCTTAGACCTCAGGTTCCCAAATGTCCATCCTGCCACCCAGGCAAATATTGCTTCTCCTACACTAACAAGTATTGCTCTTATTGTGGAGGGACAGGAAGCCCAGCCCCTCCAAAACCTGAGAAACCTCCTTAAAAATCTTTCCTTTGCATACTCTCTCAAGAGCAACTTGGTGCAACTGCAAGACTTGTACCAGCTTATTAGAAAGTATCTAAACACAGAGCCATTTTCCTTAGGGAGTAGGGGGCAGAGTTTGGTTTGCTTTTTACTCCTACCTCAAAATACAAGAGTTCTCACATGGTTTTGCACCTAAATAGCAGCCCTCAGAAAGGACTTTGCTGGTTGCCCCTCAGCTTATAGAGACAAGCAGGTGGAAAATTCTGTTCAACACGACAAGGGGAATTTAGGAGCAATTTACAAGGTTTCTGACAAAATGTTGACCAATTTTTTTCTATTTCCTAATGTTCTACAAATAAGCATTTTCATCTTGATAGCATTATCGTGATTACACAATCCTGTATCTTGTGTATTACGGTATCATGTAAAGACTTTTCTTGCTTGTGCAGTATTTTTCCCTCAGTCACCTGTTGTGTTTCATATGTGAACACAGAAATGCTTTCAAAGTCTACTAGTTTCTAAGATCCTTTCTGCCTAAAAGTCATCAAAGCCACCACCAAGAGCAGGTCATGGCCAACCAGAGCTGCAGAACTCCTGAGTCTCTGCAGTTTGGTGTCCACCAGGGAAGTGAAATCAGAGAACACTTCATCCAGCAACAAAAAGTATGCACAAAGGAAAAGTTAACCCCCGAACCCATATTCTGGGGGCTTGCCTACTGCTTATTATAGCTCTTCTAAAGTTATTTATTACAGGCAAACATTCAAACTGTCCTGCAGGCTTTAATCTTCTCCTGCATCACTTGCTGCATGCTTCTATTGTCTGTGTGCCTCCTTTTCTGTTTCTTTACCTACAGAAGAAAACTTAGTCAACCTGAGTTTGGTCTACTGGGGGATTTTCAGGAGGGATGTCCCATGGAAGATGCTTGAGGTTATTCTGTTGTCACAATGAAAAACAGAAAAAAAAACCAACCAACAAAACCAACAAAAACAAACAAACAAAAAAACCCCACAAAAAACAGCCAACACAAAAAATAAACAAAGTAGTGGTTAAAAGTTCGTTCTTTATTTCATAGTTCATTCACTCACTGACTTTTCTAACTTAATTTTCACATCAGAAATACTGAATCTGTTTTTTCTGCTTCATTTCCTGATGAAATTGGGGGTCTCTGAACTCAGGTGGTGTAATAGCAAGCAGGTAAGTTGGGCTAAACTAAATATACCTAAAAGCTAATAGAGTTCTCTGACTTATCTTGAATGATGACATCATGTAACAGCTAAAGAAGTCTTAAAATCCTTCATTTTAGATCTTTTGGTATGTCACTTAAGGAAATAGTAGAAATCAACTGCAACTTCAATAATATACAGAAAAAAATACGTGAGGTAGTAATTGTGCTTCAAAGCATGATTTTGAAGCCACCATAAAAAGTGAAGATATATTAAAACGTGACATGTATACAAATGGGCTTTTAGGAGATATTCTTCACAGTCACAATGTCCTATTTTGGTTGACTTGTTAGTATTTGTTACTTGAAAGGCCTTTGCAATTCTTCCAATAAATACTTCAGAAGAATTGTGTGAAAACTCAGTGTTATTAAAAATCAGTACAGGAATTTTGGTATTTTTAATGTATTTCAGTATATTATTTTATTTTTTCATATTCATTATTACATCCACCATGAGAAGACAGATTTTGCTGATATTTTTAGACAACCTTGTAAAGACCATACCCACACAGCATAGTAATTTATATATAGCCTTCTAAAGAACAGTATGAATAAAGGCAATGTATCTTGGAGTTACCTTTATGTACAGTCCAGTAGTCCTTAATCATGCAAAAATCCCACGTCTACTAACATGGCTTTTGCCTGAAAAATTGCTTCTTCATAAACGGGTCAGTTTACTGGAATTACATCTTTATTTTCTACAACAAAACAGACAGTGCCCCATATTTCAATTCTTTAAATTTTTCTTATGTTCAGATGTGTCTCAGCTCTGCTCACATTTTATATTTTTTAAATGAGTGGTTGATTCATCCTGGATGAATATTCCTCTACATGATTCATTTATCTCTGCATGCAGTCCTAATCACAAAAACCTTTCAACTATCATAGCATCAGCTATAGAAAAACTAAGAACTATGATCTGTGCATGGACAGTTTGAACATACAGAACACACAGAACCAACATCTGTAGGGTGTTTTTTTCATTTTCTATTAGTTCTGGGGCAATTTTATTTTGTTATTTGTTACTAAATGAAACTATTGTTTCTTCCCCTCTTTCACCAGGAGCTCTATAGGCTTTACAGCTACTGTATCAGCATATAAGGAGTAGATAGCAAGGACAAAAAAAATCATTACAATGACATTAACACTGTAAGCATGGCAGAGATGTGCTGGTGATCTAGGTTTTAATAAGCCTTATGGATGTGAATTTAGTTACAGATTTATACAAAATGCTTCCTGAAGCTAGAATGAAGAACATGATGGATGAAATGTGCTAACACAGTCCTCTGATAGGGTGCCTGGCAGTCCATTTATACCTCTTTTAAGGGGGAATAATACCACTGGGTTCTCCATAACTTGTGGCTTACACTGTGCCATAGTAGCTTTCATTAAATATCCTGAGGGAGACAGTGAAGGAGGCCACCCTTCTGCTGCTCACAAACTGTAGCAATGGTTATTTCAAGGCAATGATCTCATGCAGATTAGAAAACCTAGACAAGTCACAGAAATATCAGATATTTGGGGGCTTTTCAGTGGGTATACATACATATATATATACATATATATATACATATATATATATATTCAGTGGGCTTTTCAGAAGGAGCATATCAAAAATCTAACATTTAAAAAACTTTATTTTCACACTTGACCCAGTTCTTTTTATTTTTCCTATAGTCCAGAGAAATGCTGTTTGGTTCCTGGCATAGTGTTATTCTCTGGGAATATATATAATAGTTAATTATCTCTCACTACTACCTGTAGTTCAATTGCAGTATTCACGTTGGAAGATTAAATGAAAAGTTTAGTCTAAATGGATTTCTGTGAGACACTTGCAGTCTTATATAGCCAGCCAAGCATGCCACTTCCTTCTCTTTCATCTTCTGTCTCCCTCAATTCTGAATATCATCTCCAGTGCATCACCCCACACCAGAACCAGACATATAGCATGTGAATCTCTGACACCTATGAGCCCACAAAAGTGGTGGAAAACTTCCCAAAAACGGATCTTCCAGGAATTAAAACTCAGGAAAAAGAATTTTTTGGTGTTTTTTTGTTTCATCCTCATCTGCTGAGTAGAGAAACCATAGTGGTGAACATCAAAAACTACAGAAGCAGGAGGCATTCAATGGAAGCCACCCTTGCACCTGCTGAATGCATTACCTAAAGCACATGGCACTTCATGGGAACAATTTTGCTTACCAAAACCTAGTTTTTTAACATCATTCTGAGCAACTTAAGAGCAGATGGATCATCAAAAGACAACTTCCTTTTGTAAAGAAAATATCTAGAATGCCCAGATTCATTGGGCACTATACCTAATGTTCATGTAACACATTTTCACAGCTCCAGTGGAGACTGATATAAACTTTCAGTTTGTATCTACTTCAGATATGCATTGAGAAACCTGTTCTGTATTCTGAGATCTGGGGCTGATAACTATCAATTTAATTATTCATTATCCATGGCTACCTGAAAGCCAAAGAGCATTCCTAAAGGAGTAGAGGAAAACATTTTACCAAAATGTACTGACTGTAAAATTGGTGCTTAGATCTCCTTTATTTTCAGTACCACTTTTCTTTTTTTTTTTTTTTTTTTTTTTTTCAGGTTTTTTCAGGTGATAGCACTGATATGTTCAGTTTATTTCAGGAATCAGTGCAAGAAAAGAACAACTTCTCGTCTTTTGCAAAATCAGTACAGAGGACAAAAAGATCTTTGCATAAGCAAAATATGCTGAATACCATGGACAAAATATGGAAGTTATTAAGTGTAAGGAGCAAAAGAGATGTGCAGAAAAAAGATCAGGTTAAAATATGAAAGATGGCATTTAAAGTACAAAGAAAGAATTATGGAAGTGATTAAAAGAGAATTTTTAAAAAAATATATAAATCTGACAGTTGAAGGAATAATGTCATGAAAAAAATAAAATCGAAAACTTGTACTAGAAGTCAGTCTAAAACCTTGCTGTAAGAGCTGTGTGTAAATAAATTGTAAGAAAAAGCAAACTATTTCACTTCTGTTTTCACTTCTTTTTTTTTTTCACAGGCTCGTATCTATAGATTACATTTTTGTCTTGTCCTAAAATAATCAAATAAAGTAAATTTTTTTCTGTTAGGTAGAAAATCTTTTGTTAGAAGAGTTGAAGGTCAGCAATTATCTAAAAGACCCAGACTCAAACAGGCAGGCAGGAATAAACAATCTCATGACTGGAGTCTTAAAACTGCTCCTTGGGGTATGTAGGTTCTCAACTTCATGGGTACCTACATCTATCCCTTGCTTTGGGGTATTTCCCATGAATTTGAGGCAGTATAGTGAGTCTGGGGACTTGCTGACTTGCCTAGATATAACACAAGGAGTTCAATTCTTGTTCATTTGTTTTGTTAAAAGGAAAATAAGGGATCATTCTTCTTTCTAACTTGTGTTTTAGTGCCTCATTTTTTTTTTCTGCTGAAAGGACTGATTTTCTTTAAGAATTATATAAAAAAATTTTTTCAAACTTTAGGTTTCATGTAACACAGAAATTGTTTCACCCTTTCCACACCATGTAACTGGAAGCCAATGGTACAAGCCTCTGTCTCACTCTCCACAGTAACAGCTCTATATGCACTTATCTACATCACAGATATCTACAGACTAATGAATACTTAAGAAGTTATCTGAGATCTTCAAGACATTGCTCACAGACAATGCATGGACCAAACATGTGGCTTGAAAGGGACAGAAGGAAACTGTGAAGTTTCACCTATTTTCCATGGAAATTAAAAGCTGCAAAGCAGAAGAAAATGGAAGAAACAACTAATGTGAAAAGTAAGTCCATATAATAATAATATTTTAAGATCAGCCATGAATATATGAGAATGTATTAAATAGGAATGTTTTTCACTCTTATATACTGTTGTCAAAACCAGAAAAGAGGAAAAAAAAAAAAAAAAGAAAAAAAGTTTTTCAATACATCAAGAGTCCCCTAGATGAATTAATTTATTAAAATAATATTTCATA
Organism: Heliangelus exortis; assembly: GCF_036169615.1. Taxonomy (NCBI): domain Eukaryota; kingdom Metazoa; phylum Chordata; class Aves; order Apodiformes; family Trochilidae; genus Heliangelus; species Heliangelus exortis. The sequence continues at coordinate 165,464,871 of NC_092422.1, read as the reverse complement.
TAACTAATTTCTGCCCTGCAGACTGATTACTATCATTACATTTTGAGTATCTCATAGCTCCACAGAGAAAACTTAATTGGATATATCAGTCATTTGGTACATTCTTCTTCCTTGTCTGGATTGTTTTAGCTTTTCAGTTGACAGGTTTATGGTGAGTGTGAATAAATTCACAGAAGAGTTAAAATCATAGTCAATGTTGAGAATGAATGAGAGCAGAAAGGAGAAAGAAAGAGAGGTAGATATACATTAATAGTAACAACATTTTATGCTCTCAGTCCCAGATCCATGATGGTTCCTTCCTGTTGGCACAATCTGCTTCTTATACTGCCTCAAAAGAGTCTTAATGAACTCATGAATTTTCTAAAGTCATGGGCACAAGCAGTCAGCCTCTACCCCTTGTCCCCAGCAGCCACAAACCATTAGCTTGATTTGAAACCAGATCAGTTTCTCAAATTCAATTATTCAGACAGGATGGATAGTAACAAATGTAGCACTGTGTACCACTGATTAGACACTGGACAGGACCCTGAAGCCGGTGCTGGGAAAAAGCAGACAGAAACCAATCAATGTTTTCATTTTTATCTCTTTAATAACTACAGGAAACGTGCTGGAAAAGATTATCCAACAAAAGTAATAAACTTCTAGTTGAGGAGAACATCTGTATTCCAGGCTTAAATGTGTACTTAACCTTAAGCAAAAGCTGATGTACTCCAGTCTCCCATGCTTTCTCAATGGCCAGACAATTCATCATTGCACTTGAAGAGTGGCATTCCCTCTGCTCCCCTAGTATGTGTCTTCCTTGTAAAGAGGCTCCTCTCACAGTGTAACATGAAATAACACTCACTTCCAGCCTGTTTTGCAAATTCTTTTTTATTCCTCAGGTTGGTATTTTAGCACTTTAGTAGTATAAAAATCACCAGTTAATTAAGTTTTTGGTGAGTTGAGGCATCTACATGCATTTATCTGGCTGGATGTAAAATGCCAGCATCCCAATTAATATTTAGTTTGTAAATGGAGTTTTAAGGTACAGTTGTAAGAACAATGTAAGAGAGCCATGCCAAATAATCAGGTTGCACAGACCTAAAAATACTTCATGAAACTTCTGAACTTTGATATTCAGGTAGTTTATGTGCAGGCTTCCTAAGTGACGTGTGTGCCAGCTTGAAAGAAGTCAGGCAATGCTTTGCATGAAGCATAAATAAATCACCAGTAATGATGGCCACAATGAAATAAATCATAATTATATTAGACACTGTCAAGGAGGTCACTCAGATTTATAAACTACTATGGTAAACCCAAATGGCAGGTTTAATCAAATCTTAGCACTTGAGTGTTACCATCAAGCCTGTCACACAGGTCAACTCCTTGTTCTGCTGGGGGCAGTGAACCATAATTTCACCCACAATCCTTAGATTCTCTATTAAGACTTGCATTGATCTTATTTCTTTAGAACATCTTTCATGGAAAGTGAGTAACTTCTCTTTTGAGGTCTTCCAGCCATAAAAGCTTTGTTGATTCATTTCAGGTTTCCTGATTTATGAAGCACCCCAGAGGCTTTGATCCCCTCAGAATCAATACCTCATTCACACCTCAGACAGCAAAAGTCTACTGGTCTTACAGGAACCTAGGATGACTGCATAGAAAGGCCTTAAAAACACCTTAGCCTAACCCTGTCTGTGGTATTTATATAGACAGAACCAGAGAGAAGCATCTAGGTCTTTGATTAAAATTCTGTTTAAAATGAAAACATCAAGCTTCCTACACAAATTTTTAACCATGATCTGCTACAGGATAAACCTAAAGATTAAGATAAACTACTTTGTATTAAAGTGTTTATTCTCTAATAAGCTAAGAGAAGTGGAACCATTGGAGGTCCCCTTTAGCACCTGACATCTGAGCCCACTCTGCTTGTGCAAGACTAAAATGAGGACAAAGTGCTTAAATTCTGTTTGCCTGAAAAACAATTTTAAAGCAATGTAGTCTTAGCAGAGCCTTAGCAGAGTCATTCCAGCATTGTTACTATTGACAGTGAAGTGGATTATGTTTTCTTGGCAACTGATAGTCTCTGTACTCAAGGATATTTTGCTTTCCCCACTAATCAGCTACTCCCCCTTTTGTTGGGAAGCTCTCCCAAATCTCCAGGGTGATTTGGCACACATCTTCATTCTCCTAAGGAAGTTAAAGAGCACAGATTCAATCCCCCATTTAAAAGCTGCTGGAGGTTTTACATAGGCTCAGGAGTGATCCTAAGCCCAGGACTGAATTTCATTACAGGCTGTTGAGAACCACCAGGTTCCAATTTGTAGCAAGTTAGGAAGAAAAAGCTGTTCATTCTGATGAGTATTATGTACTAAACTTTCATACAAGTCAAGCACACATACTACCAGTACTGTGTTCCTTTATTGGAATTTTTTGTAGATATATTGATTCAAGATATTATGATATGGTTTTATACAGAAGTAATAATAATTTTGTACACAAACACTCAAGATTGTTGGGCTATATAAAATTACTATAGTCTCCAGTTTTAGATATTTAAGGAATTTAAGCTCTTAGTTCCCTTGTGAAGATAGTTAAGCAACTAAAGGATTGAATCTGATTATTCTAGATGCAACTAAATTCATAAAACTTTTCATCATTGATTAATTGTTAATCTTTCTGGGAATCTTAGCTAAAGACTTATGGGTTTGCATAGTTTAGATACATACTTTGAGAATAAGTGCCTGCAGATGGAGATTGGGACAAATTGGTAGAAGAACACAGGGAAATTATGAGTGTTAATGCCTTATCAACAGATAGAGAATTTCAAGATGCTAATCTGTCTGCTTTCTCTGATAAATAGTGTCACTGTACATGCAAAGTAGAATGACTGAATCCAAACTCACAGGTTAACTACTGTGTCAAGAAAGCAACCTTTTGACTCCTCTCCTTATCCAAGATAAGATAAGCTGCTACATTAGTGAACATGATGTTATGTGTAATAGAGCCACAGAGACAGGTTTCAAATTACTTCTTTAGAAGCCAGTCCCTATGGACCAAATCAGAGGCTCCTTTCCAAAGGAATACTACGGGTTTTCTAGACCAGTACTATTGGACTATGTCCTAGAAAGAAATTTAAATCCTCACAAAACTGATTTATGATCTGTGCATAATGTTTATGACATTGAAGAAAATGTAGTGAAAATTAAAAAGAGTTCTTTGCAATGACTGATTTAAAAAAAAAACACATCTGTAATTACTCTGTTTATTATTCTTGCCTGTATTGTGTGCATTCCTATATAATGATGATGCAAAGTAACTAAAAACTTATAGAGTGGCTACCTCAGGACACTTTTTTGTTGGGAGGATCCTCCAAGTAGTAAAGCTCTGGGACCATGGCCACTGCATTTGGTAAGGGAGATACCAGTGTAAAGTTCAGCGGCTACATAGTCTGTGATAGTGAGTGAAATCAGGCTACAGTTACAACTAATTTCTGTAAAAGTATCTCCCTTGTCCTGCTGGGCTGTCACCCACCAGACAAAGGACATTTAGGAGAGATCTAATACAGGTTTTGGTTCATACATTTCACTTTTAACTTCCTCAACAGATGAAGATTGTGTCAAGGCAGCTGAGTATCTGGAATGACATGCTTGAGTGCCTCAAATATTCAGTGTGTTTCTGTTGTGTTCATTAGTTCCCTCTCATACACGTCTCACCCTCTTCCCCACCACACACCCACTCCCCACCCCACCTCTTTCTTCCCTTCCACTTCTCACTCATATTACAGTTAAAAGGAGAAACAAAAAAACCTTACAATTGCCAATTTGGCTTATTAGATCTTTTTCAATCTTTAAGCCAGCTCACTGAAGCTCAACTAATTATGAACATGATTTCTGCCCCACTGCCTAATACACACGCCCACGTTACCACTCTTAACACCTTTTTTCAAATGGCATCCTGCTAAGGTACCTTTTAGGTGCAGATGTTCTCTTCACCATACCCTTTGCACTGATACCTGTTCTCATGACTGTTTAAAGTAATTTTGATTAATAATGGCTGATTCACTGCTGCACACATCTAATCATAATTGAATAATGTAATAATTTATGGAAAAACTAAGTATATAAAAAAGGCCTAATGTCAAAAACGACAACATACACCTTTTTTCTAGAGTTATTATTCCACAGCTAGGCAGGGGGCTCTAGGAGAAAGCAATGTTTATTTGCATTCTAATAGAGAATCCCTTTTTGAGACCTGTCACTATTTCATTGTAAAGTAAGTCATGCCTGAGAAGCCCTTTTCAGCAGTTCTCAGACGTATCAGTTTCCTGTTATATTACCATACCCATTCCATTTTCTCAACTGAAACTCCAGTAGGATAGCAATGGGGTATTGTACATATGGGATGGCGTTTGTACACCGGGTTGTTCAGCAAATAAGATAACAGCACTGTGGCAATTCCAGTTCCACTGAACTTCTCAGAGAGGTATTGCTAGGCAGGAGAGACTCTTACTCTCCTAGATGGCCAGACTCCAATGATCAGCCTGACTGCAGCACATTGCTCCTTTTTGGAAAGGGGGGAGAGGAAGAGAGAGAAGGGGAATGTTGATTACATCTGCATCCTTCTGACTGGCACATCTGTACTGAAATGAATTGGTTTTGTTAATATTTTACTTTTCAAAAAAGCTGAGTGAAGAATATTCAAATGCAAAAGTATGCAAACTGTGTAGGCAAGGTACTATCTATATAGCACTAGTACCAGAGAGTTCATAATGATATTCATTGCTATGAGAAAGAAACTGGAATTCTGATATTTAATATCAGTCCTGGAAACATCCCATCATTAAGAGCCTAAGGATGCTCACTCCAGATGATTTTTAATGCTATTTTCTCTTTTGTCTAAAAAGCCTAATAGATATTTCATGGATTATTTTTTTCATATGGAATCATGCTAATGATAACTGAATAATGAAATTATGCTTCTTCATAAGAAAAACGGAAGGAATTCATTCTTTTCTGGTGATTCTTCAGGCACAGTAATTCAGGCAACAAATACATTTAGGGCAATAGGACCCTCTAGTTACTGACCTACTCCATGCCACATGTCAAATGCAGTTTTTCCTCATGCTAATAGGTAAGGCACTCTTATTTTAAGATGCTGTATATCGGTGGGATGGGTCATAGGAATTATTTAACATCTAATATTTATTCCCAGTGCAAATCTTGCAGCCTAGCAGAGTGCAATTCCAAGGCAGATTTAGAGGTGATTCATACACAATGTGGTGACTATCCCTTGCACATAGAATAGCAAGCTCAGTATTCACCAGGTCTTCCCTCACAGGATGTTACTAACTTAAAGGGACAACCTAGTGATGTGCACAGGATCGAAATATTCTGAGGACATTTCACAATTTAATAACCCTCTGAACTATCACTATCTGAAGTCATTTGTGTATTTCTGACCTCCAGCATGATGCTAGGAATGCATAGTTAAGTTCAGCTACTGGCTGAAACTAGAATGATTTTCTCATCAAATAAAAACACAACAACAATGTGAGAATGTTGTGAATATGAGGTTTTAAGTTTAGAATGCCTTTCAGTTTCAAAGGTTCCAAAATCCATTCTAACTCATGTGACTTACTCACTGCTGAAAAGCTGTCCCTAGTTCTTAATAACTGATTTCTTCTACCATAATTCAAGGTACTTCTTTCCTTTAGTCAGGATTGTATTCTGTTACACACTGTGAAAGAGACCAGTAAGTCTCTTGAAGCAATCTACACATAAGAGATAAAAAATACTGTAGATAGGCAGGGACATCACAGTAAACAATGAGATAGTGTTGCTCAGGATGTTAGGGGGTGATCTCAGTATAAGATTCTAAATTGCCATACTTTTGAAGGTATCTTGAGGCATTTTTAGCCAGAGCATTTTTAGAGTTAGTTGCCTAATTTGAAAAAGGTCAAGGGCAGAAAATGTTGAGAGAAATAAATACCCAGGGTTACAGAATTTAGGAGCTGATGTCTGAGATTATTGTCTGATGTTCAGTAAAACTCAGTACTAGAATTCAGTATTCAGACTGAATTGGTTACCAAAGTATTATTATACTGACTCCTTTAGAGCTTTCCAATCTGTTGTCATGATGAACTCACTAGGAATTTTGATTTTTTTACTTAGAAGTGTATATAAGTAGAATAGCAGGTCTGGAAACTTTAATTAGGCACCATCAACATTTTTTTTTTTTTAATAAGTAAGATATCTTTTTGAGGCATAACATATAATTGGACATCACATCTAAAGTCAATGTCTTCTTTAAGCATGAGCAAAATAAGGAAATTATAAACTCACTAGAAACTAGTTCTATTGACTTTGTGTAGGACACAGTATCAGACTTTCCCTTGCCACATTCATGGAAAGTAATTGTGTTCTTATATGTATGCACAACCTTTCTTACCACATTTGAGTTCCATTTATTCTGCCTACACACCATACCTTTCTGGAAATTTTTACACTCACTGAGCACTTTATCAAGTGAGGATATAGGCCCTTCTGTGCCTGAACAGACCTGCCTAGACAGCATTACACAGTTCAGCCAATATTATCTCTTCTACAGCTTCTGCTCTTTCATCCATTTTATCCTCTACCTGAAATTATCATCAGAGGGAAAAAAACAGTTTACGCATGGTAGTTTTTCAAAGAACAGAGTGCAGGTTTGGGGAGTACTGTTCATCATGATCTTTTAGGCATTTTAACTGATGTAAGCACTAATGGAATCAGGAGTCTCAATAACAGCTTTTGAATTAGCTTAGGAAGTCTTAATGGACTATCTCTCTCCTACAATAAATAACACTGAGGAAAAGAGATTCACAAATATCAGAGAAATACACATGCAGTAAGGAGAAGAAATACTCACTCACATCAAGAAATTGAAAGACCGATTTTACATGGGGCTTTATGTACATAACATGCACTCAGAAACACACAGAAAAATACTATTTTGTGTGGCAAAGCTTTTGTAGCAGCGGGAATACAGGGGAAGCTTCTGTGAGAAAGCTGTAGAAACTTTCCCCATGTCCAACAGAGCCAATGCCAACAGGCTCCAATGCCACTGGCCAAGGCTGATCCCAGCAGTGCCAGTGGCAGTACCTCTGTGAGAAGGTGCTTCAGAAGGAGGAAAGAAATGATTCAGTACAATTGAAGCCAGAGAAAGGAGTGAAAGGATGTGAGAGCATCAACTCTGTAAATACCAAGGTCAGTGAAGGAGGAAGGGGAGGGATGCTTGAGGTCCCAGATGAGAGATTCCACTGGAGTTCAAGAAGAACATGACAAGGGAGGTTAACAGTGGAGCAGATATCTACCTCCAGCCCCAGGAGGACCCCTTTCTGCAACAGATGAATGTCCAAAGGAGATTGTAACCCTAGGAAAGCTTGTGCTGGACCAAGGTCCTGGCAGGACTTCTGACTCCATAGGAGTTGTGCACTGAAGCAGTTTGTGAAGAACTACAGATAATGAGAAGGACTCACATTGGAGAAGTTCATGAAGGACTGTGTCCCATAGGAAGAACCTTATGCTGGAGAACAAGAAAAGTGTGAAGAATACTCACCCTGATGAGGAAGGAGTAAGAGACACAAAGTCTGATGAACCTCCAATCCCCATCCCCCTGTGCTGCTCAGGGGGAGGAAGTAGAGAAATTTGGAGGGAAATTGAGCCTGGGAAGAAGGGAAGAGGGGGTGGAAGGTATTTTTAAGATTTAATTTTAGTTCTCATTATCCTACTCTGATTTGATTGTTAATAAATTTTAACAAATTTTTCTGAGTCAAGTCTGTTTTGCTCATGACAGTGATTGCTCAGTGATCTCCCTATGCTTATATTGACCCATGAGCCTTCTGTAATGTTTTTTTCTCCCTGGCCAGCTGACAAGGGGACTGGTAGAGCTTTGGTGGGCACCTGGCATCCAGCCAGGGTCAACACACCGCAGAATTATAGACTTTAATATGTAAGGGCACATTGAGCTCACATAAGGTTATACAAATATTTTCAGATCTGAAATCTTTTCTTATCTAATTCAAAAAACAAGCCAACATGCTCTTGATTTAAGATAGGAACCTAGCTCATCACTAGACTCTTCCCTCTAAAGTCTGTATATTTTTCAGCTTCTATCTTCTCTCAGTTTTGGGAGATTTTTCCGCACACTGAGCCAGCAGACCCTTGCAGGACATGGTCAGAGTTGGGTATATTATGACTAGAAAAGAATGCAATAGGCACCATGCAGAAGTAAAGTGGTGTGAGTGAACTGGGATAAAGACACCACTGCAATTCAATCCGTGCCTAATTAAGTCTGAAGGACTGTGCAGAGAACTAGACCGTGTCAGTGTATAGAAGCTGGTTGATAACTTGTATTGATTTCTTAGGCTCTGACTCAGCACTTAAGCAGTTGCTAGAGTTTTAACTTAAACAATGTACTCAAGCTCATGTACAGCTGCAGCAGGGCCTTCCTTCAGCTTTGTTCCTGCATGTCAGCGTTACACTGAAGTTCCAGATAGATCTGTGCTTTGTTGATGTATATAAAAAAGCTGATGCTGTGACCTAACAATATCGGTGAATGAAAATAATAAGCTTAATTATAATTCTCAATTACATATTGTCACCATGTAGCTGAACAGTATTTCTAAAATGTACAGGTGCCCATTGTTTTCAGCATAGAAAAAAAGAGTTTCAACAAGATTTGGACAAATTAATTAAAATCTCCTTTTTTATTTTCTCCTTTTAAGAGCAACCACAGCTATAGCAAGCTTTTGTCCAAATCTCTTTGTATCTATAACACAGGTGTTTTTAGACCATTCACACTAATATAAGGTTTCGAAAAACTAAGTACATTTAGACATTTTTATTATGAATGTGATATAGTAAATATCAAGGACAAATACACACAGGAAATGCACAGTACTAAAAAATTCATTCCTTTCATATGAATGCACAACATCAGGGCTCAGCTCTTGTAGCTGACTACATTATCATGTATTACACTGCTCACATGCACACTCCTAGTTTATGACAAGAGCAGTGCAATTTCAGCTCAGTCTTCTTTCATTGCAGACTCTTGCAGTGATTGTGTTTTATAAGAAATGTGCAGACATTCAGTCCCATTAAATTCAGTAGAAGAGTTTGTTCTCTTACTTCCAAAAGTGAGAAAGCCTGGCACCAGGGAGTAGTTATCATTGGAGACACCAAGGAAGAAATTCTGCTTGTGAAAGATGCCTCTTTTCTTCTACCACATAGTGTGACCACATTGCTACAAGTAATATCCTTAGAAGGCAGTATTCTCCTTTGGGACCTCACTGAGACAGATTTATAGAAGTGCATTTAGAATTAGTCTTAACTATGTATGAAATTACTTACAGAATGCTACACAAGTCAATGGAAGGAGGCAAAGTGACTCGTGAACAAGAATAGAGATCTGCCATGATAGTACTCTATGATATTAGAGTTTAGAGATAAACTTCAATTGGAAAAAATTAGATCTCTAATAAAATCACTGGATGTAATTTTTGAAGAAGGATTTGTATCATTCTTGGTATCAATCATTTTTGAAAAATAATCACAGAATAGAAGAATAAAAAGAGAGAAGGTGAAAGGTAGGAAAAGAAAGAAAATTGAAGGCTATGGTTTTAATCATGTCACACAATGAGACCCTCGTCTGAAAACAAAACTGCCAGTGATTTTATTGTATACCAAAACAGAAAACCCACACCATTTCAGATTCTATTGCCATTCAGTCTTCAATAGGCTTAAGACTCCAAAACATCAGTTCTTCAGAGGGAGTTCCAAAGGAATTTGACATGCCAGTGGAAATTTTCTAGGACTGAAAATACAACACTACAAAAATCCTAGATCAGCACTTGTAAATTAAAATATTCTTTTTTTGTTTTTAAAACACTGAAGACACTAAGACAGAGAGAGAATAACCTAACAGCCTTTTTCGTGCAATTGCTTTATTTTTAAACATCCTAGAAAGGGCTCAAGGGAAGAAAGCTTTATCATCACTTTTAGGATTAAGTGCTAAATGTCATTCACTGGAGGAACTGGCTTGAATTTTCCCTTTCTCTCTTCCTCCAGTTCAAGATTTATTTAACGTGATTGGACTGAGATTGATTAGGGCAGAAGACAAGAGAATTGCTTTCATGCACATCTACAAAAAGCTCAGTGACTCACAAGAGAGTGTCACTTAAAGTAAAATGAAAATAATTAAATGCACCCGCATTGCCTCAACGACCAGTCTTTATCCTGCAGTATTAGTACCTATTACTTCTAAGCAAAAAGGATGCAAGCAAGATGAAAAAAATAAAATAAAATTTAAAAATCTATCTCCAAAGCTGTTCAGCTTCTTGCTATAGCTAGGCACTGAGGAGGTCTCATGGAAATTAATTATGAATGGTACAAATAGCTTATGTTTGAGGAATCTTTCATGAGAGAGCCAACCTCTTGGTGGGACCCTGTAGGGAACCTCATATAGATCTCTGCCATCAACATGCTTTTTGGTGTACAATCCCCAGCTCTGAGCAATTGCCTCACATAGTCTTTTCCATCAAAGCTCTGTTTAAACATAACCTAGGATCTTGTTTGTGTAGTGTTCTCCTTCAAAGGCTTCTTCCAAAACCTCATTAAACTTTTGATTAGAAGCCCTCTCATTTTCAGCCTAAAAGTCAAACTCCTTTGAACCTGGAGCAAATCTTGCAAATCTTGTACTTTAGTTTAGAAACATGAACTCATGAAGTCCCTCAATGTTTTGATAGAGAGCATTTAGATCCCTTTCAATTTTCTTTTCCTCTGTTAAGAAATAGGAGAAGGAAAAATGTTCTCTTAACTCTGTCTTCATGTGGTATCTGTTGTTTGTTCTCTTGTCCTTCTAGCTGTCCTTCTCCCCTGTCCCAAATCCAGCCAGAATTTCTTTTCTTTAGGAAAATATTATCAGAAGTAGGCATGATATCCCTGAATTCCAGCTATAGTACACTAAGTAACACTTCTGTACCTCTCAAGTGAAAACCTTTGCAATGTACACCCCAGAATTATATTTGAAGGAATGCTTTTGCAGAAGACCTGAGAAACCAGTAAAGCAAAATGCAGGCTGTTGTCTTTGAAAGGTAACAGGTAGATTTGGGACAGCTTCTTATCTTCTTTCCTCATGATTAAGAACAATATGCAAGATGTCAAGTTATAGACAGTCTGAGCAGTGATATTTTAGGGAAGCACAAGAATCACTACTGGGTCCAGCTACATGGCTTAAGAGCAAACATGTAGTGGCCTTATTCTTGGTCTCTGTGGAATTAAGAAATAAAGCTGATTTTTTAATCAACAAATAAAGAGCAGATGCTCAAAGGGGTGAATACATTATGTAGATGAAAAATTACATTACAGCTGAAAAGACTTTTCAGTACAGCATGTTCATTAATCCAAGAGTAAGTGTGCTTTGATGACTGCATTGACTTGCTCCCAGTGTAATTTCACACTACCAATCACTTAGTTATAGATTGAATTCAAACTCCTTTTCTAAATTAAAGTAAAAATTAAGCACTGTATCATCATAGTGTTGCCGAGCTCTAGCAAAAAAAAAAGTGACAGCTGAAACAGCAAGGCTCTTAAACAATGAAAAACTATAGCGAAGTTAAAGAACATGGAGTAATTAACTGAAATTCTACCTCATAAGCTAAAGTTTCTATCTTCATTCTCTCACACTTATGTTTGTGCGATGTATTCACAGCAGGCTCAGTCACTAAAAAGAAATCTAAGTGTCAGTGTCACTAGAAGGAGACTCTACACTTTAGTCACACTCCATTGCGACCAATGATGTACATTTGATACACAGGAAAATCCTCGGTGTTCTGACTCTTTTCCATAACTGCACAAATATATATATATATTTTATATAATATATTATATATTATTATTCAAAGGAATACAAAAATTTCATTTGTAAATAGTTTTTACTGTGGTTATATTTTACAGCTTAGGCTATGCCAACTGAAGTTATGGGGGGAAAAAATTGTTTCTACAGTTCAGTTACATTGGAGAATAAGAACTTGTGTGCCAGTTAATAGTCTCTGTGCATTAGCATAGATCTGTAATTGGTTTAAATCTTTTATCTCTTGAAATAGGAATACTTCCATACAAAATATACATTTTTGTAGAACTAAAAAAACATTGTGTTCTGTTCATCAGCCACTATATATTTTCACTTTTCAGATTTTTTTTCCTAGATTACTAAAACGTTGTGATAATTCAGGATAATTTTTGGTAAAGATTAATCAGAAGTTCAATTAGTTTTTAAGTTTTGGAAAACACTTTAGGTTAGAATAAAAATATGACTTTTGAATAATATTTTTTATATATACTAGCAAATGCCTTAAAAGTCTAAAACTAAAATTAAATAATAGTATGCACTTAAGATTTAAGAGTGTGTCAACAGACACACTGATTACCTCAGAACACTTTTCCAGACCCATGGCTAAGCATAATAAATTGGCAGCTAATTTTAATACAATCCAAGCATTTCAAGCTTTTAGCCAAATATTAATTTTGAGATAATATTCTACACAATTGCAGTTGTAATTCCATATGAATAGACGTTAGCAGTTTGGCTTTTTGAGAAAAGAAAATTAGTTACAGATGGTTAGAGAGTTAAAAGAAGCTATATAATATTAAAATGCTAATTTGAAAATAAAACCCAAAAACATAACATCAAAAATAATTATCTTCAAAATCTAACTGAAGAAGCTAAAGGCCATATTTTTCTGATACTGTTTTCTTTTTTTCCTGTTCCACAAGAGAAATTTTCATAAGCAGCATCTTCATCCCACCATCACATAAACCTAGCTCAAAAAATGAGGGGAATTTTTTTTAACCTTTTTGTTGAAAAATACACAGCTGTAATAATTTCCTTGAAGATTCTTTATGTAGTGAGATGAATACACCATTAATACTGGTTTGCATTAGGTTCAAATAAAGCTTGTGCCAAGGAAGTGATAAATATTCCCTCTATTCAATGAAGTTACCTGCCCCATCAGAAATCAGTGCTATAGCTCATAGCTTAATACTGTTGCTACTAATATTAAGGGACATACTACCAATCTGTGACTGGTTTAACAATCCAGTCAGTTAAACAGTTTAAACAACAGTTTAAATCCAGTTTAACAGTCCAGTCAGTTAAACAGTTTAAACAACAGTTTAACTGTTTCAAGTTTCTTTGTCAGAGACACTTGCCCAAAGAAAAAAGGTTCAAAGTTTTGCTAAAAAAAAAGTACCAAAAACTGAATGAATGCTTAATGCAATTAGGAAGGCCTTACACCAAAATAATAACATCTACACTAAAAATAAAAACTGACATTTCCTAATCATGCAATGTTACTCAAGAGTCGTTGCTGACCCTCTGTACAGAAAAAAAAAAAAAAATCCAACAATTTTGGTTCATTGTCCTTGTTCTTCACAAATGAAGAGAAACAAGAAGATCAGAGCACAGGGGAAGAACTGACAGGAGTAATTAAACATTTCAGATACCCAAGTGATTACTGGGCAAAACCCACAGTGCATAAATATTACACCCTCCTGCCAAGGCTTGCATCTCTGTTGATTCCTTCTGGTGGCTTAAACTCCTTTGAGTCTAGGTACATCAAACCATAAAAGGTACATGACACATTTTCCCATGTTATTCCTGAAATTATTCTTTCCAGATTTTAGTTTTTGACAGAATTAAAAATAAAAGTAAAATATTTTCACATGGAGCTAGACTTTATTGTATTTGATTATTTTTATTAAAGTTGTCATTCATGGAGTCATATTTGTGAAGATCATCTATATCGGGAAGTCCTTGCAGCCCTAAAGAGTAACCTTTTCAGCATCCCAATAAAACAAAACAAAAAATAAAGCCAGAAACTGCCCTCTTTGCTCCCTAACAGTTTATAACCTAAGATACTGCCAAGATCAACAAAAGATAAAAACAACTGCAACAGTAAAGAGGGGACAGTGAGCTACTAACAAGGAAAATAAATGATGTAGGGTAGATTTTAACAAGGACAGGGTCTTAAGTAGGGAGGGATATGGAGAGAGAGAGAAAAAAATATTTCTTATTATAAGATAATTAGTGACAGTAGTTTACATCAGTATAAAACTAGGACAGGCAGTTGGCAATTCAAAAGTCCTGCTTCCTTGGTAGTGTCAGTCAAAGAGCACAGAGCAGCAAACATTTCTACTCACAATAAAGTGTCAGATATCAGCTGGATCCACAGCCCTTTCCTTTCTTTCAGTCACTCCAGTTTTGGAACTCTGTAGTACTCCTTTTCTTTCTCCCTAACTGCTTTGAAATCGAAAGAGATTATTTGAAGATCAAATACTAGCTACTCCCTAAGAAGGAGGCAAATGCTTGAGTAGGCAGGGGGAAGGATAAGGAGAAGCTGTCTAATTCTCAGTTGGTATATGCATCACCTGTGGTGCACAGGAGTCCCTTTCAGATAACAAGCATTGATATGATCAGGGAGGGGTTAAGTCAGAAACTACAAAGGTGAAAAAAGATTAGTTAGATTATGCATAAAAGGTTCACTATCTTTCATCTTAAAAGAGCTTAGGCAGCTCCTGCATGTTTGTCCTATTGAGACTGATTTCCCAACACATTTTCTAAGGAAATGAAAAGGTAATGTATGACTAGCTAAGCATACCCTGCCTGTCCTCTGGCTCCCTTCTGAAATGGCTTTGGAGTCTTGGACCTTACAGGAAAATGTCCTCTTGTCTAACTTCTCAGCAACAGCAGAAATATACATTAGGGACTGTAGTGTTTACTCTCCTTCCTTGTACTGGGTAAATACTAGGTGTTCTTTTACTACTTGTATCTGTGGTTTTCTATTATTTATCTGACAGAGGGACTACCTCGTGTCACAGTGGGTCTATTTTGGATGAGAGCTCTGGGTTCTCTGAGGTGTGCGGTGACTGAAATCCAGGGCTTTGCCAGATTATTTCTGAGGCCAGTGCCCTGAGCATCTTGTGGTACATCCTACACCAACTTTACAGGGGTTGTTAACAGCATTGTGCTTAGCTGATAAAAAAATATTGTAAAAGAAGCATCTGAAATTTCTCTTGGGGAATACCTTTTTTACCCTTCCTCATGGTGTCAAGCTCTCCCCACTAAAACTAAACTGACCTTTCTCATTACTACTTTTTCATCCATCACCCCTTGCAGCCATGTACTCCTGCAGCTCGTGAATCTTACTTGAGCAGAAAGGCCTTGAGAAGGGGACATGTGGAATGACCTGGCTGAACCAGCCTACTGGTGAAGACCTTTATCTCCACAGCACGAGTTACAATTCTTGGGCCCAAGGAACAACTGAAATAAATGAACATTGTCCCTTATAAACATATGAAGACTCATTGTCATCTCATACTCCTACCCAGGCATCTACACAGAGTACACATTGGAGGCTGATGCTACAACGTTGGTGACTTTTCAACTGCTGGGTCATTTCAGCTGTTGGGGCTGAATGAGGATAAAACTGACATAGAAATCATTCCCATATGAACAGCAATGGGCTAGCATGGAAAAGAAACCATTGATGGCACAGCTTGTGTTTGCAAGTTAGTGAATGAGACAGTTCAAGGGGGAAGGAAGGAGCAAGGATTATAAGCATAAGGGGATTTCTTGACCATATATTTTCTGTCCAGAAGAGATATTTTGTGGTCAGTTTTCTGGGGTTTTTTTGTATCAGGACCTTGAGATAGAAAACACACTCAAAAATGGCACCCAAAATTCCTGCTCCTAGAAGTCTTAAGCTTAAAAGGAATTACATGTTAGTGAAAGTTAGTGTCAGACATTACAGGGAAGGCAGATACTGTCCCTGAAATTCAGTCTGGTTTTCATTAGCAGCAGTTGGGCCTCCTGAAAGTAAACCACCAGGCTGCTAATCACTTCTGAAATTTAGGCCACAGCCTTTAATCTACTCTTCTGGAAGCAGTCAAAGATTATAGAAGCAGCAAAAAGGATAACAAAAAAGATCATTTTAATCTGAAAATAGCACAGGAGTTTTATCTTAATAAAATTTCCATTTTCAGTCACTATTCACGAGAGGATCTGCTGTAGTGTTTAGCATATTTGATACCAATGGCACTGATGATTCCAGGAGCTGAGTCAACTGACATAGTGAACTGCTACCAAAGCACTTTGCTAGAATGAAGTAAGGTTTTGAGTCTCAAATATCTGACGGGCTTTACTTATGGCAACAGTAAGACTTTATTATGCATTAATGTTTCAAATAGTCTGTTAAGCTTCTAAAAGATAACAGCACACAGAAAAATGTTTATCCTGGTACGGCAGGACCATCTTTAAGACACATAAATCCTCACACACTCTTTTCCTCTGTGTCTTCCCCCTTTCTATTAGACGATTTCAGGGGGGGGGGGGGGGGAATACAGCTAAAAATTACTATTTGTAGCAGGTAGGATGAATCAGCATTGACCTGCAAAACCTGATTAGGAACAAAATAATTTATAGCAAAGATGATGTTATGTTTCTGCTAACATTTCCTTCCAATGTAATGACTGTTTTCCACTAAATTAACTAAGAATCAGGTACTTTCTTACAATTACAGTCAATGCAGAATCGGAGTGGAGAAAATCTGTATTGCTGTAGGAATAAAGGCACCTGGAAAGGAGACAAACTTTTATTTAAAAAATGGGTTCAACAAGCCCAGAGTATTTTTTTAATGCTTTAGTGACAAGTAATTTTCATGGCACTGAAGGCAAGGTTTCAAGGCAACATTTTGTTTAGCGTATGTGTGCTACAGTGCTAAGTAGTGCAAAAGTGGTGGCTTTCTGACCCTGAGGTCTGCTATAAAGACAATAATAACATGGAAATAGCTGCAAAACTTTAGCTTAGTGAAGACAAGCTCTGTCCAAATTGTTTCAAACCAGAAGGCTCTAATGCCCCTTGTCTGCCCAGGCTTTGCCAAAAAATAAAATTTAAAATTTAAAATGTGCAGAGAGCCTTGTAAGCTCTCAGACCTCAGAGCCTCACTGGGAAATTCACACGATGTTGGCCTTGACATTGAAAGAACTCAGCAGTTTCCCAGCTATGGGGACAGAGAACTTCGGAGGTTTAGAGGAGTTTGAACCCAAGCAAAACCCTCATGTAACATGTCTATAAACAACTCTTCAGACAATTTCTGGACAGGACAACACACTTTTGCAGGCATGTGTTTATTGATCAGATCAAAAAAACAATGCCTACAAGTGTTATTTACTACTGGTTTGGTTTTTTCCTCCTCTGCAGTCCTATAACACGGGGTAATAACATATGCAATTAGTTAGGTAATAGAGTATTTTTTTCTTGGGTACGAGATTGTGCCTTAGTATAGAATGAATTCCATGAATAGAATATCCCTCTGAAGAAATGGTAGTTTGTCCTTATCTTTTTCACTTTTAGCAGACAGCATTTTTACCACTCTGGGGAGATTATCTTCAAATTTGTCCATGATATATAGAATGAACAGATAAAGCATAGAAATTGTACCACTTGCAACTTGTCTTGTACTGCAACGTTACTTCAGTGCTGCATATGTCAACAAATGTACCTCAATTCTTCAAGCTCACAGGGATAAAATAAATGGCTCCATTTGGGTGAGCTGCTTATGCATGGTCATGCCTGTCATGATGGCAAGTTACTGTTCAGTTTGTGCTTGGTTTTCAGCAGCAGCCACATGTGGAACTCATTTTAGTGATCTACCCCCAAATGAACTTTTTGGCTTTAGGATTTGCTGTTTATTTTCTTCTTCTGTTAGAGCTACTGGTCTGTTAAGTTTGCAAAGATATCACAGAGCTATCTGAGTCTAGCCTACAAGTATCAGAATTTTACTGATATGGCTGTATGTTGAATGCTGCTGCAGTTTATACTGGTACAGAATCAGTATTTTCCCATATGAGGGCGAAAAAAACTGCCCAGAAATAAGCTTCAAAACCACATTAAACTAGAAAATGCACCAGGTAAACACACTACAAGTGAAGGATTTCCAAGAGGAAATAGTAATGGTTGAGTTATCCACTGGCCAACAGATAATCTTAGTTACTTTCCTTCCAAAAAAGTAAGCAATCTTGGAGGAACAGTGCTTGCTCATGACTCTCTGTGTATTTGGGGAGCTTCCAGCATAGTTATATAGATGTTATATGTCAGAACTATGTCAGATTACACCAGAAAAACTTCAAAGCATGGAAAGACCTGCAAGGAGGCTACAACCATATTACTAAGTAGGACTCACTCTCAGACTGCTCCAGGGACTGAGCAGTCTCTAGAGGCAGCAGGTGTCACTGAGTTGACATCCTGCAGCCCAAATACCCCATCTCACCCCATCTCTCCTTGTGGCAGATGCAGACCAATGTGCCAGCTTCGTCATCTGCATCCTGCCCAGCTGGAGTCCTCCCCATAGCAGATGTGATTGCAGCACACTGGACACATGTAGGATTTCATTTCAGAAGGCAAGCAGAAAGAGCCCATTACAGATCTCAAGACTGATGCTGTCAGGATATGATTTTCTGTTTTGCCTCGAGGCCAAATTGAGGATGCTCTAAACAGGAGTGTAAATGCAGGCAATCAATCCAAAGAGACCTGACCAAGTGTGAAAATGATTTGCTGGTAATGTAGACTGAATATAGTCTTACACTATACAGGTTCCCCAAGGGTTACTGTAGCAGAGAAAAGTAACATGGCTGGACTAAAAAAGGCTTTTTAAAGAAGCCACAGGAGACTGCTGGGGTTAAATAACCATATTGCTAACTAGATGCAAGGCTTAGCTACTACTGCTCTGCTAAAGATTAGATTACTTCTGAAACATATTAGGTTCTACTATTGATGTAAGGGTTAATATAAAATGCCTGCTAGTAATTGTCTAGGGGTCACATTGACCTGATAGAAGCTAACACAGAATGCCTGCTAAATAGAAGCTAAGAAATTGTTTAGGTTGTCATCACCTTATAAGGGAAATATATGTGCTAAACTGATAGCTACAGCAACCTTGAGATAAGAAACAGAACACGTTGTTGTCCTGGCTGAAGACTGAAGAAATGCACATGCCCGGAAAAGAAGAGGTGAAAAATTTTACATAGAGAAAGACCTTTGTTTCATTTTTACTTCATCCCCACCACCCTCAAGACCACCACCAGCAAACACTAGGCAAGTGCAGGAGGGAGGAGATTATGAAAATGACCTCTTGGGACTAATTTTAATACAAAGCAGGAGCAGGTGATGCATATGTATAGGGGTATTGCACAATCTAATGAATATGTAAAACTTCAGTGGATATAACAAAAGCCTAATTGCAAGATTGGTGCACACAGATTTAGGAGGAATTATCCACTCATGTGCCCAGTGCTGAATAAATATACCCCTCTCTAGAACTTTCCAAGTTGTAGAGTAATTTTCCACAAGTCACTATAAAGGAATTCTAGGATTTTCTTTTTCCCTTTATTAGTTATTAGATCCTCCTATTTTGGGCATTGAAGGCAAACCAAAGGTAACCTAGTCCTTCTCTGGAGAATTAACTGAGTTCATAAAAATATTGCTTGCATGCTCTAAGAAACAAACCACTTAAATAATTTCAATTTTTCATGTCTTTGAATTTATGGTATCTGAAGCTAGAGAATGCTATATCATTGCTTTTATCAAACTACCCATATCGGTTCTTCTCAATTCTCTCTCTGTTTCTATCCCTGCTCCTTGTCTGTTCTTCCCTAAAAAAAAAATAAAAATAAATAAATAAATAAAAATTGCAGAGGCTCCAACCTACACAGAGATAATAGTTTCTCAGACCATGGAAAGTGACCTACTCAGTACTACACATGTCATCATGTTTGATATCCAGGCTGAAAACAAGTTACACTTGGTCAGTGCAGAATAGTGTCACCATGGGACTGAAAGCCAAATTTTCTAGTTCTGAGCTCTCTAGGGACAATTCACACCCCTGTTTTTTTCTGCTCTCACCAAGGGCAAAGGAACTACATTAAAATATCTGAATTCTCTCACACAGATTGATTTTAACAGAGCTCAGAAAGCTGAAAGGAATCGATCACAGTTTTCAGAAACAGATACGCACTGTGCTTAAAAGGTGGTAAAGGCAAAAAGCACGAGAAGATAGAATAGTCTGAGGCCTGTCAGTGAGACAGGAGGGACCCTAACATATTTCTATACCTATTTCCCATTTTACTAGCAGCTTTACCAGGAACTGGATAAAGAAATGATATTTTAAATATTATTACAGCTTGCTCTCTGTAGTGGCTTGACCCCAGCCAGTAACTAAGAATCCACACAGCTATTCACTCACTCACTGCCCCCAGCAAGACAGAGGGAGAGTAGGAAGAGCAAGAACAATAAAAGCCATGGATCAAGATAAATACAGTTTAATAAGTGAAGGAAAAAGAAAAAGAAAACAAACCAACCAAAAACAAGTGTTGCAAAGGCAATCACTCTCCACATTCCACAAGCAGACCAGTGCTCAGCCAGTCTCAGGGCAACAACTTCCTTAGAAGACACTTTCTTCTCCTGCTACCCATTTTGTTGTTGAGGACATGTCTTCTTATGGTAGGGAATATCCTTCTTGCCAGTTTGGGTTGGCTATAACAGATGTATCCCCTCACAATTTCTTGCCCATCCCTATCTATTCACGGAGACAAAAAGGTAGAGAGAAAAAAAAAGAAAAACCCTAAAAGCCTCAATGCTGTGTAATTACTGTTCAGCAACAGCCAGACACAGGTATGTTATAAAAACTGTTTTAATCACAAATCCAGAACAGCTACATACAGGCTGCTATGAAGAAAATTTACTCCATTGCACCCAGATCTAATATACCATCTGTAGGGATTAGAGACAAAGGAAAGAAATGCTTGTACCATCTGCCTTATCTGGGGAGACGATTCCCATACCGGAATAGTAGCAATGTGCTCTTCACTCTGTCATTTATTTCACAGTTCACCAGTTACACTGTGTTTTCAGACTACTTTTACACGGGGCATCGTTAGCAATTAAACTGGGACCCTTTTCCAAGGTTTCAGCTCAGTGGAGGACATCCAGTCCTTATCAAAGGGCATGTTACTTCAGACCCCATATTCACTTGCCATTTGTTCAGTTCACTTTATAGAGTCTATGACCTATTGGGATGTTTATAGAAATATAAACAAAATTACTTTACAGCTCTTAATGTCATCACCCCATTCACAAATGAACAGGAAGTCACACTAAACCATATACAGGTCTAAAAATATAAAAACAACTCTAAAGAATCCTTCTGGAGTCTAGGAACAGTAGGAATATTTTTTTTTTTTCATAAATTGTTTTACTATACTGAGATGATTTAGATTCTTTCCTTTCAATTTGAAATGCCCAAATACAAGATTTGAGAAGAGAATTGCATCCCAGGTTTTCATTTAAACCTTTTTGCAGAGAGGGGTAAATTATAGTTTTCATCTTCAGGTAATTCCAAAACTTTTTGGAAACTGAGGTGTTGCTTTAGTTCCCTACTGAAAGTAATAAATGTGTGGTTAGTTTTTGAAGCAGACAATACCATGGGGCAACACTATGCTTAAAAACCCAGTTCCAAATGTGTTTAACTGTCTGGATTCTCTTACTGTACTACACCTTTAGGATTCTACAAACTACACTGGACTGTAAATGAATTTGCAGTCGGTGAATCTCTGCAAGTTTACAGCAACTGAGGAGGTGGACCTCCACTTGCAGGATATTTTCTGTTGCTGAAAACCTGAGTAACTGCTTCTATAGGCAGAAGGGTTCAACAGCAGAAATTAATGTGAAATCGCCTCACTTCGTGCTATTTATTGTATTGCTTTATCTCTTGAAATAGGGCTAAACTGCTAGACTGTGTGATCATTTAGGGAAAAGCTTTGTGACAGATGCTCCCAAGCATGCTGCTAAACCTTAGGAAAGCTATTTCAATGAGTTGCATTGTGAATATTTTAAAACTGCTGACAAATACTTTTAAGCTGAAATGCTTATTAGCATATCTGAGTCTGTTCAAAAAGCACATCTTGTGAGCTGATTGAAGGGGAAGCTTTAACAGAACAACGAGGCTTGTACTTTCAGTGGTGCTTGATGGTCCCTCAAAATGACCTAATTTCTTTTAATTGACTATCAGATTGTATTTTCAGTCCCACTTCAACATTTGCAAAAATCTTCTATTAGTTCTTACCTCCTATTCCAAGCAGAAGTGTAATTGATGTTTCCTTAATATGCGAGTAATCCCTGCTTTTCATATTCTATTAAATGTTTCTAAATCTTGCAAAAGCTGCTGTTGTGGCTGTTTTTGGAAAAGAGACAATTCTTCTGTTAAGTCATCTAAATAGAAACATTCATTTCAAAAATTAAAGCTGCCATAACATGACTCCCTAATCTCTGCAACATTGCAGGTGAATTAAAGGACATGACTTTAAAATGATCCAGCATCCTCCTACTAGAGAATGGTAATTTTTCAATCTATGTTCAGAAACACCTGCAGGACATCTACCCTTACATATGTCACAGGTGCTAATGGACTTAGCTTCACTTTAAAAACCTAATGAGTCATCAACCTCAGACAGCAGATATTGATCCCTTTGAGTGGCATCTTTTAATTTCCCATAGTCCACATAAAACTGCTCACCAGAGGAAATGCACTAATATGAGTGGAGATGCCCATGAACAACCAGCAGCAGAGAAAATGCCCTCTTTTAACATTTGATTTAATTGATCTGCAATAACCTTTTTTCCCCATAAATGAAGCTCTGAAAGGTATTTCGGCAACAATCTTTATTGCCAGTATTAATGTGACATTTAACTAAACCAGTCTTTCTGGGCTTATCTTTAAAGCCACTGGATTTTTCTGTGTTAAGAACTTAATCCCTGTGTTTCTGATGTGATTCTGTTTGTAGATGAAACTAACATTTTCTGTTCCGTGGATTATTTTTAACTCAAGGTCTTCCCACAGCTGGTGAATGCTCACACTTCTTCATAAGCTGAAGCTACTACTTATGGCACTGCACCTGTGAGCTAATGTTATATTGTGTGGTTTTAAATCCCATTCATTCATTCATTGTGAGTCTAGGAATATTGTAAAACGTGAGGTTTGCTAGAGATATTGTGTTATCCACAGAATCTACTGTAGCTGCTAGACTCTTAGTCCATTCTAAAACAAATTAGGTCTTTCCAAAGACAACACCTAAAACAGAGCTCTCTTTTGGCTAACACTGTGAAAGAGCTGTTTTTATTTCTGTTCAAAGACTATAAAAATGCTGGTCCCTCTAGACAGCATCTCTAACGACCTGCACACCCCTGCAACAACACCAAAAAAAGCCACCTCATTCAGCATCCTTTGCTGCTAAGTGTCTACTGAAAAGGGACATCATCACAAATTTCAGCATGGGATGGAAGAAATCAGACAAACATTGCTTCAAAACATTTTTAGTAAGTTCTGTTACATCTATTTCTCATGAGTAGGACAGAAAACTATTTGCATCTGTCCTTCTCCTTCTGGGTTGACTGCATGCAGCAGGCTGCTTAGGAATAGGGTCTTCTCATTTCTCATGTCCTGGCCCAACAGAGAATTTAGGCTAGTTGTTTTTCAACTTCCTGGCATATATAATTAGTGCAGTGTAATTTTCTTGAGAAAGAGGTCTTGCAAGGGGAAAATTTCACACGGGAGAGGAGAAAACTGTGAAGGAAACATCCCAGAGCAGTGGTTTATTACAAGAGAAGTCACAGTGCCATGAACTGACAACACCAAAACACTCTAGAGACCACTGTCAGGATGAGAGAATCAAAGACTACACTTCACAGCAGAAATGCTGAACTACCCTCTAAGTATCCTTGATTTACTTAGTAAGAGAAAACTGACAACTGCAAAATAAGCCTATATATAAAAAAAAAAAAAAAAAAAAAAAAAAAAAAAAAAAAAAGCTGGAAGGGGGAACACAAGGAAACAAGGAACTGGGGAGGCAAACCCACAAATCTGCAAAATATTAGCAAACCCACAAAACACACAGTAAACTAATTCCTTATCCTACAAACAGGTGTTGGAGGTAAAAGGGTAAAAATCCTTACCTCTGCAGGTGCTGAATAATCTGGGACACAAAAATAAGGAACCAGCTTTCAAAAATTAATACACGAGCCTGACTGTTATTGCCAACCAAACTTCACTTCCAAGTGTGGAAAATGAAGTCAGTAACCTAAAAATTGCTTGTATTCTGGACACTGACTAAACAATAATGAAGATATAGCCTGGCTGGCTTTATTAAAAGCTTATTGTGCTGGATGAAATGTTATATGTTATACATTGGTGTGTTATATAATGTTATAAATTATTATGCAGGCAATTCTGAATGTTACTGAAGTTTTGTTAGCATTTTTGGGTTATCTGTTGATGTTCAATCAGTCTGGCCTGGGAAAGCACAGGTCATCGTAGGAAAACCAGAAGAGGGAAGTATAAGCAGAAGACTAATAATAACAATAGAACAAGCTTGGGAGTGTTTGTAAGGCCTGTAATCGCTGGATTTTTACCCTTTTGACATACAATTGATCATCAGCATTAAAGATGAAAGAGTTGTGAGAGATTCATCTTCATTAACGATCAGGAAGAGGTTAAACGGTACAGTAATTAAACCAGCAGATGATAATAATTTGGGAAATGTAGTAAATTACCTTTCTACCACAAAGGCAAAGACGCACAACATAGAATTTCCTTAGGTTCAGGTAATAGGTAGAAGATGAAGAAGCAAGATGAAATTGTTTCCCAAAACATGAGAAAAGAAACTAAAAGACCAATTTTATTTCAGCAAAGTAAACTGTGAATTACACAATAACATATTGCACAGAAAGGGCAATATGACTTTGAGCAGCAAATACAGAAGTATCTTGACTTACAGCAAAGAAAAAGTAATTTGTTTCTACAAAGCTTGTAGAATTTAGACTAATGTATTCAATTCTAAGAACAGTCTGATAGACTCTGGAAAACTGAGAGAACCAAAAGCATGAAAGTAATGTGAGGTTGCGAAGAGAATAATTTAACTTAAAGACTTAAAGCATGAAATATCCATAGATTGATTAAGAGAAAATGCCTGAAATAAATTAAATGGATAGAGAAATTATATGAACGTCAAATTAGGCAGAATAGGAATCAGGGTTTCAGGCTGCATTTTTGAATTTTCAAAAACAAATTATTGGACACCCTCTTACCTTTGCCAAGAAAAAGATGCTGATTGCTTGTTACCTCATATTTAAATCCATCCTCACCAAGCAATTTTCCTATATCCTTCAATGACAAATCAAGGAAAAGCAGCCAGGCAGAAAATCCTAAGGAAAAGAAGTGGAAGAAACTGAACAGCTAACAAAGTTTCTAGAATTGCAAATATGTAATCACCACCATTGAGCTAAGTGGACTTCACCTTATATGCTCTGAAAAAGATAATGGGGAAGGCCCCATGGAGATCGGGAAGGAGATATCATGGTGTAATTCTGTTATAGACCATACAACCAAAACTAAGAGTCAGACAAAATATTTTAGAAGAAGCTGGAAGAAGTCATATAATCCCTAACCCTTGTTCTCATGTGGGACTTCAAGCTTACCAGACATCTGCTGAAAATAAGACAAAGCAGAGAGAAAACAGTATAGGAAGTTCCTGGAATGTGTGGAAGATAATTTCATGGTACAGCTGATGAATGAACCAACTAGGGAAGATGCCCTCCTGGACCTGCTGCCTGAGAGAAGAGAATGTGTTGAGGATTTGAGACAATCTTGGGCATAGTAATCATGAAATGATTGTTTTTTTATTCTTGGAGAAGATGGAGAGTCAGCAGAAGTGCTACTTGGACTTCCATACTGCAGACTTCAGCCTGTTTAGGAATCTGGTTAACAAAGTCCCTTGGAAGACTAAGGAGTCCAGAATGGTTGGGCATTCTTCAAGAAGGAAGTCAGTCTTAAAGGCAGAGCTACAAGCCATCCCCCTGTACCAAAAGGTGAGCCAGTGGGGATGATAAACAGCTTGGCTGAGCAAAGACCTTTGACTGGGACCCAGGAAAAAGGAGAGGGAAGGTGCAAGAAGGTACAGGCCACTCAAGAGGACTATGAGGATATTGTGAGATTATGCAGGGGGAAAACTGGAAGGAACAAAGCCCAGCTAGAACTTAATCTTACTAAAACCATAAAAGACAATAAGAAATATTTCTATAAATACAATATCCACAAAAGAAGGACTGAGGAGAATTTCCATCTTTTATTGGATGTGCGAAAAACTTAGTGACAAAGCATGAGAAAAATGTTGAGGTACTTATTACCTTCTTTGCTTCAGTCTTTAGTAGTAGGACCGGTTGTTTTCTGGGTACCCAGTCCCCTGAGCTGGAAGACAGGGATGGGAAGCAGATTGAAGCCCCTATAATCCAGGGGGAAAATGGTTACTGACCTGCTACACCACTTAGACACACCCAAGTGTATGGGTCCAGATGGGATCCACCCAATGGCACTAAGGAAGTTGGTGGAAGTGCTCACTAAGACATTTTAATAGCTTTTAATAGCTTTTAAAGATCTGGATGATGGGATTGAATGCATCCTCAATAAATTTGCAGATTACACTAAATTGTGAGGGAGTATTTATCTTTTTGAGGGTAAGAAGGCTCTACAGAGGGACCTGAATCAGACAGATCAATGGGCTGAACATTGAACAAGGTTCATTGAACAAGGTTGAACAAGGCCAAGTTCCAGGTCCAGCACTTGGGTCACAGCAACCCCAGGCAACACTGCAGGCTTGGGTAAGAGTGGTTGGAAAGCTGTCAGGCAGAAAAGGATCTTGGGGTGCTGGTCCACAGCTGGCTGAATATGAGCCAGCAGTGTGCCCAGGTGGCAAAGGAGGCCACCAGCATCCTGGCTTGTAACAGGAAGAGAGCACTCATCAGGGCTAAGGAAATGATTGTCCCCTTGTACTCATCACTGGTGAGGTTGAGTCAACATCCCTGAAGGTATTTAAGAAATATGTAGTTGTGGCACTTGGGGACATTTTCATGGTGACTTGGCAATGCTAGGTTAACAGCTGGACATGATGATTTAAAGATTTTTTCCAACTCAAATGATTCTATGATTCTTCAATTCTATATTTCAAGGAAAATTAAAATTTTTCCTGTTTAGAAACTAACAACACCGTGTTCTGCTAAAAATCTTCAAGTTAAAGCTGAGACACTTAATGAAACACATTGCATGGGTGAGTCACTTAGACTTGTAGTTTAAGATGCAAAGTGAACACCATTTAACTTCTTCATACTGCTATAAAAATTAAACATTCATACTATAAGTGAAATAAGGATATATACAAAGAAAATACATGCATTGAAACACCAAAGTGAAACACAATGTTTTTCATAATTTTACCAAGAGGAACATGAAAGCACACTAAACAAATCACTAAACTTTAAGCAAAAATCATATAATAATTCCAGGGTGATGTACAGGCTCCATAAATTTGAAAAATATTTTAGTTCCATGATTTAAATCAAACTGTTTGTGTGTTGGGGGTAGAGGGGGGGCAACAGGAGAGGCAATAGAAAATCAATTGAAGTTTGCGTTGGGTTTATTTTTCATTCCACACTTCCTTTGCATTTATTCTTTTTCTTTCCATGATTAAAATAGTCTTTCTCATTCAGAAGGAAAACTTGAAAATGTGTCTAATTTTAACACTCCATTATACTTATTGCATATAAATTGCAATGAAGTCTCATGGGTGAATACAAGAATAAACACCCCATGTAATTCAGTAAGTTAAAGAAACATACCTTATATGCAGAAACAAGATTTTACTGTTAGTTGGTCTAATGAAAATATTTGCAACCTAATCAAAGATCCGTCCACTTACAATAGCACTAACACAGCTTATGCTTTTACAGCTCATTGCCAGTAATGATACAGTCAAAATGATGTAAACAAACTTTCTGATATGTTCCCCTTCTTCTGGTGTTATGTTCAACCTTTCCTAAGTCCCTCATGATGTTGGGTTAATGATAGTGCTTCTCTGTGTCAAAAAGATGAAAGAGTTTCCAGTGAGCTGTCAGCACCCCAAGTCCTTCACCATAAGTGTGAAACTGATGGGAGATTTGGTGGGGGGAGACTGGGGAGAGCGTTGTTCTGTGTCACTCTGGTTTGCTTGGGGTTATATTTGTTTGCTACTACAGACCATTAGCTCTAATTCAATTTAGGATCATTTGTAAAGACTTCTATTCTCTCTGGGTTTTTTGTCCCTATAACCAGTTTTATCCAGCTTTCAAGGTTACATCCCTTTAGTGAACGGTAATTGGCTGGGGTTTGTGTTTATAGCCCAGGCACTGCTGTTATCAGTCTGTGCTTGCACTTCTAAAGCTCTTGTTATTTCTCTGCTCTTGTACTTCTGTAGGCCAATGTTACAATCCTATTCCTCTTCAATGACTTTCAGGTTGTGACTTTCTATAACACACCTAAATTTTATTAGCATAAGTTAGTCATGCATACATCTGTGTTCTAGCAGCACTGAAGTGTTTACTGCTACAAAAATAATGGTTCATTAGATGTATATATCTACAGACACACACAGACACAATGTTCTGGTATGCCACCAATATCTACTCGTTATAGCAACATCATCAACGTGTTTCCAAAATAGCTTTACAGCTGACTCGACCAAATCGACTCGACTTGCCAAAAACCAAGCGAAATAAGAGAGACCATTTCTGACACTAGCAATTTACATCATGGCTTACAAGATTAAATTACACATGAACTAATGCAACAATTTTTTAATATGATGAAGAAAAGGGGAGCACAGATTTTGTTTCTTGTCAAAATATAGATGCTTGTTGGATTCCCTTCATTCAAGAGCAAATGAAGTTGGAGGAGCCATGAGAAAAGCCCTGCTCCTCATTAGCTGTAGGGAGTAGCCACACCATAGCTATGCCAAACGTCTGTAGAAGTACCTCTTTGATAGCCTAACTGTGATATTTGAGAAGCACAGCCCTACAGAGTCCATGCTGCTAGCCTGACTAAGGCACAGTCATTGCACAGTCATTGATACCCTGCAGACATTAGACAGGCTGCTCTTGTTGGCTTTTAGCTACCAAGCCCTTGGTGCATTTACACTTAGGTTGATTAGAATAATTTTATTTCAGCTAATGTCTTTACATCCTTCCTATGATATGTCAAAGGTCAGGAAGTTACCACTGCCCAGAGTCAAATGCATTTTGGATGGAATCCCACATTTACACAAGCCTTCTACCAAGTCAGGGCTGCATTACATTGCATACACCATTCCAAGATGAAGTTAGCCATACTACAAAACCCACTAGACCAGAGGCACAATGGGTTGTTGGTTAAACTTTTGTACAGTTGCCAAACCATGATACTATTAAAAAAGTCTGCCCTTAAAAAAGAAAAAAAAAAAAAATTTAAAAAGGATGATTTTTTACACAATATTGAGCTTAAGAATACCAGGATAAGAATTCCTCCTCTCCAGAACAAGGACCTCTTTATGTATAATCAAATATGTTATATTTGAAAAGAAAAGTTTCTGACCTTCATGCTTGCTAAGAAAACAGCAAACACACAGTTGAACTGCCCCATTTTTTCCATCCCTGAATTCTGAAGATGACAATTTAAAATGTCAGCATTGTTAGCTACTCCACTGCACAAAGTTCTGTAGATTCAAGGATATTAAAGCCAACAGGCATTAATGGGCTAATGTAATCTGACCTGCATAATATATGTCACTGAATTCCACCCACCCTTTCCTGCATCAAATCAGTAACCCCAGGCAAGATAGCCCCTATACTTTCAGAAAAATGTTGAATCTTGATCTGAGAACTCTGCATGAAGAGCAATCCATGATATTCCAGAGCAAGACATACTTGCCATTCATTAAAAATAAGACCACTTGTGTTTTCATGAATTTCACTGCCTTTATCTTCTAATCAGTAGATGGTTTTCTTCAAGATTTAGATTACTTCCTCTATAAAGATTTCCTCACCACGCAGAAATCTATTGGATGAATTTATGTCAGGTAGCAGAGCTCAGTGTAAATATTCCCAAGTTAATGGACATTCACCCAAACCACATAGTCCAGCTTCTCACTGGGGTTTATAAAATTCAGATCTAGAGCAGTGTGAACAAAGGATAAAAGCACCGAGCACTCTCCTGCCTTACATGTATTTGAAGAGGCTTTGGATCTGTCAAGTCACCCTGCAGGTGCAGACTTACACTGAAAAAAGCCATTGCTCTGTTATTGCACCAATTTCCTCTATTGCTGCAGTACTGGGAGATTAAAAAAAGAGGGCTCGTATCCCACAGTCCTGACAATATTATTGTAATCTCAGCATTTCTCTTAGTCCCTTTCATGAAAAGCTGCAGTAAGAATATTATCACAGCCTGTCCTTTCCCCAAACCAAAGGTTTCTTTCAACAGACCCAGGGGTGCCCACTGCTTACTAATATTGTCCTAATCCTCTCTTTGAGCAGTCCAAAAACCTTGCAATTTGAGGTCAGTTTCCCACCTTAAGCTTTCATTCCCTGAATAGTTTCTTGCATACTGAGGAATCAAATTTTCCACATTCTAGACTATTTCTAGTTAAGGAATTACAGAGTAGGAGGTTTAAGAGCAGCAGTTAGATATGTCAGAATGCTTAGTCCTCTGATGCATTAATTATTGTACTTCCTAGTTTTAGATTAAAATAAATGAAAATCAAAGCAACCTCTTTCTCTACAGTCTCATTCCAAGACACATACACTATTACCAGTATTTGCCACAACAGCATCCCTATCCCTGACAACAGTAGCTTGGTTCTTTCAGTTGAGTTTTTTTCCATCTTAACTTTCCATGGTCAGTACTGCAAAGTCATGCAGGTTTTGCTTCCACTGTTTTAAACTCTTCTGTGGGACTTTCTGTCCCGAAATTTTTGTTTTCCTAAGATAATTTCTCTGGTGATGCTAGCTTGCTCTGTTGGTAGCTGCTGTTCTCTCTTATAGCTCTCTCTTCTCTTCTGTGAGTCTCACTTGACTGACTGCCACTAAATTTTATATACACAAAGGCTGATCAAAGAACAGGTCCCCTGAACTAATCTAACTCCCTAGTATGAGAAAGATTTACTGTAAATGCAGGAAACATTCAACCCACGCACAAATTTATTAGCTTTCTCTTCTTATTCCAAACAAATTCTTCCAGAGATATTTGTCCTATTTGCTGCTAACCACAAAAGAGTGGTTTTTGCTAACCACAAAAGACAATCCTGTCTTCTACTCTCATCCCTGCCACAAATTAAGACTACAAAGAGAAAAACAGTTTGATTCCGAACAGCCATGTTATGTTGGAATTTACCTATGAAGCTGAACTAACTAATGCTATGCCAACACCAAAAACCTGTAATTCATAGCTTAGCTGTAATGCAGTTTAAATGGTCAGTTACCAGAAAAGGGTAGTGCTATGGGGGAAACTCAAGTCAAATGAAAAGAAAATAAGTTTGAACAACAAATTTAATAAATGTCATACTCACAACAGTTGAGGTTCACTTCATTCAGCAAATCTTTTTTTATAGTACCCATATTACACTGGACACAGGACACAGAC